>NC_064928.1:241860929-242162479 GCF_023897955.1 Schistocerca gregaria | reverse complement strand
TACATTCCATTATCCTCGTTTTGCTTTTGTTGATGTTTATCTTATATCCTCCTTTCAAGACACTATCCATTCCGTTCAACTGCTCTTCCAAGTCCTTTGCTGTCTCTGACAGAATTACGATGTCATCGGCGAACCTCAACATTTTTATTTCCATGGATTTTAATACCTAGTCCGAATTTTTCTTTTGTTTCCTTCACTGCTTGCTCAATATACAGATTGAATAACATCAGGCAGAGACTACAACCCTGTCTCACTCCCTTCCCAACCACTGCTTCCTTTTCATGTCCCTCGACTCTTATAACTGCCATCTGGTTTCTGTACAAACTGTAAATAGCCTTTCGCTCCCTGTATTTTACCCCTGCCACCTTTAGAATTTGAAAGAGAGTATTCCAGTCAACATTGTCAAAAGCTTTCTCTAAGTCTACAAATGCTAGAAACGTAGGTTTGCCCTTCCTTAATCTTTCTTCTAAGATAAGTCGTAGGGTCAGTATTGCCTCACGTGTTCCAACATTTCTACAGAATCCAAACTGATCTTCCCCGAGGTCAGCTTCTACTAGTTTTTCTATTCGTCTGTAAAGAATTCGTGTTAGTATTTTGCAGCTGTGACTTATTAAACATAGTACGGTAATTTTCACATCTGTCGGCACCTGCTTTCTTTGGGATTGGAATTATTATATTCTTCTTGAAGTCTGAGGGTATCTCACCTGTCTCATACATCTTGCTCACCAGATGGTAGAGTTTTGTCAGGACTGGCTCTCCCAAGGCCGTCAGTAGTTCTAATGGAATGTTGTCTACTCCAGGGGCCTTGATTCGACTCAGGTCTTTCAGTGCTCTGTTAAACTCTTCACGCAGTATTGTATCTCCCATTTCAACTTCATCTACATCCTCTTCCAGTGCCATAATACTGTCCTCAAGTACTTCGCCCTTGTATAGACCTTCTACATACTCCTTCCACCTTTCTGCTTTCCCTTCTTTGCTTAGAACTGGGTTTCCATCTGAGCTCTTGATGTTCATACAAGTGGTTCTCTTTTCTCCAAAGGTCTATTTAATTTTCCTGTAGGCAGTACCTATCTTACCCCTAGTGAGATAAGCCTCTACATCCTTACATTTGTCCTCTAGCCATCCCTGCTTAGCCATTTTGCACTTCCTGTCGATCTCATTTTTAAGACGTTTGGATTCCTTTTTGCCTGATTCATTTACTGCATTTTTATATTTTCTCCTTTCATCAATTAAATTCAATATTTCTTCTGTTACCCAAGGATTTCTACTAGCCTTCGTGTTTTTACCTACTTGATCTTCTGCTGCCTTCACCACTTCATCCCTCAAAGCTACCCATTCTTATTCTACTGTATCTCTTTCCCCCATTCCTGTCAATTGTCCCTGAAACTCTGTACAACCTCTGGTTCTTTTAGTTTATCCAGGTCCCATCTCCTTAAATTCCCACCTTTTTGCAGTTTCTTCAGTTTCAATCTACAGGTCATAACCAATAGATTGTGGTCAGAGTCCACATCTGCCACTGGTAATGTCTTACAACTTAAAACCTGGTTCCTAAATATCTGTCTTACCATTATATAATCTATCTGAAACCTGTCAGTATCTCCAGGCTTCTTCCATGTATACAGCCTTCTTTTATGATTCTTGAACCAAGTGTTAGCTATGATTAAGTTGTGCTCTGTGCAAAATTCTACCAGGCGGCTTCCTCTTTCATTTCTTTGCCCCAGTCCATATTCACCTACTACGTTTCTTTCTCTCCCTTTTCCTACACTTGAATTCCAGTCACCCATGACTATTAAATTTTCGTCACCCTTCACTATCTGAGTAATTTCTTTTATTTGATGATACATTTCTTCAATTTCTTCGTCATCTGCAAAGCTAGTTGGCATATAAACTTGTACTACGGTAGTAGGTGTGGGCTTCGTATCTATCTTGGGCACAATAATGCGTTCACTGTGCTGTTTGTAGTAGCTTAAACGCATTCCTATTTTCCTTTTCATTATTAAACCTACTCCTGCAATACCCCTATTTGATTTTGTGTTTATAACCCTGTAGTCACCTGATCAGAAGTCTTGTTCCTCCTGCCACCGAACGTCACTAGTTCCCACTATATCTAACTTTAACCTATCCATTTCCGTTTTTAAATTTTCTAACCTACCTGTCCGATTAAGGGATCTGACATTCCACGCTCCGATCCGTAGAACGCCAGTGTTCTTTCTCCTGATAACGACATCCTCTTGAGTAGTCCCCGCCTGGAGATCTGAATGGGGGTCTATTTCACCTCCGGAATATTTTACCCAAGAGGACGCCATCATCATTTAATCATACAGTAAAGCTGCATGCCCTCGGGAAAAATTACGGATGTAGTTTCCCCTTGCTTTCAGCCGTTCGCAGTACCAGCACAGCAATGCCGTTTTGGTTATTGTTACAAGACCAGATCAGTCAATCATCCAGACTGTTGATATGTTTCCCTTTTAATCGTGCAATTTCGTATCAGTTATCTTTTGTCATAAATCTCAATAATCAGATTACAATTCTTCAAACAATGCTCAGGCTAATCGACACGAAGGCCATCCCGAAAGTTTTTTTATAACAACCACCAGAGAGAGTACTACAAAGAAAAATTATGCGTTCATGGCATAGCTATTGTATGAAACTACTTTGCGCATGGTGTCGGTGTAACCACTAGAATGTTGAATGCAAGAGTGCAAACGTGCATGCTTTCTGTTGTACCGGTGCCGGATGTCAGTTTGTGGGACGGAGTTCTACGCCTGTTGCACTTGGAGATCAATACACAGAGGGTTGAAGCTGTTTGTGGATGACGCTGGAGTTGGCGTCCGATGGTGTTCCACGGGTGCTCGACTGGAGACAGATCTGGTGATCGAGCAGGCCGAGGCAACATGTCGGCACTCTGTACAGTGTGTTGGGTTACAACAGCGGTACATGGGCGAGCGTTATCCCGTTACAAAGCAACCCCCGGAATACTATTCACGAATGGTAGCACAACAGATCGAATAACCAGGTTGACGTACAAATTTGCAGTCAGGGAGCGATAATTCCAAATGTAAGACCAGTGTGTTTAGCTCGTAGACAGGTTGGCTGCAGGCCCTCATCTGGCGTCCTTCATCAATACACTTCCACAACTGGCACCGACGGAGAACAGACCTCTACCCTTCCCTCCAATGACCTCTCACCTGAACCCCTGAAACCGGAAATGGTGGGGATTTGGGGTTAGTGAAACGCACGCTACGAGGCGTCTGTCTCTGTGCTGTCCTGGAAGTAACGGTACGTTGTGTCACCGTGAAGCCGAGTGCTGCTGTCCCAGCTGCTGCCCCAGAGCCACACACTCAACACCACGGTATTCTCTTTCGGCAGTGCCACGTGGCCGTCTGGAGCCTGACCTCTTGCGACCACCGCTGCCAGCAATCGTGTAAGGCGTCTACTTCCCTGCCATATGCTGAGAGCACATCTATCTTCTCTTGGTGCCATTACACGACCACGTTCAAATTCAGTGAGGTGTTAATGGCGTCTTCGTCTCCTTAAAGGCATTCTTGACTAATATCAACTCGTCACGTCAACTCTCCGAGTCCGTCACAGCGAGCATTTCAAGTAGGCCTGATTTCCATCCTCATAGCGAGTCCACTAGCGCCACTCTTATGCTATTGATGCGTAATCCGAATAGACTTCATTTTTAAGGTACACAAAAACGCTAACCAACATCTCTTCTGTCCCACAACTCCTCCTTAGTGTTCCGTTTTTTTCCGTCGGTATATGTTGAAAGAAATGTACACAGACGATAATTTTCTCTGGTAAAGTTTTTACATTTTGTATTTTACGTGACAACAGCACCGAAATATTCAGTTAGAGTGTGATATTAGACGCCCTCTGAAATCTTGGTATTGGTGACAGACTGATGTGTAACGTACATCTACATCTACATCTACATCAACGTGGATACTCTGCAAATCAAATTTAAGTGCCTGGCAGAGCGTTCGTCGAACCACCTTCACAATTCTCTATTATTCCAATTCGTATAGCGCACGGGAAGAATGGTCACCTTCATCTTTCCATATGAGCTCTGGTTTCCCTTATTTTATCGAGGTGATTGTATCTTCCTATGTAGGTCGGTGTCAACAAAAGATTTTTGCATTCGGGAGAGAAAGTTGATGGTTGGAATTTCGTGAGAAGATTCCGTCGCAACGAAAAACGCCTTTCTTTTAATGATTTCCAGCCCAAATCCCGTATCATTTCTGTGACACTCTCTCCCATATTTCGCGATAATACAAAACGTGCTGCCTTTCTTTGAACTTTTTCGATGTACTCCGTCAGTCCTATCTGCTAAGGATCCCACATCGCGCAGCAGTATTCTAAAAGAGGACGGACACGCGTAGTGTAGGCAGTCTCCTTAGTAGGTCTGTTACATTTTCTAAGTGTCCTGCCAATAAAACACAATCTTTGGTTAGCGTTCCCCACAGCATTTTCTATGTGTTCCTTCCAATTTAAGTTGTCCGTAATTGTAATACCTAGGAATTTAGCTGAATTTATGGCTTTTAGATTAGACTGATTTATCGTGTAACCGAAGTTTGACGAGTACCTTTTAGCACTCATGTGGATGACCTCACACTTTTCCTTATTTAGGGTCAATTTCCACTTTTCGCACCATTCAGATATCTTTTCTAAATCGTTTTGCAGTTTGTTTTGATCTTCTCATGACTTTATTAGTCGATAAACGACAGCATCATCTGCAAACAACCGAAGAAGGCTACTCAGATTGTCTCCCACATCGTCTATATAGATAAGGAGCAGCAAAGAGCATATAACACTACCTTGGGGAACGCCAGAAATCACTTCTGTTGTACTCGATGACTTTCTGTCAATTATTACGAACTGTGATTTCTGTGACAGGAAATCACGAATCCAGTCACATAACTCAGACGATATTGCATAAACACACAATTTCACTGCGAGCCGCTTGTGTGGCACAGTGTCAAAAGCCTTCCGAAAATCCAGAAATACGGAATCGATCTGAAATCCAAAATCCTGCTGCACATCGACGTTAAAGATATCGGTCTGTAATTCAGTGGATTACTCCTGCTACCTTTCTTGAATATTGGTGCGACCTGTGCAACTTTCCAGTCTTTGGGTACGGATCTTTCGTCGAGCGAACGGTTGTATATGATTGTTAAGTATGCAGCTAATACAACAGCATACTCCTAAAGAAACCAAATTGGTATATAGTCTGGACCACAAGACTTGCTTTCATTAAGTAATTTAAGTTGCTTCACTACTCCGAGAATATTTACTTCTACGTTACTCATGCTGGCAGCTGTTCTCGATTCGAATTATGGAATATTTACTTCTTCTTTTGAGAAGGCATTTCGGAATGCTCTGTTTAGTAACTCTGCTTTGGCAGCGCTGTCTTCGATAGTATCTCCATTGCTATCGCACATAGAAGGCATTGATTGTTTCCTGCCGCTAACATACTTCACATACGACCAGAATCTCTTTGGATTTTCTGCCGGGTTTCGAGACTCGTTGTGGAAACTGTTATAAGCATCTCGCATTGAAGTCTGCGCTAAATTTCGAGCTTCTGTGAAACATCGCCAATCTCAGGAATTTTGTGTCTGTTTAAATTTGGCATGTTTGTTTCGTTGTTTAGTATATCAAGGAGGATGAGCTCCGTCGTTTGTTAATTTATTTGGTATAAATCTCTCAACTGCTGCCGAGGTCGTCATTAAAGTGAGAGGTTATGATTCCGTTCTGAGACGTCCAAAACGAAGTGAACGCCAAGCAGAGGTTGTGCTGACCTGCTGACCAGTGTTCACCACGCGCCACATTCAAACATAATTAACGCACTTTTCATTATAAAAACAGAAACTTCAGTGTAAATTCAGGAAACTTACATTACATGATGTAAATTCTCCGACGAGCATTTTCATGGGTTTTATGCAGATATATATCATACAAAGTACGAAAAATGCAAGGTGGTGTCCACTGAGTAACTTTTACCAAATGTTTAGGAGTAGTGTGTGCACAAGTCCGATATTTCGTACAGCTCTACAATATACGTGAAAGATCTGGTGTGTATCTTCAAGCATTGCGCTTAAACTGGTTCCCATGTCAAGTTTTACCGAAACATCCGCACTTCCCACTCTTTTCACTCGCACATCGTCAGCCTTAAGACATACAACGATCTTCACGACGAACTGCATGGAACAAAATTTTGGGGCGGCTTAAACAAGAGGAGAACAGAACTTTCATTATTCTTTCACAGTCTATATCACGTTTTTTTTTTTTATCGTTCCTTTCAAATCGCATAAGAACTTTAGTGATACACTAATAAATACTCAGTTTGCTCACAGGCGTTAACACATGACTATGTAACAAACTAGAACACACCAAAACTATTCATAACACTACCGAATCACTACTGTATAACGCTGACATGCGTAAGTTCACGTTTGCGTCTTTGTTTACTAACAGACTCTGATACAGTTGCAGTTGACGTGACGTATGCCGAGAAAAACGGCAGCAAAGAAATACAAAGTATGCCGGAAAGAGCGACAACAACCGTGAAAACCTTCCTCTGACGTACAGTAAGCAAGGCATCATGAAACTATTCACAGAAAACACTGTTTGGAAACGAACAGTGTACATGTAACAATGTTTTTAAGTGCACTATTTTTGCATGTTTTAAAATTAAAAAACCCACTGATGACAGCGGTGTTGTCGCTCCAACTATTTTGGGACTACATAAATAAATAACAAAGAGATTCGCATCAAGGTGCTTCTACACTCGCATTTTTTAATGCGAACACGGACCAGTGTTTCAGGATAATATTATTACATCGCTTCTGTCGCATTAACATATTTCGTCTGGCCGGCTGCAGCAATTGGTGTGTATGCTTGCGAGGGGCTGTTAATTGTTACTTGGGGCTGACCACAGTGTAACAGTTACTACGTCGATAAATAAACAGAAGAAACAAAAGCGTCGGTGGAGTGCGAAGGTTGTGAATTTTTGAAATATTACTAAAAACTGTGCTGAATCGCAACTAAAAATATCGGAAAGCCACAGTTGAGCCGGCTCCTACAATTCGCGGTGTGTGCGGGGTGGACGCGAAGCACCAGCTGCGACCTTCGAGAGCGGAAGTGGTGACGTAACAGCCGCGACGAGGCGTTACGTCACGGCCCAGAGCCGGGGGCGGCGTCCCGAGGGAGCGTGTGAGCCGGGCAGCCAGCGATGGCGGCTGCTTGTGTGGGGGGTGGGGGCGTGCCTCTGGCCACTGCACTGGAGCCGGCGCCGGGACACGTCTAGGGCTCTAAACCTCGTCACAAGTATCCAGACACCCTTGGATAACAGGAAATTCGCTACTATATATCGCGAAAGGCACCCCCACCATTGTAAGAGCAATCGGGGAATGTTGTGCTGTCAGTGGATAAGCAATAACTGCAGAGGGGGTTCGTTCAGCAGAAATCAGCAACTTCGGACGTGGACCTGTATCGGTAACAAGTCATTAAGGGGGAACCTCAATCCTCCTAAAGCTGCCCGAGTCGGCTGCTGGCCGCGCGATTGTGAAGTACACAGGCGGGGAACAGCCGCACCTGAATGCAGACCGGGCAGGCTTAACGCACTGGCGGACAGAGGGCGCTTCTGGAGAAATCTCACCAATCACAACATCTGAGTGTAGGGAGTTAAAAAGACTGAGCAGCTGCTAATTGGCCACCCATTTCTGGAGTCAGAGCCAAGATACACTCGATGTGACGTAAAAAGCAACGCCACTAGGTACTGCGTGTCTTTAAATGAGTGATTTGGACCGATAAGTCACGCTACAACCTGTGACAATCCGATGGAAGGGTGCCTAGAGTACGTTACCTGCTATCGTGTGACGGTGTTGCGATACGGCGGTGTTTCTCGCGGTGACGCCGTGGTGCCTTCATTGGGCTTAAGATGAAGCTAAATGCGCTAGGATATCTAGACATTTTAGCTGCACTGTACACTGTGTACAGTACAAGAAGGGGTCGGAGGCGACGGCTTTTATTGTATGAGCATGACAATGCACACTGTCAAAGGAGCGTCTGTAGGGCAACGGTCTGTGGACAACAACTTTCCTGAATCGACTGGCCAGTTCAGAGTCTGGACCCGAGACCAATGGAACGTGTTTCGGCTGAGTTAGAATGCAGACTTTGCTCCAGATGCAAGCTTCAAAATAAATACCTCTTCTGGTTTCGTCTCTTGAGGAAGAATGGGGTACCATCCCCCACAGAAATTCAGAGACGTCATTGAAAGTGTCGCCAGCAGAGCTGAAGGCGGCATAAAGACGAAGGTTAGACATGATCCATATTAATGTCCAGTATTGGTGTGCTGATACTTTTCTGCAGATAGTGGACACAATGTACCATATGTTTTTCGTATTGTGTAGGCACATACACGCTACAAAGTATTCGCTACTTTCGTTACTGAACGTCATTACTGATGTAGCCATTACATTTCTGCTAACATATCGAGTTGTGAATATAAGCTTCCTCGTGAATGCAGTGTTTCGGTGCGATCTCATTGGCAGACAGATTTTTCTCTTATACGTACTGGCGAACAATCACCATCGCAGCACTGGCATTAATGGCAACAGATGGGCTGGAAGAGCCAGATCAGTTTGTGCTCGAGTCGGCGCGGCACAGAAAGCACACCTCAGGATCTGCCGCACAGCCGCCGGGCGGCACGCGGGGAGAGAGGACTTGCCAGCTGACAAAACGCGTCCGGTGCTCCGTCTCACCGACGCTTCGCTGCGCGCAGAGTATCGAAATGGGCCAAAGCGAAAACTAGCGAGTCGGGCGTTCACTGCGTTCGGGGAAGAAGACATACGAGTAGCGAACACGGGACGCACAAGCTGAACGGTACGTGGACCGTCGTGCAATACGCGTTACTAAGTAACGAATATACGGGATGTGCGAGAGCTGTACGCTCTCCACCATACGGCACAGTCTGTGTGTGGCAAAGCGCGAGATACGTTTTCCCCACTGACTTTCAGCTGGTACGTCCAGCAGGAAGCGGAGGGAGCCGGACGGACTATCGCAGGAAGAGTGCTAGTAAGACCGCGGAGGGGGAGGGGGGAGGGGGGAGGGAGGAGGGGGGAGGACTAAGGTCCGCAATTGTGTCCGAATTCAAGTCAGTCTTAGAGAAAATGTTGAAGGGAATTCACGCCAGACCTCACAGAAAATCACTTTAAGACAGACAGAGAAACGGAGGAAATTATCTTTAGCAGGAAGACTTATCAACACGGTATCTGGAAACGACACAGCAAAGGGTCATTTGCAAGAATCGTCCTATGTAATTAGCAAGTGGATGGCCAAAGAGTATACAGAACTACACTGCTTGACAAAAACAGTGAGGTAACCGTAAGACGTGGTCGCAAGTCAGTGTAACTTGCTAGAGGTGCACTCTGTCTGGTAGGTACATTATTAGCACTGTAATATTCCTTCACAGGCACAAGTTCAGAAGAGTATGTTAATGTTTTTCGTGTTTACTGTCGTTACTAGGTCCGGTAAGGTACGTGAGGGTCGTCAACAGTCACAGAAGGTGAGTGTCCTCTGTGAAGGACACGAAGATTGCCAAAATATTAGTGTGGGGCAACGTAACCAGTAGCTGAAGGAGTTGGAAAGCGGCCTCACTGTGGCTCTGGACCTGGCGGGCTGGTCGAATCGTGCAGTGTCCACATCCGTATAGGATTCGCCAGGCTGCACGAGGATGTGAGGGCGGACGCACTCGTCGCCAAGGTTCTGGTCGACCGCGTCCGGCCACCACGAGGCAGCGCACTCGAATCGCGCTGGTGCGGCGTCCAGTATCGGGGGACGTGGTCCCTGCATTGGCCCATTAACTCCACGGCACAAACGGCTGCGTGTGGAGCGGTGCCGTGGCGGAGATTCGCGGACCTTTTCGTCGCTAGGTGCTTATTGTTTTATGACCCACCGTCTAATTTCTCATGGTGGGTCGTATGTTGCCACTCGGCCGGTGCGACTGGGTCCGGTGTCCGGTGTGACTGACAGTGACACCACGCTGTGACTGGGTCCGGTGTCCGGTGTGACTGACAGTGACACCACGCTGTGACTGGGTCCGGTGTCCGGTGTGACTGACAGTGACACCACGCTGTGACTGGGTCCGGTGTCCGGTGTGACTGACAGTGACACCACGCTGTGACTGGGTCCGGTGTCCGGTGTGACTGACAGTGACACCACGCTGTGACTGGGTCCGGTGTCCGGTGTGACTGATAGTGACACCACGCTGTGACTGGGTCCGGTGTCCGGTGTGACTGACAGTGACACCACGCTGTGACTGGGTCCGGTGTCCGGTGTGACTGACAGTGACACCACGCCGGCTCCCGTCCCCACTCACACCGTTGCCCGTGTCCCGCCACGTGGAGGCGGGCTCTATTTGTTTACATCCATTTGATATCTTTTTTGTGCAGCATCAGAAAAACTTATAACTAATGCAAAATCAAGTGAGATATTAATAAACAAAACGGAATTAAATATTGAGAAAGAACGAAGGAAGAGAATTGAATAGAGACGAGAGACGTATAATATTGCCCGTCACCTGGTTGTGAGCGGCGACCCGGCTCTTGAAATGACCATCAAGACGCTGGCCATCGCTCGCCATGCCTTTAACATCTACCGTCCTAAAAACTATCTTAACTAGAAGAGATTAGGGTACGTTAAAGCTAGAAACCAAGACTAAGACCTCCATGTCCAGCCTGCTAAACTATTCACGATGTACAATAGAGAGGTAACTGATTTTGATTCGCGGACTGCTGACGAGTGGTGCCACGCTGTGGCCAGCGAGGAGTCGTGGCTCTTCACCACCCCTGGCAACCACCGTCGCCCAGTGCAGTGGCGGGCGACCTGGAGACTGAGCTCGTACTGACTGAGGGCACTTTGACGAACTGTCTACGTCCCCTCGCGGTATCTCTCGTGTGACAGTATTACGGGCCCTCACACGGCAATCTCTCCACGATGCTGAGGTACTCCTGTCGCCTGTGAGAGAACCACACCCGCCCGCAGACAGAACACGTGCGGCACCTGTGCCAGGGTCCAGTTTGTCCAGGACCAGCCACAGTGTGCTGTGGCCGGGCTCGCCTCACAGACACACAGTGGTTCTGGCTACCCACTGGATGCACCCCACCCGGGTCAGAAGGGGTGCAACGACACACCGACAAGTGAGCGTTTTATTAGCCTCAGTCGATTTCTATATCGCTGTTGTAATCTCTCAGCACGTCAAGTTTCCTACTCCCGTCCTGGATTTGTGAGCTGCACTGCCGTCAGTTGTCGGTATGGACCTGAGGGACAAGTGCTGCACAACTTCGCTGGGAAATCAGTCGTGGGTCATTAGAAATCCGGAAAACCGGAAAGTGGAAACATCTGAAACTTTGGTATATCAAAGAATGCAGAAACCTGGGAGATGAAGACGTACTAAACACTACGTGAGTAAAGTGAAAAAAATAGGTAACTCAACCGTAAAAGAAGCAGAGAGCCGTAAACAGTCATAGTAGACGAACACCAGAATACGTAAAACAGGTTAAGGGTGTGTTAGGAGCAGTAGATGGGTAGTGATGGAAGCGTTAGCACACGCCAGGTGAAGAATTGAGACAGTATCGTATCAATGGCAGGACCGCTGGCTTAGATAGATGGGGAAGAAGTGAGGAGGGAGAGTGTAAATTCAAGAACCGCCAAAGTTCGTCCGACTCTAGACCTCAGGGCCTGGATTGCTCACATCAGAGGAATAGAGAAACAATTAAAATCGCTCAAAACAGGAAAGGCCGCTGGACCTGATGGGATACCAGTTAGATTTTACACAGAGTACGCGAAGGAACTTGCCCCACTTCTTACATCTGTGTACCGTAGGTCCAAAGGATTGGAAAGGGCACAGCTTATCCCCGTTTTCAAGAAGGGTCGTCGAACACATGTGCAGAACTATAACCCATACCTCCAAAGTCGATCAGTTGTAGAATTTTGGAACACGTATTATGTTCGAGTATAATGACTTTTCTGGAGACTAGAAATCTACTCTGTAGGAATCAGCGTGGGTTTAGAAAAAGATGGTCGTGTGAAACCCAGCTCGCGCTTTTCGTCCACGAGACTCAGAGGGCCATAGACACGGGTTCCCAGGTAGATGCCGTGTTGCTTGACTTCCGCAAGGCGTTCGATACAGTTCCCCACAGTCGTTTAATGAACAAAGTAAGAGCATATGGACTATCAGACCAATTGTGTGATTGAATTGAAGAGTTCCTAGATAACAGAACTCAGCATGTCATTCTCAATGGAGAGAAGTCTTCCGAAGTAAGAGTGATTTCAGGTGTGCTGCAGGGGAGAGTCGTAAGACCGTTGCTATTCACAATATACATAAATGACCTTGTAGATGACATCGGAAGTTCACTGAGGCTTTTTGCAGATGATACTGTGGTATATCGAGAGGTTATAACAATGGAAAATTGTACTGAAATGCAGGAGGATCTGCAGCGAATTGACGCATGGTGCAGGGAATGGCAATTGATTCTCAATGTAGACAAGTGTAATGTGCTGCGAATACATAGAAAGAAACATCCCATATCATTTAGCTACAATATAGCAGGTCAGAAACTGGAAGCAGTTAATTCCATAAATTATCTGGGAGTACGGATTAGGAGTGTTTTAAAATGGAATGATCAAATAAAGTTGATCGACGGTAAAGCAGATGCGAGACTGAGATTCATTGGAAGAATCCTAAGGAAATGCAATCCGGAAACAAAGGAAGTAGGTTACAGTACGCTTGTTCGCCCACTGCTTGAATACTGCTCAGCAGTGTGGGATCCGCACCAGATAGGGTTGATAGAAGAGACAGAAAAGATCGAACGGAGAGCAGCCCGCTTCGTTACAGGATCATTTAGTAATCGCGAAAGCGTTACGGAGATGATAGATAAACTCCAGTGGAGGACTCTGCAGGAGAGACGCTCAGTAGTTCGGTACGGGCTTTTGTTGAAGTTTGGAGAACCTACCTTCACCGAGGAGTCAAGCTGTATATTGCTCCCTCCTACGTATATCTGGCGAAGAGACCGTGAAGATAAAATGAGATTAGAGCCCACACAGAGTCATACCGACAATCCTTCATTCCACGAACAATACGAGACTGGAATAGAAGGGAGAACCGATAGAGGTACTCAAGGTACCCTCCGCCACACACCGTCAGGTGGTTTGCGGAGTATGGAAGTAGATGTAGATGTAGATGTAGATCATTCTCGTCACTAATTATGGTGCAACGGACAAAAATGTTCAAATGTGTGTGAAATCGTATGGGACTTAACTGCTAAAGTCATCAGTCCCGAAGCTTACACACTACTTAATCTATATTATCGTAAAGACAAACACACACTCCCATGCCCGAGGGAGGACTCGAACCTCCGCCGCACATGCAGCGAACATGGCTGGTAACTGGACACATGTGTGACGACCTCCGTTCTGGCACACTAAGCACACCGAACAGTTCTGAGAGTATTTGACTAATTAGACCATTTTTAGATGCACCTAAAGCTACACAAATACTCCGCAAGCGACTAGGCAGTGCATGGCGGACAGTATCTTCTACGACTGTTTGCATTTCAGTTCCGTATTCCCCAGTACTAAGCGTAATCTCTCCCATTTTGTCCTTACGATCCTTATGCAACATTGCGAACGATTCCTAGTGATTGAATCGACCACAGCGAATCTGGCTGCACATTCCCGAATCGCTTCCCCGCCTCCCTTTAATCCGGCATGGGGGAGGATCTCAGACACTCGTACAGCACTAAAGAGTGGGTCGCACGTGAGTTCCGGACGGACTAGACTTCACCTCAGTTGGCAGTCTCCTTTACGCATGGACCACACTTCACCAGGACTCTGCCCGGCAGGCCGCCTTCCGCACAGCTGAATGTACGCGCTCGTCCCTCGTCACTCCACGTTTCCTGTCATTTCGCAACGTTGCGACCAGATATCCAGTCTGCGTGACCGAGACAACCAGTATGTATTCGAACGTTACGGAAAGTTTTGTCCCGTCCATTCGCATTAACTAAAGTTTATCCACACTTACAGTTGGATTTTCATTCATTCCACCCAATAAAGATTACGTCTGCGCCATTCCGCATCCTATACAGTCACTCAACGACGACACTTCCCCGCAAACTACGGCCTGTTATACTGCAGCACTAAAGAGTTTACTGTTCCAGTAGTTGTTTTCTTGCGGCTTCGAAATGTCACCTGTAAGTAAAACAATATGTGTTCAATATGCTTTTTCTTGCACACTCTTTAAAATTTTTTAGTGATTTTAAGTAATGCAATTCTGTCATATTATGACGTGATGGAGACTGTGGCTGCTGTTTGAAGCCAAATGTTGATGGTGTTATTACAGCAACCAGCCACAAATTTGCTTTCAGTTCCTTTATGCAAAGGCTACCGTTACCGGTTTCAAATCGTTGTGATTCATCCCCAGATGGTTTACATGCTTTCTTTATGACATGTGGTGTGTTCTTTACAGATTAGGTGTCCTAAAATATAAATAATACATACACAGAGATGGTGGGGTTACAGATTTTCGTTGCATGTGGCTTACTTGAAACGTCGGTTTCGAGTGTTTGTTTTCATAAAATTCGTTCAGCAGATGTAAATGGATTCCCACTGCATTCTTATTGTTGCACACGTAAATTGCTGTCACTGAACACTTAAGATTTGTCACTGAGATGATTTCTACCACGCACCACATGTTTTGATGCATACAAAGAGCTTACAAACATACGAGTATCACAGATACTATGATATATCGTAACATTTGACGATGATGTTCTATGTTTGGAAAGGATCATATATTCATTTACACAACAGTAATGCCTTTTACACTAGTACAGAGACATTAAATTTTTTTTGAATTGATATTGATAAATTAATTATAAAGTTGTAGAACTGTATGGGTAAAATAGTATATTATTTAATTATATTTAGCATCATGAGAATTATAGTATTTGCTACTTGATCGGCAGATAGGTGTACTAATATTATTTGCTTTGGAGGCTGGAAAGTAATTTTTGGAAAGTTTTCAGGAAAGGGGTGTTAGCTAACTCTGTTTGTTCGTTAAGGATATAGTCTGGAATGCTGTTTTTGTATGTGTGTATTTCTAATTCTTCTAATATATTCATAATGGCTTCTTTTTCCGCTAGATGCAAAATTTTTAAGTTGTCCTCAATGTTTCTCACTAAATGGTTTTCTTCAGCAATATGGGCTGCAAATGCTGATTTGTTCAAGTTACCAAGTCTGAGAGCATCAATATGTTCTGTGTAAATTATTGTAACACTGAGTCATGTCCGAAGGAAATATTAGGTAAAAGTGGGTGATATATCATGTCATGTCCGAAGGAATTATTAGCTAAAAGTGGGTTTACAATAATTTACATAAAATCACTAAAAAATTTTTAAGATTATGCAAGAAAAAGCATATGAAACACATATTGTTGTACTTTCAGGTGAAATTTGAAAGCGGCAAGAAAACAACTACTGGAACAGTAAACTCTTTAGAGCTGCAGTATAACAGGCCGTTGTCTGCGGGGAAGTGTCGTCGTTGAATGACTGTATAGGATGCGGAATGGCGCAGACGTAATCTTTATTGGGTGGAATGAATTAAAATCCAACTGTCAGTGTAGACAAACGTAAGTTAATGCGAATGAATGGGACATAACTTCCGTGATGTTCGAATACATAAAGCTTGGCTCAGTCGTGTAGACTGGATATCTGGTCGCAAGGTTGCGAAATGACAGGGAATGCGTAATGACAAGAGACGAGCGCGTAAATTCAGCTGTGCGAAAGGCGGCCTGCTGAGCAGAGTCCTGGTGAAGTGTGGTCCATCCGTAAAGGAGACTGCCAACTGAGGTGAAGTCTAGTCCGTCCGGAGAGGAGACTGCCTGAATTGATAAAAGCTATTGCGAGGTAATGCAATTTCGACTAATAGAGGAAGTTCACAATTTAACAATTTTCTTAACGATTATTCGAAGTTTTTTTTAAAAGTATAGTTAACGTGGTCTCTTTGTTATTTCAGTTATTTCATAAAGTGTATGTGTTGGTTTCATGTGTAAACTATTTCAGCAGTTCACACTTGTTCAGGTAAGTTACGTAATAATAATTGTTCCGATAACGAAATGATTTATGAACACAGACTTGTTCAATTGGTTTGGTGACCAAATTTAGAAATAACATCATTGATTTGCTGTGGTGTACTCAAAATCTAGAGGTATTTTTACTTGTCTTTGCTGCGTGCTGTTTGCACTATTTCGGTAACAATCATTCAAAATTTACGTAAGAAGGTGAAGTATGTCATCTGTAAAAGTTAAAGTGGTTGCTTCGATTTTTTTGTTACGATCAGGTTCACGCAATCGCAGTCATACGCATAGCCGATTAGGTAAGCAGGAGGTTACAACCTGCAACAGAAAACTGTCTCAAATTGCTTCCTTGTGTAAGAGTTGAGAAATCATAATTTTTATTACATATTTTGTAGCACCAACGTAATTGCGGAGTATCCAAAACGACACTGTATGTACACTTGATAGTTTTGTCAATGTTGCGGCCTTCGATAACTTCCAGTATCCCGTCCACGCTCTCGAAAACGTCATTAGACGTGGCTCTTCAGTGAAAACCAGATAGCGTAGCTGTGTCAAGGATTCCGTTGCAAATAAACTCGTACAGAGAAATTTCATTGCTGTCGGTGCTTCTGTTGGATGCATACCTTAACGGAGTTCGTCCGTGCTGGCGTAAGAGCTCGATGCAAAACATTCATAATTGCAGGTCTGGCTTTTCTTGCGCTTAAAGGGTCAGGTAATGAATACTGTATGAATCTTTCATAGCCGGATAATGCTTATGTTATTTATGAGATGCACGGAATCGAATGTCAAGTGGGAAAAATTAACAAGTCCAATGGCTTCTTTCGACCAGATTTAATCGAAGGCGAAGGAAATGCAATACCTTCCTAACATTCAGTGCGGGATGACACACTGCATGTGACCTGCGGAACTGGGACAAAAACTGGATTCTGTACATCGATTAGACGCCATCATCGCATGCCGTCATACCACGTGCTGGTAAGGCGATTTTAGATTGACGATAAGCACATCCTTCTACGGAATCTGCAGAAGGAAACTTTAGATGAAATGTGAAATGCATCTAAAAATGTCAACCAGGTTTCATTCATTGTTGTCAGAAGTGGAAAGTGTTTCACCACGACCGAACGCTACCAAAACTATTTCCACGTTTGTCTGGCAGGTTGATTAAAATTTCGTCTCTATGTCACCTAACCTTTAGTTTAGAAAATGATCGAATTACGGAATTATTCTTCTCAATCAGAGTTCTAAAGGAGAAACAACAAGTTCACTTCTTCAGTCAAGTCAGAAGGAATAGTTGGAATAGTTAGTTAATCACTCAAGATCAAGTCAACCAGAAACTACACTCCTGGAAATTGAAATAAGAACACCGTGAATTCATTGTCCCAGGAAGGGGAATCTTTATTGACACATTCCTGGGGTCAGATACATCACATGATCACACTGACAGAACCACAGGCACATAGACACAGGCAACAGAGCATTCACAATGTCGGCACTAGTACAGTGTATATCCACCTTTCGCAGCAATGCACGCTGCTATTCTCCCATGGAGACGATCGTAGAGATGCTGGATGTAGTCCTGTGAAACGGCTTGCCATGCCATTTCCACCTGGTGCCTCAGTTGGACCAGCGTTCGTGCCGGACGTGCAGACCGCGTGAGACGACGCTTCAACCAGTCCCAAACATGCTCAATGGGGGTCAGATCCGGAGATCTTGCTGGCCAGGGTAGTTGACTTACACCTTCTAGAGCACGTTGGGTGGCACGGGATACATCCGGACGTGCATTGTCCTGTTGGAACAGCAAGTTCCCTTGCCGGTCTAGGAATGGTAGAACGATGGGATCGATGACGGTTTGGATGTACCGTGCACTATTCAGTGTCCCCTCGACAATCACCACAGGTGTACGGCCAGTGTAGGAGATCGTTCCCCACACCATGATGTCGGGTGTTGGCCCTGTGTGCCTCGGTCGTATGCAGTCCTGATTGTTGCGCTCACCTGCACGGCGCCAAACACGCATACGACCATCATTGGCACCAAGGCAGAAGCGACTCTCATCGCTGAAGACGACACGTCTCCATTCGTCCCTCCATTCACGCCTGTCGCGACACCACTGGAGGCGGGCTGCACGATGTTGGGGCCTTAGCGGAAGACGGCCTAACGGTGCGCGAGACCGTAGCCCAGCTTCATGGAGACGGTTGCGAATGGTCCTCGCAGATACCCCAGGAGCAACAGTGTCCCTAATTTGCTGGGATGTGGCGGTGCGGTCCCCTACGGCACTGCGTAGGATCCTACGGTCTTGGCGTGCATCCGTGCGTCACTGCGGTCCGGTCCCAGGTCGACGGGCACGTGCACCTTCCGCCGACCACTGGCGACAACATCGATGTACTGTGGAGACCTCACGCCCCACGTGTTGAGCAATTCGGCGGTACGTCCACCCGGCCTCCCGCATGCCCACTATACGCCCTCGCTCAAAGTCCGTCAAGTGCACATACGGTTCACGTCCACGCTGTCGCGGCATGCTACCAGTGTTAAAGACTGCGATGGAGCTCCGTATGCCACGGCAAACTGGCTGACACTGACGGCGGCGGTGCACAAATGCTGCGCAGCTAGCGCCATTCGACGGCCAACACCGCGGTTCCTGGTGCGTCCGCTGTGCCGTGCGTGTGATCATTGCTTGTACAGCCCTCTCGCAGTGTCCGGAGCAAGTATGGTGGGTCTGACACACCGGTGTCAATGTGTTCTTTTTTCCATTTCCAGGAGTGTATATTACGGAGACTATGTCCAACTAGGAAGTACAACAAGAAGCCATTAGCGGCAGAGTCGAACAAGGTAGTAGTGAATAGTGAGAACGACATCTGCACGAGACTGTTTTATTTTTAATACAGCCTCGCGGCTGTTGACGTCCTGACTGCTCGCTGATCGTACTGCAGTTGCAGTGTCTGGAACTGGCTGGGCTGTCTGGCTGGGTACAGTAGGGTCACTCAAGTACTCGTTGCACGGAAAGTTACTCGTTCTCCTCCCACGAGACACGCGACTGGCTTAGGAAAACTGGCACCGCGTGTTTGAGCTGAGTCTTCCGCGAGCCAGCTGTAAAGGTGTTGAGTGTAGTTACTTGTGGTAGCAGACGGCCGCCGTCGTTACTGCTGAGTGACGGCTGACGCCTGCAGTGGCGGCTACCTGCCACTCTTGTCTGTGTAGCAGTGTAGCTCCAGTCATAGGCTACTGCAAAATGTACAGGATCTCCCAGGAGAAATGATCAATATTTGTATGGACATGTGCCCTCCCCGAATCCTTTCCGGGACAGAACACATTTAATGTACACTCTTATTTATTTTACACATTATTCAATACACTGTCAGTTTTACACATGTACACCAGTTGGTAAATATTACAGCATTCGTTTTGCAAAGTATCAATTGAAAAATATGTATTTTTAAAACATTCATGTCTAAGCATTGCTTCACACTTCACATTAAAGATGTTCTGCAGTTCACAGTGCATGTTTGAGTATCCCGCAGTCTACTTCCGTGTTAGGGAGGCGTGTCGTTTTGCTTATCTGAGCGTGTCTGCACGTTCCCTAATGAGGACACGAGTGTCCGTGATGCTAGAGGCAGTTCATATCGCGTACTCACTTTTCTTTTGTTCATCTCTGCATCCCGAACGAAGACGTTTAAAGCCACGGTATAGGGCGGATAAGGCACACACGCGCGCACCATAGCCTAAACACAAATGAACATTACAAATGTTGTATTTCGGAAACAATTAGGAACAGTACATAGCCCGTATGAAACTTTTACTCGAAATAAGCGTTCCTGTCATATACCTACATATTGACCATTGCTCCATGGACGCCCTATACGTAATACAATACATTACAAAACGAAGGTTTTTGATGAAATCTATCCATTTTGGAGTAGCTGCAGGCTGCCATCGTACTATTCTGAGACACATTCTTGAATGATATGTCTCGTGGTCTGTCGTTCTCCACCGTCGCGAAGTAGCAATTGTTGTTCAGTCCATTAATGCAACAAGTTTTGCGTATCTGCCACTTTCGGTTCAAATAACTCTAAGCACTAAGGGACTTAACATCTGAGGTCATTTGTCCCCTATAGCTTAGAACTACTGGAACCTAACTAACCTAAGGAGATCACACGCATCCATGCCCGAGGCAGGTTCATATGGCTCTGAGCACTATGGGACTTAACTTCTGAGGTCATCAGTCCCCTAGAACTTAGAACTACTTAAACCTAACTAACCTAAGGACATCACACACATCCATGCCCCAGGCTGGATTCGAACCTGCGATCGTAGCCCCGAGGCAGGATTCGAACCGGCGGCGTTCCGGACTGAAGTACCTAGAACCGCTCGGAGGCAGCGTCCAGCGCCACTTTCTGTTCTGATTCTGTTTAGTACTGATGTTGTTTTGCGTGGTAAGCCTAATTGCGGCGATTATTGGGCGGTACATGGCACGTGGTCATTTTGTTGTGTAGTCGAATGTTGAGGCGATGCCTTGGTAAGACGAACTCTTATTCAACAACGACCATTGCATTTTTTCTCCGTGGTCAACTCAAACAAGTCGTGAACAATTTTGTCCCGGTTACATGGTACAATGTTATGCATAAAAATTCCGTCGTTGTTTGGGAATATGAAGTCAACGAATGGCTGCACGAGGTAATCATTGGCAGCTTACGGACGGTCCAGGCGGGCCACAGCGCCCACTCCAGTCCTCGTGGCCACAGCCCACGCCCCTGCGGAACCACCACGAGCTTGCACAGTGTCTTGTTCACACATTGGCTCCACGGCTTTATGGGGTCTGCGCCATATTCGAAACCCACCATCAGCTCTTACCAACCGAACTCGTGACTCATCTGACCACACAGGCGTTTTCCAGACGTCTGGGGTCCAACCGATACGGCCACGAGCCCGGGAGAGGAGCTGCAGGCAACGTCTAACTGTCAGCAAAGGCACTCGCATCTGTCGTCTGCTGTCGGAGCCAACTAACGCCAAATCTCGGAGCGCTGTCCTAGAGCCGTCGGCACACGGACCGTGCTGTCGAACGTTAACGTTGAGCGTGCCAAGTTCAGCGTGCTGCTGAACGCTCAGGTACGATGCGACCAGTGCACACGGTTCGTGGGCCCCAACGTGGCATACGCGATCGCAACGCGCTCCAGCGGCAGTTGAGGGATGTTTCTAGTTCGTCAGTCACATTGTTTACTCAACGTGTGCGAGTAAAATTCTTACGTTAGCTCTGTTAAAACGCTCATTTCCTCCATCGTCCACCAAAAGGAAAGTACCATCTCCAATCAATAAGGACACAGGCTTATAAAAGTTCCACTACAAATTTTGAATACTTCTCCGCATAAGATAAACATTTTATGAAAACCCCAAGTCAGTCTTACTTGATCACTGTTCCTACCAGTAGCAGAATCTTTGCAACATGTGAATTACGAAGTGTAAAAGAAAAAGGAGCAAAATACCTTCATACAAGTAGCTGTCTTGTATATTAAGCCAGTCGAACATAACATCAAATATTATAGTATATACTTATATTAAACTAATAATAAAGTACGAGAACCTAACAAAAACGCGAATGTGAGGCAAAAAAATTCAGCAGTAGCAAGACGCGAACTACAGCCCCAACATGTATCGCCACAGCCGACAGGGACTCCGGTAATTACGCTACACCAACAACTTCCAACCTACCTCTAACACAGTATCTCCCCCTTGCTGAAAGCCTTAATCGTAGACATGTTACTAGTTGAACTTTAATTATAACAAACTGCACAAAGAACATTGCGTTTTGGGTCGATCTTCAGTGGGTCGCTGCCTTCAAATAGCCTACTCTCATAATACGAAAGTTACAATAATTATTTTGCCACGAAAATTATACTTCTCATTATTTTATTGGAACGAATGACACAGTTAACAACGGGTTTTCCAGTCATTCTCAATTTGCTTGTACTCAGAATCGTAGGCTTGAAATGAATGCCAATATGGCGCCTCACGACTCTGTACTGAAGGGAGACGGCGTGCGTGTGACGTAGGCGGCGTTGTGCCATCTCATTGGTCAACGCTCAGAGGCACGCTCAGAATATCTGACATGCCAGATATTATTCTGCACGTTCGGAAAGACACCCGAAAGTGCTATTCCACGGTATGACGTCAGAAACTCGGCACGCTCAACGCCCAACGTTCGGATGCACGGTCCGTGTGCCGGCGGCTTAACGGATACGATATCCGTACGTTCCACGTTGACTTCTGCGGTATATTCACGCAGTGTTGCTTGTATGTTACCACTGACAACCATACGCAAGCGCTGCTGCCCTCAGTCGTTAGGGGAAGAACGTCGGCCACTGCGCTGTCCGTGGTGAGAGGTGACAAATGAAATTTCGTACCTCGGCACGCTCTTGAGACCATGTATTTCTGAGTATTGAATTCCCTAACGATTTACGTGATGGAATGTCCCATGCGTCCATACCCAACTACTATTCCACTCCGCGTTCAAAGCGTTAATTCCCACCTTGAGGCCATAATCACGTCGGGAAGATTATCACATGAATTATCTGAGTTCAAATAACAGCTCCGCCAATGCAGTGCCCTTTTATACTTTGTGTATGCGTTACCACCGCCAACTGTATATGTACATATCGGTATCTTATGAGTCCTGTCACTTCAGTATATAGTGAGTTTTCATCTGCCGAGTTTATTATGTAGATGGAAACAGGAAACCTCAGAGTTGGTGGAGTTTGCTTTAAGTCTCCATTTGGGTAAATACTTTCCCACTACATCAGGCCATTGGGCCGAAATTTTCTCGGCCACAAACGAACACTGAATATTAATGTCTGCCCTTTGTGTAAAGAAGATCGTAAATATTTGTACTTTGTTAATCCCTTTTATTTACTTATCGTTAAATTGTAAATGAAGTTAATCGAACCCAATAAACTGCTTGTGATATTTCTTGTACCTTTAATGGTACACCACTTGTATGTGAACCACATAGATTTTCGTCCGCTTGTAAAACTCATTTGTGAAAAGTTTGTTAAAGAGGAAATTTCTACACCTCCAACTACATGGTCACACTTCAATGCCTGGCAGAAAGGTCATCGAACCATTTCCATACCACTTCTCTACCATTCCACTCTCCAAAGGCGCGTGGGAAAAAGAAACACCTAAAGCTCTCCGTTCGAGTTCTGATTTCTCTTATTATGATGATCATTTCTCCCTACGTAGGTGGCTGCCAACAAAATATTTTGACATTCGAAAGAGAAAGCTGATGATTCAAATTTCGCAAATAGATACCGCCGTAAAGAAAACCGCGTATAATATCAGCGACACTCTAACGCCTGTTGCGCGATAAACACGAAACGAGCTGCCCTTCTTTGAACTTTTTCGATGTCCTCCGTCAATCCTACCTGGTAAAGTTCCCCCACCGCGCAGCAATATTCCAGCAAATGACGGACAAGTGTAATGTAGGCTGTCTCTTTAGTGGGTTTGTCGCACTTTCTAAGTGTCCTGCCAACAAAGCACAGTCTTTCTTTCACCTCCCCCACAATATTATCTATGTGGTCTTTTCAGTTTAAGTTGCTCGTAATTTTAATTCCTTCACGAATATTCCAGAATTCGAAACCAGAACAGATGTTAGCATGAGTGACATATAGGAGATATCTTAGGTGCTGCGAAACACGTCAAATCACTTCAGAAAGGCAAGTTAGTCGAATTGACAGCCGTTAGATTTGTGCGATTTATCGTATACCCAAAATTTATCGGACTTCTTTTAGTACCCATGTGGATGACCTCGCATTTTTCTTCTTTAGTGCCAACTGGCACTTTTCGCACCATACAGAGGTTTCTCTCCAGATCATTTTGTAACTGGAATTGATCGTCTAGTGATTTTACTAGACGGTTAATTACGTCATCTGCAAACAATCTAAGGGGCTGCTCAGATTATCACCTAGATCATTTATGTAAATCAGGAACAGCAGACATCCTATGACACTACCTTGCGGAACGCCAGATATCACTTCTGTTCTATTCGATGATTTACCGTCTATCACTACGAACTGTGACTTCTCTGAGAAGAAATAACGAACCCAGTCACACAACTGAGACGATACTCCACATGCACGTAATTTTATTAATAGTCGCTTGTGAGGAACGGTACCAAAGGCTTCACGAAACCCAGGAATGTGGAATCTAGCTGAGATCCCTTGTCGGCTGCACTCATTACTTCGTGGGAATAAAGAGGTAGCTGTGTTGCACAAGAAGGATGTTTTCTGAATTCGAGTTGGTTATGTATCAATAAGTCATTTTCTTCAAGGCGATTCATAATGTTCGAGTACGGTATATCCTCGAAAATCCTACTGCAAATTGAGGTCAGTGATGTGGGTCTATAATTCAATGGGTATCTCCTGTTTCCTTTCTTGAATATTGGTGTGATCTGTTCTACTTTCCAGTCTTTAGGAACTAACCTTTCGTTAAGTCAGCGGTTGTATATGATTGCTAAGAAAGGTACTATTGTGTCTGCATACTCTTAAAGGAACCTGATTGGTATACCATCTGGACCGGAAGTCTTGCCTTTCTTAAGTGATATGAGTTGTTTCGCAGCACCTAAGATATCTCCTTTATGTCACTCATGCTAACATCTATTCTGGTTTCTAATTCTGGAATATATACTTCGTCTTCTTTCTTGAAGGAATTACGGAAAACTATACTTAGTAACTCCGCTTCAGCGGCACCATCATCGGTAACATTTCCATCGCTATCGCGCAGTGACGGTATTGACTTTTTTGTGCCACTGGTATACTTTACATACGACCAGAATCTCTTTGGGTTTTCTATCACAATTTGAGACAATGTTTCGTTGTGGAAACTACTGAAAGCATCTCGCATGGACGTCCGCACTAAATTTCGATCTTCCGTGAAAGTTAGCCAGTCTTGGGGATTTTGCGTTCTTCTGAATTTGGCAAGCTTTTTTCGTTGCCTCTGCATCGGTGTTCTGACGTGTTTTGTGTAACATGGTGGCTCAGTCCCGTCTCTTATTAACATACGTTATGAATCTATCTATTACAGTCGATTTCAAATGAGAGACAGTCAATGTGGTGTCTTAGTGACGTAAAGACGCATGGACGAGGAAGTGTCATTTAGGTCGTGAAAGAAGTGTTAATTTTGTAGAAAGGGAGACAGTTTCGTTGTTGTGAGAATCAGAAGGTTTTACGGAGAGTGGAGAATTATGGGAAAGAAGCGGAAGATGCAGCACGCAGAAAGGGTCGGAGGCAGATTAGATTGTAACGTCCCGTCAACGTGGAGGTCATTAGAGACGGAGGACAAACTCGGACAATGGAAGGAGTCAAGTGGTAAATCATGTGACAAATGCTACAATCCTCTATTTTTTCCTGTTTAAGTGTTTATAATTGTAAAGCAGACCATTGCGGAAGAACGTTGTATATCAGTGAAACTGGTGGATTTAAGTTTCACTTCTGACTACATTGTACCGCTAAAAAAAAGCATAAAAAGAAAGCTGTATCTGTCAGATTGGAAGCCCAATGACAAGAAAAGTAGGAGGAACAGTGAAAAATCTCACATTTCTAAATCTGTTACAGACGTACCTGAGAAAACTACGTTAAAAGTGATACGTACAAGAAAATTGTATATTCCAGAATGAGATTTTCACTCTGCAGCGGAGTGTGCACTGATATGAAACTTCCTGGCAGATTAAAACTATGTGCCAGGACGAGACTCGAACTCGGGACCTTTGCCTTTCGCGGGCAAGTGCTCCCAAGTTCGAGTCTCGGCCCGGCACAGTTTTAATCTGCCAGGAAGTTTAAAATTATATATTATTATAACACAAAAATTGTACACTGGAATAATTTATTTGGTTTGGGCAAAGCAACAACTGGAGGATGATACTTTTGTACAACTACCTTCTTTTGATAAGGTATTTTATGAAAGTCAAACATACATTCGTTTCGCCACATAGTTTTCTGTTTTGGGACCGTAGCTACGTATTAATATGAAATAAAGAGTAGTGGATGTCATGATTACCTATGAATGGAAGTATGTAATATCTGAAGCTTGTCTAAGTACACCTTTCATTATCAAGCAAATCAGTCGGAATGACTTTGCTGTGTCAATGTCATTTTAGGGATTATGAAATCTGACCTATGATTGAAAACTACTAGTTACATGACCGAACATCAGTGCAGATGGTCCAAATGCATTGTATATGCGTCATAGTCATAATGTCATTCAATCTAGGGTACGTTATATTCTGCTAAAAACAAGAAAAATCAACACCAAGTTAACATCCCTATACCAGTTATGACGTTTCCTTTGTGCTATCGGCAGAGAAAATAAGCGACTTTTTGGATATTATGATAGTTTAGAGTTATTTAACTGATTAAATACGTTGTCTTCAATGGATTGGAAGTAACAGCCAACCCCTTGTGAAATACAGCTTTATCAAACCTCGATCATGGTTCTGGCAGTCCTGAAACAGTTTGCTTTAGAAGGTATTGTACGCAGAATCACATTGTCTGTGTCCAGTGTGGAAGTCATTGACTCTTCCCAGTTCACATGCGCGTCATCCACTTAATCACCGTTGAAATACACGATTCAAAAGTAGCGCCCCTACCGTGCTGTTACGCGGCTGTATCACCCGTGACACTGAGCCCTTAGGACAACCAGGTGTTTTTGTCCTCGGGTACAAGGCTCAAAACGAATTTTTTCACACTGACCACCGGCCTAAAGTTTTAAAACGTAGTAATGGTGAGTTTGGACCGAGAATTCGAGGACCTCTTTTTGAAGCCCCGAAAGTCAAAATGTGGCAAGCAAACGTGTGACCAGTCGAAAGATATTTGAAAGCTAATTTCTTTTGAAGAGAGGTAGAAATATCTGCGTTGTTGCTAGATTCTCGCGGCGGCCAGTGTTGGAGAACCGCCTGGAGCCTCTCTCGTGTTACCCGTTCAGTTTGCAGTGGCGGCTGCCGACTGTTGACGTGTGCTGCTGTTGGTTGTTTCGGATGACGCACGAGCGGTGTAACTGCGCTCAATCAAAATATAACGCGGTTCGTGAACTGTATTTGGTATATGTGCAGCAGATAAAACAAATATACATTCTGTTAACACATTCGTGTACAGAAAACCAATCGATATGAACAATAATAATGTGAAACTGTTGTTTTACGGTTGAACAATGCAACTGCGTGTGCGTCTGGGAGACGACGGTACATTCGGTATTAATACATTCATCTACAGGAAAACGTAGGAAATTAAAAAAAAAAACTGTTGTGTTAAGATCTAATAACTGAAGCGAACGCGTAATACATTTGTGATATTAACAAATTCTTCTACAGAGAACCGTGAAAAATTTTAAAATTGTGTTTTTAGGGTCTAATAACTTGAGATGGATGTGTAGCAGATAAAAATATATTCGCTGTTAATACATTATTCTACAGGAAATTATAATAAATCAATACGAAACAGAATTTTTTGTGTACGATCTAATAACTAACAAACAGAGAACCCAACTGGGAGGGGTGGACTTTTTGAAACCATATATGCGATGCTGTAGTTTAGGGTCCCAGGTATCACATCCTGGAGTGATCCACCCTAATGTACCCTCGAAAAAGAATTTAAAAAAATTTCGAATTTCGCGTGAGAATCTATACGATTAAAATAGCGAGTAACTACTGTCAGGTGAAGTAATGCAGTGGAGAAACATCTGCTTCTGTGTAAGAGTTCTGGCTTCAAATCTTTTTGGTGCTGTAACACTTTCGCTTTCAAACCTTTATCGAAATGAATTTCATCACTACATTATTAAATCTTTTAGCGAGAAATAAAGTTTTGACCGCATTGTACAACCAATAGCTACAGATTACTCTATTCTGTTTTTAATAGCCGGCCGGGGTGGCCGTGCGGTTAAAGGCACTACAATCTGGAACCGCGCGACCGCTACGGTCGCAGGTTCGAATCCTGCCTCGGGCATGGATGTGTGTGATGTCCTTAGGTTAGTTAGGTTTAAGTAGTTCTAAGTTATAGGGGACTGATGACCATAGATGTAAAGTCCCATAGTGCTCAGAGCCATTTGAACCATTTTTCTGTTTTTAATCAATACATCAGTACTTTCAAACGTTTAAATGTTATTAGGGATAAATAAAAATGATTAAAATCACATACACGATTACAAATGAAGACAGAAAGACAGGAACAAAAAATGTGACTTAGTGAAATAAGTTTTTTGAGTAACCTTTAATCCGTATGTGAGGACTGACTAGCTCTTCTGCACACAATTCTGCCTGATCTGTTGACTCGGTAGAGCTATTGCTGAGATGTCGCTGTGGAGTCTGAATCTGCCTCGTCCCACTTATCCTCAGTTCTGCGATACGAAATTTCACTGTCACCGTGTGGCTGAAGTTGCAATTATAGAGAGCGTAATTAGCTCTCTATAATTTCGTCCGCCTGTGCGCCTCTGCGCCACTTTATCACGCGCCTTCTTCCAGCCGTCTTTCGTAATGCTCTGTATTGCAGCAGTAGTCGCTTGTGTAAGTCTGGAAGGGCAACGCTGCTGACGTTGTTCGATGAAACACTCTGTTTTATTAAATTCCAGATAAGTTCGATGGGGTGGAAGGAGTAACACTGTGAGTCATTTCCCGTGTTCTTTTAGTACTCTATCTGGCTCGGGTTTTCAACGATTCACAAATTCCAAGAACTCGTTACGTGTTGAGTCCGCACCGAATCGGAACTTTATGCTTAGTCAGCCACGATCGTGTGTCTGCTATACGAGCAAATATGTTGGGCGCTTTATTTTCGTGAGCACAGTCCTGGGTGCACTGCCTTACGCCACGACACCTCTGTCCTTCCACCTGGACAAAGCGAGGTGGTGCACTCGTTAGCCCACTGGACTCGCATTCGGAAGGCCGACGGTTCAAACCCGCGTGCTGCTGTCCTTATTCATGTTTTCCGTGATTTCCCTAAATCGCTTCAGGACAATGCCAGGACGGTTCCTTTGAAAGGTCACGGCCGAATTGCTTCCCCATCCTTCCCTAACCCGATTGGACCGATGACCTGGCTGTTTGGTCCCCTCCCCAAAATTGACCAACCAACCATCTTCCACCTGGAATATTTAGTATTAGGCGCTCTTTCAACCATTTCATATGATTTTCACTGTTCATTTGGTTGTGATAATCTTCCGATGTTGATCTCGAGTCACAAATGAGCTTTGCACCCTCAATGAACCCGGTTTCTCCTCTCGCATGAGTCACTATTGCTCTTTGTCCAGGACTTTCATTTTTCCACACACCTGGTACGTCACTATGATGCCAAACTTTACTGACAGGATCGTGTGTGTGTGTGCGCACCCAGGGTTCATTAGTAGACACGACGGGGGTACTTAGCACCTTTCTCGTTTTCCCTCAAAGTTCTAGGAAAGTGTGCATGCCATGCTACAATGTTCTCTCCCTCAATCAAAAATATTAGTCTATTTTTACACTTTTTAAACGAAAAAACCCCACAGCGTCCAAAATTTTCCACAGAGTGGTTCGTTTCCCCGTAAAATTAATGTCTGTATTCTTTTTCATCCAATTATAAAGCTTTCGTGGAGTGGGTACTTCTCCTTTAACGTCGTAGTGTTCCAAGAGCCTTCTTTTCCGTAAACACAGTAAACACATATCAAAGTCGCCGAGACACTGTTTCCTTCTTCGGTGTCACAATTTTTCGACCTCCCCGTCCGGCTCTCTTAACATCGTTCATAACATTACTACTGTCCTCACACACTCTTACCTATTGCGGCTGCTGCTCTCCACACACCTCTGTCTAACGGTATTAGCAAACCTTTCCGGTTTTCCTCTCGACAGAAATAAACTACGCTATGAATTAAGACTTTTCGATCTGAGTGTTCCCTTTGATAACGCATATTTGCCAGATCACTGTCCATTTCAGCAGACGCTAAGAATAAACAGCAGCAGTAATGCACTATGGCAATAGCGCGACTGTACATTGGCGAGCCACGTGTGTGCTGTCGAGTACCGTCGCATACCTCCGGCCCCTTCAGTATGTAAACATACCTTCGTTCCCCGTTTGGCCATCGGCAACTGCAAAATGAACAGGTAATACCTGGGAACAAGGAACCTGTTCGTCTGGTGGTCACAAAGGGCTCGACGCCGCAGCTACTCCCGTGGGCCGTATACAGCTCTCTATGCTGAAAAAACTTTGTGAGAAGGCGTTCAGATCTAGTTCTGTTCAATGATTATGACGTCAATCGCCACTTGACAAACAATATAATCAAGCAACAGTCGCTAATCCATAATCAATTCTCTTCACCAGGGCTTACCAATGAACCGAAATATGCCCGATACAAATTTGGATATTTAGAGGATCACCCGTGACAATTTGAAATCCTGCTGAACTCTATTTTGTATTGTATTGTACATCGTGTATATTATTTGAACAAATTTCGTTCGTTTTATATGCGTATTGTAAAAAGTCGTTGTCTTTTAAGTATTTATTTACAGATTAACATTATTGCAATTATTTTATATCATAATAATGAATTACTTACTATTCTCAATTTAAAAAATACACGGATGTGAAACGGTAAAAAACATGAGTGTAAAACGTAAAATAACAGTTTAAAACTCCAAACAAGTGTAAGCAAAATAAATGGTTAGGATCGTAACGAATGTTTATATATTAGGTATCTTGAAAATATTCCAACAGCACATTGTGTACAGTTCATTTTCCATAAATGGTATCACAGAATCCAGCTTTACTACACAGGGGTGCACGTGGCTTTCTTTACTTTTTGTGTTAACAGAAGTTTTCATTTTTCAAATTTAATTAATGGTGGTGGACTATTATGTAGAATTTCAAATTATTACAGAAGGTGATTTACAGTTTTCAAGAATATTAATTACATATCAACTTTTATATAAACTAAAACTCCCCCCGAACAGGCCATGAAGGCTTAACGGTACCGACCGGCCGCCGTGTCGTCCTCAGCCCACAGGCGTCACTGGATGCGGATATGGAGGGGCGTGTGGCCAGGACAGCGCTCCTCCGGCGTTTGTCAGAGACCGCAGCCGCTACTTCTCAGTCAAGTGGCTCACAAGGGCTGAGTGCACCCCGACTGCGAGCAGATTTCGGCAGACCGGATGGTCACCCATCCAACAGCACTTAACTTCGGTGGCTCAACTTTTATATAGAAAACGTTTTTTTGCAACATCATTTCGAAGATATTCCCTCTAAACCTAAAATGCTGGATTACCTTTCGGGATGTGTTTTACCCTTTAAAAGTGAACCTAGGCATAAACGAAAATATACGTATTGCACTCTTTTACCTCCTCTGCACACTCGTGAAGTTTTGTCAAGCGCGATTATTGCCACTTTTCTAAGTTCCCCTGTAAATGTGTACGACAGCCAAACGCTTCAGCTGAAGGGCTCGTCCAAGCTGAAAACCTGCGCATCGGTGTTGACTCTCAAAACAGTTTTGACTTATTTCTTCAGATAACCCTATCGGGCTCAGTGGCAGTGGTTTACATATGAAACTATTCTCTTACAATCTTAATGTGTAGCATTAAACCCTTTCCTGTCCTACACAAAGCTTAACAACGGGTTTTTGGAGACAGAAGGCTCTCACCATCAAGTTGTCAAATTTATCTCATGGCGTTAAAACATCCAAAGAGTACCAACACGTCTGCGGCGTTTCTATAATGAAACAGTTTAAAAGTAAACAGGGATCGACTTAAGACCAGTGGTGTCAGGCTGACGTTCCTGTAGGGGGACGGAGGCACATGTGAACGGACATGTCCGCGGCATTACTATTTAAACTTAGCTACTGGTCCCACCACGAAGGTAAGGAATGAAGAAATACGATTTAAGTTCTCTGAGGCTGTAGATACGGTGATAATGAAATAGGCAATCAGTTGAAGAGGAATGGGCAACGTGAATCACAGATCATGGAAAGAAAAGTTAAATACCAGGAAGGTGCTGCAATGAAAGCACGAGAAGTAGAAGAAATACTTCAGTTGAAAGGAACAATTACAAAAAGGTTGAGAGAAATTCACCAATATAGAAATACAAATGACTAAGGATTAAAATAAATAGGACGTACAGGGAAGCTAAGGCGAAACGGTTGCACGAAAAAGTGAAGAAACAGAAAAAGAAATGACTGTCGGAAGGACTGACTCAGCACACACAAAAGTAAAAACAACCTTCGGTGAAAATGAAAGCAAGATCTGCGGAATTCCACTGTTAAATGCAGAGTAGAGAACAGACAGGTGGAAAGAATACATTGAAGGCCTCTGTGAGGGCAGGACTCGTCTAACGACGTGACAGAAGAAGCAGGAATCGATGGGGAAGAGACAGGCGATCCAGTATTAGAAGCAGAATCTGAGAGAGCTTTAGAATACTTAAGCTCAAAGTAAGGCAGAAAGGGTGGGTAAAATCCCATCGGAATTTATAAAATCATTGAGGAAAGTGGCAACGAAACGACTGTTCACATTGGTGTCTAGAATGTTATGAGTCTGCCGATATAACATCATCCACACAATTCTCAAGATAGCAAGAGCCGACAAGAGCGAGAATTATCACATAATCAACTTAAGAGCTCGTGCATCCAAGCTGCTGTCAAAAATAATATACAGAGGAATGGAAAGGAAAACTGAGGACATGTTAGATTATGATTATTTTGGCTTTAGGAAAGGTTAAAGCAGTAGAGAGGCAGTTCTGCCTTTGCCGTTGATAATGGAAACACGGCCGAAGTAAAATCAAGACACTTTCATTGAATTTGCCGGCCAGGAAAAAGTGTTTGAGAACGTACAATGGTGACAGATGCTCTAAATTCTTACAAAAATAGTGGTAAGCTATAGGAAGAGACGGGTCTTAAACAATACTTACAAGAACCAACAAAGAAGAATCAGACTGGAAGACCATGAAAGCAGTGCTCTGATTAAAAAGGGTGTAAGGCAGGAATGCAGACTTCCGTCCCCACTTTTCAACCTATACATCGAAGAAGTAATGACGGAAATAGAAGAAAGGTTCAAGAGTGGGAATAGAATTCAAGGTCTGATGATATCAACGACAAGATTCGCTTTTCGCTGATGACATTGCTATCCTGAGTGAAAGTGAAGAAGAATTACAGGATCTGCTGAATGAAATGAAGTCTAACGAGTACAGAATATGGAAGGAGAAAGAATGGATGAAAGAGGAAAGTAATGAGAAATAACAGAAACGAAACAGCGAGAAACTTAGCATCCGAATTCGACATCAAGAAATAGACCAAGTTACGGAATTCAGCTTTCTAGACAGCAAAATAACCGATGGCGGCCGGGGTAAGGAGGACATCAAAAGCATACCAGCACGGGAGAAGGGCGTTCCTGGCCGATAGAAGTCTGTTAGTATCGAACACAGGCCTTAATTTTAGGAAGAAATTTATAGTTTGGAGCACATAATTGCACGGAAGTGAGACATGGACTGTGGGGAAAAATGGAACAGAAGGAAATCGAAGGATATGAGATGTGGTGCTACAGACAAACATTTTAAGTTAGGTGGACTGAAAAAGTACGTAATGAAGAGCTTCTTCGCAGATCTGTCGCGGAAAGGAGTGTGTGTAAAACACTGACAAGAAGAACGGACAGGATTCCATGGCACTAGAGGGAACTGTAGAGAGCAAAAACTGTAGAGGAAGACAGATTGTGGTGCATCGAGCAAATAAATAGGGACGTATTGTAAGTGCTTCTCTGAGATGAAGAGGTTGGCACAGAAGAGGAATTAGTGATGGGCGGTATCAAACCAGGCAGACGACTGATTACTCAAAAAAAAAAAAATATCTGAAGGTGGATCTGCCAGCAGTCTCGGCTTTCCTGAGGAAAGGATTATTCAGTACCTAAGGAGAGACGGAGATCTAATAGTCATGGGGAACTGAAATGCTGTTATATGCGAAGGAGAAGAAGAAAGGATTACGGGAGAGTATGGGCTTGGTATAGAAAACAGTGGCAAGAACAAGGGACAGGATGGTACGAGATCTGTTACGACATCGGGGAATAACTGCCATGTTACTGGAGGAACTGCACAGGATGAAAACTGTAGCGGAAGACGGAGACTGGAGTAATCGAGGACGGACGGCCGCTGTGGCCGAGCGGTTCTAGGCGCTACAGTCTGGAACCGCGCAACCGCTCCGGTCGCAGGTTCGAATCCTGCCTCGGGCATGGATGTGTGTGATGTCCTTAGGCTAGTTAGGCTTAAGTAGTTCTATGTTCTAGGGGACTGATGACCTCAGCAGATAAGTCCCATAGCGCTCAGAAAAAAAAAAATCGAGGACGTAGATTGCAATTCATCCTGTGATCTGAAAAGATGTGCTAATTGCGTGTTGTCTACGATCGTCATGCTCTAGCTATTTCGTCAAAGAAGTATTTCAGATTTATACTCATGCATACGCTTTAAAATAATTCTCATAACCAGTTACGAAATTTCATTCCTTTGTCTTTCACTTACGCGTTTAAAACACTGTCACGTTTCTTTTGACGAATAGCGAACTCAAATTCTTCCAGGCACGTCGATTTTCGATGATTTCTTTTCTAGCTCAGTTTGTATTCCGTTAAAGGGATGGCGTGTTTCGTAGAGATGGTTGGCAACAGATAATTTGTCATATTTTGATATGAACGCATCTTTATGTTCCTTGTATCTGATTGAAAATATTGTCCAGTACACTTCGCATCACAGGAGTCGCAGCATATTTTATAAATTGTCGATCTTTCGAATGTATTTACCTTCTTACCAAACTCGCGTTTCAGGTTATACTTCAGTAGACCGCTGCTTTGACTCTGTGAGGTGTATTGACGTTTGTGTCTTTTGCGAGGCTGTTCCACCGTTCTTCATAATGACGTTTGGCTTGTTCTGTGTGTTCTTATTCGCGCAGCCTTTTACTAACGGTACTCAACAACTGCGCTTACCCAGTAACGCCAGCTGGGAACAACTTCCGGGCACCCGCAGAAGGCTCAGCTTCGCACCCTCGCGGCCCGGCGCTGTGTGCCGTGTGAGACAAGGGACGGCGATTCTGGCGTAAGTCGAAGATCCACAGCCCAATGTGCTTTTATCACTTTTATGAACTCCGCAAATGTGGTGGTAGACTTGTTAGTGTTTTAACTTAAAGAGCTGAGTCTGACAACCTGATGACGGGAACACTGTCTATAGGACACAAAACGGTTGCATGTTTCCATTGCTACCAACTGTTGGAGACAATTTCGGAGATGAAATGCTGTGACTGTCGTTTTATCCTCGCAGACGTCTCCACCAGTCGGAGATGGAGCGTCAGGAAACAGTTTTACGTATCGATCACTGCCTCTCAGGCCGGAAATTTCAACCGAAGAAAGCACCGGCAGTGGAAACTCGCATTGTCTTATTGTTCAGAATAATGTTCTGCATTTAAAGATTTGATTCCCAATTTATTTTAAAACAAGAGGAAGATTGATGATGACTGCTGGAACCCTACCTTAGAGGCTCGCATTCGGCGTTGTGGAAGCAGACGGCATAGAGTAAGAATCTGCAGTAGCGATTTCCCAGCAATCCATTCCTTACCTAGAAGAAGAAACAAGTCACACGTCACTTTCAATTCGCAGCCATCCTACGTGTGGTATAAAGCGTCACGAATCAGAAATGTTTTTAAAAACATATTCCAAACAGGAATTTCAAGCAACAGGAACCATCAGCATAATTGCAAACAGAATAGTAACGGTACTTCATATTGTGTCATTCCAGTATTCGGTACAAATCGTACTGGCGAATACCCAATACCTCGAAGGCGGTATTTTGTTTGTGTTTAAAGAAGAAGATGTGTTTTGATACTTGCGCAGAGAAATAGTTCACAATGGTACAAGGATACAAAATTCAGATTGGCTATATCAAGGAAATACTTTGTTGAAAAAGGAAACTACGTAAATTAAAACGTGTATGTGCGTTTGTTCGAAATCGTCTGTCTTCGAAAGTTGTTGACCGATTACTTTAACATCGTTAGAATCTAGTATAGGCGTGCTTTTACGTACCTATTTTTTAATATATGATATATATTATGTATGTACGTCACTTTTGAGTATTTTTGTAAGACTCATTTCCTATCAATAAATTTATACAAATTTATATATTACATATATTTAAAAACCAGGTAAATGAAAATATGTGAGTGTACAAATGGAACTTTGTATAAAAAATTCAAAGCAATCGGTCAAAAATTTTCGGAGATTTGCGATTAGGAACTTATACATTTTCTATATTAGTACAAAGTTAGTTTCTTCAAAATCTTCCTCATGGATTGCTTTGAAATGTTGATAAAGTTCCACTGGAATACTCAAGAGTTTTTGTGTACCTACTAGAATATTTATGTAATATACATGTAATAAACGGAGAAACGTTATAAAAATGTAAATGTTGGTTTGTTAAAAATCGTTTGTCTCCGTAAGTTCTTGACTGATTGTTTTTAAATTTTTGCACAACGTTTAATTCCAATACGGGCGTATTTCATGTACCTAATTCTTCTATGGAAAATATTGTTACCAAAAACCTCAACATGTATCTTTCCGATTCACTTCATATTTTTACACGTTGCTGTAATATACGTTTAGACACATACAGGCCATATACTTTTAGTGAAACGTTGTTAGTAAACAGAAAAGTTTTATTTGTGGCTTATAGGTTTATGATTAGGTTACTACTACTGCTGCTGCTGCTGCTGCTGAATCTCAGTTTGCCAGAACGATAAACAAGGCGCAAGGTTAGAGAGAGGGGAGAAGAGGAGATGAACAGAGCGGTGGGAGGAAACAGACATAGATAACGGGATGGCAGAGAGCGGGCACGGGAAGATGGAGAGACTGAGAGGGTGGAGAGGAGAGGAGAAGATGGGCAGAGGCAGAGGGGGGAGGAGGTGACGGACGGAGGGAGGGAGGGGAAAGGAGGAGGAGAGGTCAAAGAAAGGGAAGGGAGAGATGGGCAGAGAAAAGGAAGAGGAGGAGGTGACTACGTACGTCAGTTCCCATACATATCAGAAACGTGTGCTTTCTCTTTTCTCTCTTTTTCCATTTGAGCAGACTGCGCGACAGCAAAGAGCGGCCAGGTACAGCTAGCGTTAAGACAAACTACAATTTTTGCAGAGGATGATGACGATTTCGACGACGATGATGGTGACGGATCCAGGTTGCTCAACGGCATGTTTCTCAGCGCCCCTGCAATACGTGAACCAAATGCACTGCCACTGGGGCGTTGCCCTGCCGACGTGCTGCCCGACAGTGACGCCGCACAGCGTGGCTGCGTATCAGCATATCGGAGCGTCTGCGCGCCTCACGGAACTAAATTACAGTCATGGTACCTATACACATTATAAAAATGTGTGTGTGTGTGTGTGTTTGTGTGTGTGTGTGAAAGAGAGAGAAAGAGGGAGAGAGAGAGAGAATGTGCGTGAGCCACGTTTCTTCCTAAGCCACATGGATGATTTCAACCGAACTTGGTACGCGTTTGTCTTACTGTCAGGCGACATTCGCTGTGTGTCTAAGAGCCAGCTACCCATCAGAGGAGTGGATGTGAGGGTGAAAAAGTAGTGTAGTCCTTGACGCGCCGTTTCCCAGACTCTACTGGTCCACTATTGGAGAGACAGGGCACTTAGCGACTTGCAACAAACTTTACACACCGTTTCAAATCTTTACGGAACGGTTTCTCGCTAGCAACCCGTACGAAGTGATGAAAGGAAAAATGTTTAGTGTTTACTACTTTTCCACTGTTCGTGCAGTAAAACTACCTGACGAGGTATGCCGTTGTAATTTATTACTTCTTTACTACTCACTGAATTCGCGACACACACTACAGACGGTGTGCACAGATACCACTGAATGTACGTAGGAAATCATACCACTGCACGGCACACAGTGCGGGAGATGTGGCCCCATGAGCGATGAGGCGCTGCGCTTTACGGGCGTGGACGCACAGCTACAAGTAAATATCTCCGCCAGTGAAACACTAATGGAGAGAGAATTGTATTAACAAGCAGCCAGAAAGTTTCTCCTGGCTCACCACTGAGAGAAAACGTTAATGCTGCGCAACAGTAAAATGGTATTAAAAGTGTTTCAATTAAAACTTGAGTCTGAGTTTAACAATAGAAAGATTAAAACAGGAATGTAATTTGGGCACGTGTCCTGACTATACACAAAACCTTAGCGCATTTCATCCACTCGTCTCAGTTTTAAATAAAGCACGAAACGTTATAAAAAAATGCTGCCGTCTTGCCAGAATATGAGACTCCTATCAACTGTGACGTGAACCCCCGTCAGCGGCACGACACGACACGAGCTCCACCCACTGCTTGGGGGGAGGGGGAGGGGGGGGGGGGGGGAGAGATACCTGACGTCAGAGGGCTGTCCAGTCCTCAGTCGTGTCAGGCCAACCTCTTTCCTCCTGGGTCAGAGCAACAGCGTTTGTCATATTTTGGTGCTTTGTACCTCCAGCCAACATTCCTGCGACTGGTTCGTTGCGGCCGAATACCGACTGACGTCTTGTGACTTCCTCTTCATCTCGGAATAGCGCTTGCGCCCTACTTTCTCAGTTACTTCTAGGTTCTTTTCCAGTCTCTGCCTCCCGCTACAGCTACCTTGGAAGTCTTCGATCACTGTCGTCTTAACAGATTTCCTATCATACTGTTGCTTCTTGTCAGTGTTTTCCATCTGTTGCTTTCTTCACCAAGTCAGCAGAGAAGCCGCTCATTCCTTATCGGTGCACCTGATTTTCGACGTTTTTCTGTAGGAGCACATCTTAAACGTTTCCATTCTCTTCTGTTCCTGTTTTCCCACAGTTCATTATTCACTAATATCCATTTGAAGCTGGATTCGTATGAAACCCGAAATCGGCAACGATTCGATTTGAATACATTTTTTTTTTAAACCGTACTTATGGCTGGACTCCTTACAAGTTTACACCTGGGTGTACGTCGCGCGCCTCACGTGGTGACTGGAGGCTGGCTGTACAGGGATCAGTCTGGCGCCCTCGCGGTGAACGAAGCCCCGCCTGTGTCTCTTGATGCGACATCCTGGTCTGCCGAGCAGAACGGTTCAAAATGCAGCCAGAGTCCAGGGCCAACGGCCTGCCACGTGTGACGGACGCCGAGGTGTTTACAGCCTTTAGAGATCTGGCTGCGAGGTTCTTCACGTGTGGCAGCCAGGTGAGCTTCTCATCTAAGATGGGGCCCACGTACTCTACTGTTGAGAATGGTGTCCGACAGTAACAGTCACGGTTTATTAACTAACGCACGTTTGTGTGCGGAAAAATTTGGGTTTTAGGCCGTACTTCTAGTCCTCTTGGAATTGCCGAGAAGTTTTATGCAGCGTAGAAGGGGAACAAAAGATTGAAAGGTCGGCCACAAAACAGAGCCTCAGACAGTGTTACACACTGTGGTCACACTGCTGTTCGGTGCTGCAAAGAGGGACACTTAATACGCTGCACTGAGGACAACTTGCCCCGGAATTATGTCGATCCGAGAGTGAACTGCTAACTCTGAACCTACAATACCATCCTGAAACTAAGGAGCGTCCGACAATGGAATGCAACTTCTAGTGTCCCACTCATACACCTCTCTCACGATACTGCATTACTATGAAGTGTCACAAACCTTTTCAAAGCGAAACATGCTCCCATCAAGTGATGGCTACGTCGAAAAGCCTTTTGCATCGCTACCCCGACGGGTATAATATTCTCGCGTCTAGAGTGGTACCTACAGCAGCAACCCTGAAGCCGACTCAGATGTAGGGAAGCTGCGAGACGACCAGCACTGAGTACAGGAAGTCATACCTGACCACCATCGCAAAGAAATATAACGTGACGTGGGCCACTAACACCCACACGAAGAGACGTAAACCCGAAATCAGTGGTCGTCAAACTGGGGCCATAACCGAGCATTCGTGTCGTTAACTGTTCTCATCCATACCTTACACTGTACCGCCAAAGACTCTGGTGTAGGCAGGCTCATTAAAGTACAGAGGTATGTAAACAGACAGAATACGGCCCTGCGGTCGGCAACGCCTACAAGAAGTGCATGGCGCAGTTGTTAGACCCGCTACTGTTCCTACAACGGCAGGATGTCAGTATATACGTGAGATTAATGGGGTGTTATAGTCGGCACCACATTCTGCCAACGCCCTTGTCAAAGAGGGAGGAGGAGCGGATAGAGGTTCAGGGCACTCTCTTGTCCTAGGGGTGAGAAATTGCCCCTAAAGGCGGAAGAATCAGCAATGATCAACGACATGAGGATGCAGAAGGCAATGCAAACCACTGCATTAAAGACACGTAACGTGTATCCACAGGACATGTGGCCTGTAGTTGAAGAAGTGTCATGATGATCTCTCCATTGGCAAAAGATTCCGGAATAGCCCCCCATTCGAATCTCCGGGAGGGGACTGCCAAGGGGGAGGTTACCATGAGAAAAAGATTGAATAATCAACGAAAGGATAATGTTCTACGAGTCGGGGCGTGGAATGTCAGAAGCTTGAATGTGGAAGGGAACCTAGAAAATTTGAAAAGGGAAATGCAAAGGCTCAATCTAGGTATAGTAGGGGTCAGTGAAGTGAAGTGGAAGGAAGACAAGGATTTATGGTCAGATGAGTATCGGGTAATATCAACAGCAGCAGAAAATGGTATAACAGGTGTAGGATTCGTTATGAATAGGAAGGTAGGGCAGAGGGTGTGTTACTGTGAACAGTTCAGTGACCGGGTTGTTCTAATCAGAACCGACAGCAGACCAACACCGACAACGGTATTTCAGGTATACATGCCGACGTCACAAGCTGAAGATGAACAGATAGAGAAGGTGTATGAGGATATTGAAAGGGTAATGCAGTATGTAAAGGGGGACGAAAATCTAATAGTCATGGGCGACTGGAATGCAGTTGTAGGGGAAGGAGTAGAAGAAAAGGTTACAGGAGAATATGGGCCTGGGACAAGGAATGAAAGAGGAGAAAGAGTAATTGAGTTCTGTAGCAAGTTCCAGCTAGTAATAGCGAATACCCTGTTCAAGAATCACAAGAGGAGGAGGTATACTTGGAAAAGGCCGGGAGATACAGGAAGATTTCAATTAAATTACATCATGGTCAGACAGACATTCCGAAATCAGATACTGGACTGTAAGGCGTACCCAGGAGCATATATAGACTCAGATCACAATATAGTAGTGATGAAGAGTAGGCTGAAGTTAAGCCATTTGTCAGGAAGAATCAATACGCAAAGAAGTGGGATACGGAAGTTGTAAGGAATGACGAGATACGTTTGAAGTTCTCTAACGCCATAGATACAGCAATAAGGAATAGCGCAGTAGGCAACACAGTTGAAAAGGAATGTACGTCTCTAAAAAGGGCCATCACAGAAGTTGGGAAGGAAAACATAGGTACAAAGAAGGTAGCTGCGAAGAAACCATGGGTAACAGAAGAAATACTTCAGTTGATTGATGAAAGGAGGAAGTACAAACATGTTCCGGGAAAATCAGGAATACAGAAATACAAGTCGCTGAGGAATGAAATAAATAGGAAGTGCAGGGAAGCTAAGACGAAATGGCTGCAGGAAAAATGTGAAGACATCGAAAAAGATATGACTGTCGGAAGGACAGACCCCGCATACAGGAAAATCAAAATATCCTTTGGTGACACTAAAAGCAACGGTGGTAACATTAAGAGTGCAACGGGAATTCCACTGTTAAATTCAGAGGAGAGAGCACATAGGTGGAAAGAATACATTGAAAGCATCTATGAGGGTGAAGATTTGTCTGATGTGATAGAAGAAGAAACAGGAGTCGATTTAGTAGAGATTGGGGATCCAGTATTAGAATCGGAATTTAAAAGAGCTTTTGAGGACTTACGGTCAAATAAGGCTGAAGGGATAGATAACATTCCATCAGAATTTCTAAAATCATTAGGGGAAGTGGCAACAAAACGACTATTCACGTTGGTGTGTAGAATATATGAGTCTGGCGACATACCATCTGACTTTCGGAAAAGCATCATCCACACAATTCCTAAGACGGCAAGAGCTGACAAGTGCGAGAATTATCGCACAATCAGCTTAACAGCTCATGCATCGAAGCTGCTTACAAGAATAATATACGAAAGAATGGAACAGAACATTGAGAATACACTAGGAGACCATCAGTTTGGGTTTAGGAAAAGTAAAGGCACGAGAGAGGCAATTCTGACGTTACGGCTAATAATGGAAGCAAGGCTAAAGAAAAATCAAGACACATTCATAGGATTTGTCGACCTGGAAAAAGCGTTCGACAATATAAAATGGAGCAAGCTGTTCAAGATTCTGAAAATAGTAGGGGTAAGCTATAGGGAGAGACGGGTCATATACAATATGTACAACAACCAAGAGGGAATAATAAGAGTGGACGATCAAGAACGAAGTGCTCGTATTAAGAAGGGAGTAACACGAGCAAGCAATGATGGAAATAAAAGAAAGGTTCAGGAGTGGAATTAAAATACAAGGTGAAAGGATATCAATGATACGATTCGCTGATGACATTGCTATCATGGGTGAAAGTGAAGAAGAATTAAATGATCTGCTGAACGGAATGAACAGTCTAATGAGTACACAGTATGGTTTGAGAGTAAATCGGAGAAAGTAGAAGGTAATGAGAAGTAGTAGAAATGAGAACAGCGAGAAACTTCCCCCTCGTAACTAAGTGACTAACGTAGGTGGTTGCATGCGAAGGACCTGGGTTAGATTTCTGATGACGGCGACGAGTTTTCCTAGGTGGGAGCAGTGGTGGCGGCGCCAGCTGGACCCAGCAGCAGGCAGCAGGCGGGAGCGAGGGCGGCGTGCAGCGTGCAGCGTGTACACCACGACCCCTCCCTCCCACTAGCGCCTCCGCATGACACCGATTGCCAGAGTACGAGACGGCGGTCGGTCGACATCCCAAGGGGCTTCAGTGCCTGTACAGGGAGGTTGGGTGGTTGGTTTAAGAGGGGGGAAAGGGACCAAACTGCGATGTCATAGGCCCTTGATCCAAGAAAAACAATTACCCAAGGAAAAGAAGAAGAAGAAAGGAAGAATCAGAAGAACGACAGAAGGACAAAACAGGACAAGATAACCACAGAGAGACGCAAGAAACAGGAAGAAGAGATTAAAAAAAGCAAAGCAGATTACTATGGCTCCCTGACCATGAGAATAAAAAAGGAGAAGCCAGCCACGCTGCAAAACATTAAAACCTCCACCCTAAAAGCCCTACAGTGGTGGACAAAGAGGGACAAAGGACATACGCTGAAGCTCAGATCAAGCGATAAAACCCACCCTCACGAATAAATCGTAATACTAAAGCTGCTGTCACCCAACACCGAAGGCAGGGTGCTGGGAAAGTTAAAAGTCTGCCGCAGAGCGGCTAAAAGTGTGCAGTCCAGCAATAGGTGGACGACCGTCATTTGGGACCACAGCGACACTAAAGTGGCTCCCCGCGACGGAGGAGGTAACCGTGTGTGAGCCACGTATGGCCAATGTGGAACCGCCAAAGGACAACTTATTCCCTGCGAGAAGGCCACAGGGAAGGCGTCAAGACATACGCAGTCTCATTAATGACACGCAGTTTGTTGTGCATACTGTTATGCCTCTCCGTCTCCCAAAAACGAAAAACCTTGCGCCGTAAGACAGAACGCAGATCACTTTCAGAGATTCCTATTTCCAGGAGTGGTTCCAGCGTAGCCTGTTTGGCCAGCCTGTCAGCAAGTTCGTTGCTTGGGATTCCGACGTGTCCTGGGGTCCACACAAACACCACTGAACGACTGGACCGTTCCAGAACGGAGATGGACTCCTCCATGTTCGCTACCAAAGTAAGGCGAGGGTAGCACTGGTCGATAGCTCGGAAGGTTCTCAAGGAGTCAGAAGAAACGACTCACTAGAACAGGAACAGATGTGTGCACGAGATATGGCCACAAGCTCTGCAGTGAATATACTGCAGTCAGGGGGCAAGGAATGTTGTTCAATATGGCCTCTGTGGACATAGGCGAAGCCAACAGCACCATGAGCCATCGTCCTGTCAGTGTGAACAATTCAGAGCCACGGAAGACGTCAAGAATCGAGAGAAAGTGACAGCTGAGAGCGGCAGGGTAACGGAGTCCTTAGGGACATGCAAAACGTCTGGACGAAGATTCAGCCGAGGTGTCCATTATGGAGGTGTACGTGAATGGAAAGGGAAGGACTCCAGTTCGGAGAGAAGGGATGGCACGCAAAGCGCAATCGCGAGCCCTGACCTGAGCCGCCCTAGCGGGAGAGGAACTGCAGCGTGCGGGGAAAGGAGACGGTAATTCGGATGCTCAGGAGAACTACGAACGTGTGCAACGTATCTGGCGAGAAGTTGTGCTTCCCTAAAATTCGATGGAGGGACGCTGGCATCTACCAGGACACCACTCACCGGACTCTTTCTAAAAGCTGCCGACTCTAGGCAAAAGCCACAGTGGTGCACTGGGGCGAGTAAACGCAACGCTGACGGCGCCGCCGAACCGTAAACCAGACTCCCATAGTCAAGATAGGATTGAACAAGGGCTCTGTAGAGCTGCAGCAGCGTAGAGCGATCTGCACCCCAGTTGGTGCTGCTCAGGCAGCAGAGGGCATCGAGGTGCTGCCAGCAGTCCCGCTTAAGCTGATGAAGGTGGGGTAGCCAAGTCAATCGGGCGACGATACCCATTCCTAAGAAGCCATACGTCTCCACTACAGTGAGTGGACCGTCATTAAGGTAAAGTGCAGGTTCTGGATGAACGGTACGATGCCGTGTATGACTCACGACTTCGCTGCTGAAAACCGGTACCCGTGTGGACTGCGCCTTGTTTACGGCTCTCTGCACGCGCCGCTCAGCAACACCAGGGCAGGAGGAGCAATACGAAATGCAGAAGTTATCCGCATACAGAGAATGGGAAACCAACAGTCCTACAGGTGCTGTTAGGTCGTTGATGGCCACTAAAAATAGAGATACACTCAATATGAAATCCTGCGGAACGCCATTCTCCTACATCTGGGGTAACTATGGGAGGCACCAATTTGGGAAACGAAAGTATGGAGCGCCAGGAAGTTTTGAATAAAAATCGGGAGCGGGCCCGGAGACCCCATTCGTACAATGTGGCAAAGATATGATGTCGCCAGGTCGCCTCGTATGCTTTACATAAGTCAGATGGCAACCAGATGTTGGCGCCTGGGAAAGGCTCGAGGGAGACAAGATTTTCAGTGGTAGAGCGACCCTGGCGGAATCCGCCCTGACATGGAGCCAGCAGGCCACGTTACTCCACGACTCAACCTAACCGCCAACCCAATGTTGGTGAGGCTGATGGGCCGATAGTTATCCACCTCAGAAGTGTTTTGACCCGGTTCGAGCACCGGAATGATGATGCTCTCTCGTCTCCCTATGGAATATAATACCCTGGACCATATTTAAGCTCATATGAGGTGTGATGGTAACGGAAACATCCTCCAGCTTGTCACAAGGCAGTAATGCCCGTGACTGGACAGACGATGCCCCATTTTGGACAAACCCTCCACCTCCCCAAACTTGTCCTGTAAACGCTCTACAAAAATCTGTGGTTTCATCAAGACAAAGGAGTCCCCATCAGCTCACAAACATACGAGATACCACGGAGAATAAGGTACGCTGCCATCCTTAGTCTGTCGTTCCTCCCATGGTGTGGCGTGGGAGGGGAACGATTTAGGATCATACTTGCTGGCACTGTACTGAGGCTTGGAACACTTAGAGACTGCTGGCGTTTGGTCACCAGTAAGCGATGACGTGGTACGCTTCATGGCGCGTCGTCCGCCCTGATGCCACCCACTCCGACCAGGGCCCTCCCCATGGGCGCCACCCAGGCGCAGGAAAGGCCACCTGGCAGGATGGCCACTGCCGGGCGTCTACTCTTTGGCATACGAGGGGAGTTAATGGCGCAGGCATCAGCAGAGTGATCCCTGTGTAGTCAGGGGGCTACAACCAACAGGGTACATAGCGGCCCCACCCAAATGGACTGGCTACCGTGCTGTATATGAGGTGCAAAGAATTCCATGGCCATTGTCGGCGTAGAAAACGATACTGCATAGTGGGGGAGGGAAAACGCACCCAGGGAGGTGTCCTCGCTCAAGAAATGGAGGATGAGAGGGGCTGCAATGCCACGACGACAAAGTGGGCTAAAGGTCTCAATGTACGATGGACACGATGCACCATGTAAGGCGCCCTTCCTCAGTTGGCTTGCTCTTTGGCAAAATTTTGAAAATGGAGGTCAGACCCTGCAGGGGACCATCACACAAAGCCCGCAAGGTCAGTGACCCCTTTTAGTCGCCTCTTACAACAGGCAGGAATACCTCGGGCCTAACCCGTGGACGCCCTGGGAGGAAGGGGGGGGGGGCGGCAGGTCGTTTACTTTTAATTGTCATTTGTGAACTCGGTTGAGAATTAAGTACAGTTGACAGCAGGTAGCGTGGACACTGCGGGGTCAGACGGTGTTGTGGGAGGGGGAACGTTTTGTTGTTTGTCTTCCGGTGCTGACAGCTCATGGCTGTGTGTACTACATATAGACCAGGTGCTACGGTAGAAATTTCAAACGGAAGAAATACAGATTCATGAATGCACGCTGTAGACATTTCCATATTCAAATTGGGTACGTATCTGTACCCAGGAATATAAAACTAAGGCTATTGTAATAGAGGGGAATAAGTAAATGAAAACGACATTCAGAGCGCTTGTGATCGTGTCTCATATCCCGTAATGCATTTAAATATGATACAATTATTATTATCATCGATGATTTATTCATCCGCTCTCATAGACAGCAAAACACCACTTCGTCACAAATTCGTAACAACTTTTGGGGGTCGCTGAAGGTGTCAGCAATCTGAAGCAGACGCAGCCGACACGAAGAAGTCTGTATGGTGGCGACTTCTGACAGTACTTGGGCGCTGCCGACCAGCTTACCGCGCCCCCGCTACGGCTGGTCTACTGAACGGTCACCACACACTGGTCTATGTAGGCCGCCAGTCAGTGATGAGGTCGCTGCCGCCCCCTCCCCCCACCCCTCCACCCACGGCGTTAGTATCGGCTACTGAAGAAAAAAGTTTTACGATCGCTGCCTAAATCGCTCGACTCCGATATAATTATGGTGTCACCAACATTGCACAGTTACTAGCCTCAAAAAACGACCACAGCATGACGTCATTAACGAAAAGAAAATACCACCGAAACGAAAGCCGGCAAACTAACGCGACCTCCATAGAAAATATGGCTGTTTTGGGGCAGACGATAGACACAGAGTGATCAACTTCAGCAAATTCTTAAACAGTTTGGGCTAGATGTAGGAAAACGGGAGAGAAAAATAGAGAAAAATACGAGATTCAATTACTGCAAATGGAAAGTATGACATATCTCTATCAGACAAAACTAGTTGATAAATTGATGACTGTAAGCGCACGACATTCGACGGAAGAAGAATTATAAAAAGTTAAAAATGCAACCTTGAAGAACCTGAGGAGGTTCTACGCAAAAAACCTATATAGACAAGAAAGAAAAGATTAAAAATCTGAGACGGAGAGGAAGTAACGAAAGAAAGACAACAGCCATATAATATGTAACTGCATTCACACGCTCAAGAACGCCTCCTCATACGTTTGTAGGAAAAGAAATATAGCTGGAAATATAACCAGAAAAAAGTGAGAGGAATTATGGCAAGTTTCATTAACGAAACAAAATTATCTTCATGGACGACAACCAATAGCAAACAAATTAACGTGACACGTGAACCAGAAACGTACAGCCGAAATAAACGTAATAAGTGTAGAGCGATGTGAATAGCATTAACAAAAACCTCCGGGGGTACCACTCAGTTGTCGAAGAATACCGTGAGAAATATCCAGTCAACAGAAACATAGACCTCAGCGAAACGAACGAGTTAGATGTAACAGTGCTACAATTGAAGAACAAGAAAGCAACGGGGACAAACGGTATAAATGCCGAATTGTTTAAATTCGGAGGTCTTTCCCTGAAGAAACTCATTCTACGTCTCATTAAGCTATTTTGGAACGCGGTTTAGGCACCTGAGGAGATGAATATGACCAAACTTTCCTCCATATTCAAGAAAGGCGACAGAAGCAACCCAAACAACAGCAGAGCACGCAGAGTCGTTAACATGAGCTATCAAATCTACAGCATTATCGTAAATAACAGACTGCGCTCTATCTGCGGTGCAATTTTATTACAACAATATATGGGACTGAGAAAAAGACGATCCTGTGCTGATGGTGTTTTTCGCAAAAAGCACGTTGTAGATAAAAGGAAAGAATTTAACTTGCATACCGTTCGTGGATTATGAAATACCTTCTGACAAAGTCAACAGACGGCTATTGTTGCATATTAGCGAACAAAGAGTGTTGCAAACGCATCTAGTTAACTTAGTTCAGGTTCTTTGAAAAAAAAAGAGACTAAAATTTTAATCGAAGATGGAGATAACGTGTCTAAGTAGTCAACAAGAAGGCCGTGAGTTAGACAAGGATGTGGCCTATGCGAATGTAGACTTTCCCGGTGTCTATTGCTGATGAAATCTTCTCGCGCTTCCATCCGGGTAGCTGCGTCGAAAATCCGCGACGTTTCCATGAGTGACATTCTCAACATCTTCTGGCGGAGATGATGATGAGATGAACATGATGAGAATGACATTCATCGAAACGTCGCGGATTTTCGGCGCAGCTACCCGGATGGAAGCCCGAGAAGATTTCATCAGCAAGGATGTGGCCTGTCTGAAGTTATTTTCAGCATCTACCTAAATGACCTACTCAGAGCATGGAAACAGTATCACCGACGGCATAAAGATCAACAGGGAGAAATGTTTTAATGGCCTACTGCAGGCAGAGCTGAAAATAATAACCTAAGAAAATGAAGATATTCTTCAAAGAACCATCTACATTCTTAATTTTTTGTCTTTAAAATATTACACAAAAACCCACAGAAATAAAACAAAGGTTACAGAATTCGAGGAAAAATCACCTATCAGATCTAAAACGGTAAATAATGTAATACTAAAACAGGTAACCCACTTTAAAATCTCGCCTATGAAATGGGACGAAGTTTTGACAGTGAAATTGATGACAAGATCGTAAAATATAACGTTTAAGAATACGCTCCAAAAAAAAAAAAAAAAAAAAAAAAAAAAAAAGAGCCACGAAAGAGATAAGCTTTTCAAAATCTTAGCAGTACCTACTATGCTCTATGGATTTGAAACCTGGGTTCAAACACAAAAGTATATGAGCAGGATCCAGGTTGCGGAAATGAGATTTCTCCGTAGTGTTTAAGGTTGCACCAAACAAGATGGCTTCAGAAACTAATACGTTAGTAAAGTAATACAAGTTGATTCAATGCACGAGAAAATAGGTGTAAATAGACACAGATAGCGGGAAGATGACAGAATGCCTGAAAGTAGAGTTTCTTAACTAATTCTTAACCACCAGCCACGAGGAACAAGACAGAGGGGAAGAGCATGGAAGAGATGACTAGACCTCAGTGACCTGAACAGGTGAAGTCACTTAATGTACGAATAGAGGAGAGAGCAGTGGGCCCAACAAACCAGAGTGTCTGCTGATCCCTCACCAGCGTATTCTGTGTTATTTATTGTTTATTTGACCTGACAAGAGTACGGTATTAAGATCCTCTGTTTCGTCGGACTACGAAAAACACATATTGAAAAATGTTGCAAATATATTCTGATTTCTTACGTGAACTTCTCATTCAGTAACATATATCTCACAAAGTATTATGAGGACAACTATAATTCCCAATAAAAACAATAACCGTGAATTACGATATACTGAGGAGATGAAAGTCATGGGACACCTCCTAATACCGTGTCGGACCTCCTTTCGCCCGGAGAAGTGAGTGCATTAGCTCGACGTGGCGTGGACTCAACGCGTCCCTGCAAATCTTCGGCTGAAATACTGAGCCGCGCTGCCTCTCTAGCCGTCCACAATTGCGAAAGTGTTTGCGGTGTAGGGTTTCGTGCACGAACTGACCTCACGACTATGTCCCACAAATGTTCGACGGGATTCATATCGAGCAATTTGGATGGCCTAATCATTCGCTCGAATTGTCCAGAATGTTCTCCAAACAAATTGCGAACAATGGTGGCTTGGCGCATTGTCATCCATAAGAATTTCATCGTTATTTGGGAACATCAAGTCTATGAATGGCTGCAAATGCTCTCCAAGTAGCCGAACATAAGAACATAACCATTTCCAGTCAATGATCGGTTCATCTCACCCAGAAGACTCAGTCCGTTCCATATAGACACAGCCGTAAATAGAAATATTAAAAAAGGTAAGAAGATTTTTCTGTTCAGCAAAAGTGACAAAAAGCAGATTACAGAGTACCTGACGGCTCAACACAAAAGTTTTGTCTCAAGTACAGATAGTGTTGAGGATCAGTGGACAAAGTTCAAAACCATCGTACAATATGCGTTAGATGAGTATGTGCCAAGCAAGATCGTAAGAGATGGGTAAAAGCCACCATGGTACAACAACCGAGTTAGAAAACTGCTGCGGAAGCAAAGGGAACTTCACAGCAAACATAAACATAGCCAAAGCCTTGCAGACAAACAAAAATTACGTGAAGCGAAATGTAGTGTGAGGAGGGCTATGCGAGAAGCGTTCAATGAATTTGAAAGTAAAGTTCTATGTACTGACTTGGCAGAAAATCCTAAGAAATTTTGGTCCTATGTCGAAGCGGTAGGTGGATCAAAGCAAAATGTCCAGACACACTGTGACCAAAATGGTACTGAAACAGAGGATGACAGACTAAAGGCCGAAATATTAAATGTCTTCTTCCAAAGCTGTTTCACAGAGGAAGACTGCACTGTGCTTCCTTCTCTAGATTGTCGCACAGTTGACAAAATGGTAGACATCGAAATAGACGACAGAGGGATAGAGAAACAACTAAAATCTCTCAAAAGAGGAAAGGCCGCTGGTCCTGATGTGATACCAGTTCGATTTTACACAAAGTACGCGAAGGAACTTGCCCCCCCCCCCCCCCTTCCTGCAGTGGTGTACCGTAGGTCTCTAGAAGAGCGAAGCTTTCCAAAGGATTGGAAAAGGGCACAGGTCATCCCCGTTTTCAAGAAGGGACGTCGAACAGATGTGCAGAGCTATAGACTTATATCTCTAACGTCGATCAGTTGTAGAATTTTGGAACACGTATTATGTTCGAGTATAATGTCTTTTCTGGAGATTAGAAATCTACTCTGTAGGAATCAGCATGGGTTTCGAAAAAGACGGTCGTGTGAAACCCAGCTCGCGCTATTCGTCCACGAGACTCAGAGGACCTTAGACACGGGTTCACAGGTAGATGCCGTGTTTCTTGACTTCCGCAAGGCGTTTGACACAGTTCCCCACAGTCGTTTAATGAACAAAGTAAGAGCATACGGACTATCAGATCAGTTGTGTGATTGGATTGAGGAGTTCCTAGATAACAGAACGCAGCATGTCATTCTCAATGGAGAGAAGTCTTCCGAAGTAAGAGTGATTTCAGGTGTGCCGCAGGGGAGTGTCATAGGACCGTTCGTATTCACACTATACATAAATGACCTTGTGGATGACATCGGAAGTTCACTGAGGCTTTTTGCAGATGATGCTGTGGTGTATCGAGAGGTTGCAACAATGGAAAATTGTAGTGAAATGCAGGAGGATCTGCAGCGAATTGACGCATGGTGCACGGAATGGCAATTGAATCTCAATGTAGCGAAGTGTAATGTGATGCGAATACATAGAAAGATAGGTCCCTTATCATTTAGCTACAAAATAGCAGGTCAGCAACTGGAAGCAGTTAATTCCATAAATTATCTGGGAGTACGCATTAGGAGTGATTTAAAATGGAATGATCATATAAAGTTGATCGTCGGTAAAGCAGATGCCAGACTGAGATTCATTGGAAGAATCCTAAGGAAATGCAATCCGACAACAAAGGAAGTAGGTTACAGTACGCTTGTTCGCTTGTTCGCCCACTGCTTGAATACTGCTCAGCAGTGTGGGATCCGCACCAGATAGGGTTGATAGAAGAGACAGAAAAGATCCAACGGAGAGCAGCCCGCTTCGTTACAGGATCATTTAGTAATCGCGAAAGCGTTACGGAGATGATAGATAAACTCCAGTGGAAGACTCTTCAGGTGAGACGCTCAGTAGCTCGGTACGGGCTTTTGTTAAAGTTTCGAGAACATACCTGCACCGAAGAGTCAAGCACTATATTGCTCCCTCCTACGTATATCTCGCGAAGAGGCCATGAGGATAAAATCAGAGAGCCCACGCAGAAGCATACCGACAATCCTTCTTTCCACGTACAATACGAGACTGGAATAGAAGGGAGAACCGATAGAGGTACTCAGGGTACCCTCCGCCACACACCGTCAGGTGGCTTGCGAAGTATGGATGTAGATGTAGATGTAGATGTAGATGTAGCCCCCACCATTATGGAGCCACCATCAGCTTATACAGTGCCTTGTTGACAATTGGCTGCACGGCTTCGTGGGGTCTGCTCCACATTTGAACCCTATGAGCTCTTACCAAATAAATTCGGAACTCTTATGACCGGGCCACGGTTTTCCAATCGTCTAGGGTCCAACTGATGTGGCCACGAGTGCAGGAGAGGCGGTACAGGCGATGTGACGCGTCGGTCGGATGCTGCCGTAGCGCACTGGCGAGAAATTTCGCCGCGCTGTCCTCACGGATGCTTTCGTCGTATGTCCGACATTGCTTTGTGCGAATGTCTGACGCAGTGTTGCTTCTCTGTTAGCAATGGCAACTCTACGCAGATGCCGCTGCTCTCGGCCGTTAGGTTATCGCCGTCGGTCACTGCGTTGTCTGTGGTGAGAGGGAATCCGCGAACAGTTATTCCCGACACATGCTCGACGATGTGGGTGTAGGAAGATGAGTTCCCTCACGATTCTAGAAAAACTTCCCGGCGTTCAAAGTCTTAGCTCGAGTGGTGCGGCCGTACTCACTTCGCGAGTCTTTTCACACGAATCGCCTGAATGGAAATGACAGCTTCGCCAACGCACTGTCATTTTACACTTTGTGCACTGTATGTGTGCATATCGCTTCCTCTCGAAGTCGGTGAATGAGGCCGACAACAGATAAACAGCGGCAAGGGCATCCTGTGGTAGCGGCCCCGCCAGTCGCAGTTGAGAAAAACGAACTGCGCAGAGCAGAACAACAACCACTCCGAGAGAGTACAGTAGCCAGCACAAGTGGACACCTAACTGCACAAGACAACTCGCCTGTTGACCCAGTTAGGGTGTACCCTAAGACTGAGCACGCCATGCAACTGGCGAGGCTGGAGCAGCCGACTACCCTGACCACAGCCTTGCGATATGTGGTGTGGGTGGGACATGAAAACGGCAGAAAGGTCACCTTCTCGGTGACATTGTAAGACATTTCCAGTGGCAGATATGGTCTCTCACCACAATCTATTGGTTATGACCTGTAGATTAAAACTGAAGAAACTGCAAAAAGGTGGGAATTTAAGGAGATGGGACCTGGATAAGCTAAAAGAATAAGAGGTTGCACAGAGTTTCAGGGAGAGCATAAGGAAGCACTTGACAGGAATGGGGGAAAGAAATACGGTAGAAGAAAAATGGGTAGCTTTGAGGGATGAAGTAGTGAAGGCAGCAGAGGATCAAGTAGGTAAAAAGACAAAGGCCACTAGAAATCCTTGGGTAACAGAAGAAATATTGAATTTAATTGATGAAAGGAGAAAATATAAAAATGCAGTAAATGAAGCACGCAAAAAGGAATACAGACGTCTCAAAAATGAGATCGACAGGAAGTGCAAAATCGCTAAGCAGGGATGGCTAGAGGACAAATGTAAGGACGTAGAGGCTTACATCACTAGGGGTAAGATAGATATTGCGTACAGGAAAATTAAAGAGACCTTTGGAGATAAAAGAACCACTTGTATGAACATCAAGAGCTCAGATGGAAACCCAGTTCTAAGCAAAGAATGGAAAGCAGAAAGGTGGAAGGAGTATATAGAGGGTCTATACAAGGGCGATGTACTTGAGGATAATATTATGGAAATGGAAGATGATGTAGATGAAGATGAAATGGGAGATACGATACTGCGTGAAGAGTTTGACAGAGCACTGAAAGATCTGAGTCGAAACAAGGCCCCCGGAGTAGACAACATTCCATTGGAACTACTGACGGCCTTGGGAGAGCCAGTCCTGACAAAACTCTACCAGCTGGTGTGCAAGATGTATGAGACAGGCGAATTACCCTCAGACTTCAAGAAGAATATAATAATTCCAATCCCAAAGAAAGCAGGTGTTAGCAGATGTGAAAATTACCGAAATATCAGTTTAATAAGTCACAGCTGCAAAATACTAACGCGAATTCTTTACAGACGAATGGAAAAACTAGTAGAAGCCGACCTCGGGGAAGATCAGTTTGGATTCCGTAGAAATGTTGGAACACGTGAGGCAATACTTACCTTACGACTTATCCTAGAAGAAAGATTAAGAAAAGGCAAACCTACGTTTCTAGCATTTGTAGACTTAGAGAAAGCTTTTGACAATGTTGACTGGAATACTCTCTTTCAAATTCTGAAGGTGGCAGGGGCAAAACACAGGGAGCGAAAGGCTATTTACAATTTTTACAGAAACCAGATGGCAGTTATTAGAGTCGAGGGGCATGAAAGGGAAGCAGTGGTTGGGAAAGGAGTGAGACAGGGTTGTAGCCTCTCCCCGATGTTATTCAATCTGTATATTGAGCAAGCAGTAAAGGAAACAAAAGAAAAATTTGGAGTAGGTATTAAAATTCATGGAGAAGAAATAAAAATGTTGAGGTTCGCCGATGACATTGTAATTCTGTCAGAGACGGCAAAGGACTTGGAAGAGCATTTGAACGGAATGGACAGTGTCTTGAAAAGAGGATATAAGATGAACATCAACAAAAGCAAAACGAGGATAATGGAATGTAATCAAATTTAATCGGGTGATGCTGAGAGAATTAGATTAGGAAATGAGACACTTAAAGTAGTAAAGGAGTTTTGCTATTTAGGAAGTAAAATAACTGACGATGGTCGAAGTAGAGAGGATATAAAATGTAGACTGGCAATGGCAAGGAAAGCGTTTCTGAAGAAGAGAAATTTGTTAACATCGAGTATTGATTTAAGTGTCAGGAAGTCTTTTCTGAAAGTATTTGTATGGAGTGTAGCCATGTATGGAAGTGAAACATGGACGATGAATAGTTTGGACAAGAAGAGAATAGAAGCTTTCGAAATGTGGTGCTACAGAAGAATGCTGAAGATTAGATGGGTAGATTTCATAACTAACGAGGAGGTATTGAATAGGAATGGGGAGAAGAGAAGTTTGTGGCACAACTTGACCAGAAGAAGGGATCGGTTGGTAGGACATGTTCTGAGGCATCAAGGGATCACCAATTTAGTATTAGAGGGCAGCGTGGAGGGTAAAAATCGTAGAGGGAGACCAATAGTTGACTACACTAAGCAGATTCAGAAGGATGTAGGTTGCAGTAGGTACTGGGCGATGAAGAAGCTTGCACAGGATAGAGTAGCATGGAGAGTTGCATCAAACCAGTCCCAGGACTGAAGACCACAACAACAACAACAACAACCTCCATAGGTCATAAAATATTTCGTCTTCCCCCGGATCTCATAAAGCTATATCATAACAGCATATTAACATCAATAGTGGGTTACGGCTCCGGAGTCTGGGCGCACAGGCTCACGGAGGTTGTGCCGGCCATGACAGCGAGAAGAGTGTCGAGGAACATCGTAATGAGGTCTGTGAGGACTTACAGGACATCTCAAGGGGAGGGGGCTTTGTCCTCTGGACACCAAATTGGAGAACAAGCAGCTTGTTACTGAGCGAAGAAAGGGAATATAATGAAAACAGGGGACATACTGGGCGTTAGGGTTGAGGCCAAGGGTGCGATAAGGAAAAGAGGTGGAGTTGTGGCAGGAATCGTTGGAAACGGAAGAAACTGGCTGAAGGACATCTGAATTTTTACCGGATGTGAAGGAAGGACTAGGTACGAAGTACTTCGAGCCAACCCGGGGATTGCTCCATTTTCTCACTGGTCATCAGCCCTACTCGACATACCTACATGGGTTTGGGAAGAGGGCTACGCCCGAGTGTGACTTGGCGCATCGGAGGGTACTCGCGACCGTGTGGTTTACGAGTGCCCCTTTTCAATGACATGGCAACCACTGTATAAGACCAGTTAGCTAATAATGACACTTGCCACTTACTGAGAGGCGAAGACACATGTCAAACTCTGAACAGTCTGGAAAACGAGGTGTCGCGGAAAGTGTCGACAGAATATCTGAGGGACATTAATTAACTGTTAATCCGTGATTAGTAACCGACACCAAGTGCGTCCAGTAGCCTAATCCTATACCGCCTGTGCGTGGACAGGCCGACTTACATTATAGCGGGAGTCCGCCACGTGCAGGAGAAGGGGGAAAGGGGTGCGGTGACACCAAACCAGGACATGCACCGAACATGACTCAGAACAGAACTGTAGACAGTAGGACTTAGAATTAGGAAGTTAAGATAGGAACCCGCAGCCCCTGCCTGGTGCCAGGGGCACGTTCATCGGAGTCAGCTCGGTGAGCGAGGCTGCACAGTACGTTCATATGCTTGCTGACACACCTGCGACGCTGCAGGCAGTAGGGATTAGACATACGTAGCCATTACAAAGAGGAGTATGAGCAGTAATAAAGTTGCCCACTGTAATTCTGTACTGGCCGTAGTTCACTTGTAGAAACCGTAAATTAGCTGCAGTTACAATGATGTGTATCATTTAAGCACCCACTAATCACGTAAGGTGGTAGGTTGCGTATGTATAATTATAAGGCTACGTGAATGTGGCTATCCGGTGACTTTCGTCGCCTCATTCTAGCTGTGCCATTAGTAAAGACAGTGACGGTGGAGGGTATTGAGGCACAACAGCGCTACTTACTAGCTGCAGCACGCCCGCCCCGTTATCTGAGTGGTCAGGGCGACGGAATGCCCCGGCAAGGGGCCCGGGTTCGATTCCCTCCGCTCAGGGCCTACCGGCGGGAGGGCACAGCCACAGGGCATTTCATTTCAGTTGTGGGCCGACTGAAACCCGGTGTTAGTACTTTAGAAACAGAAGCTGTAATAAAAGAGGGTCAGAGTGAAATCGCAGTGACAATGGGTGTCACGAAGGAACAGGATTTTGAGTAAAGGAGGGGGAGGAAAAATTAGTGAAGGAGGGAGGGCTGACGCGACCCAGCTGCAGGCAGATACATGGAAAAGTTACAGTGGCACCAGGTGGACCATTAACTGTCTTTTGAGCTTTGAAGGGTGTGGTGAGCATACAACGAGGCCTTCAGTACACACACCATCAGATTATTTGACTTGCTGCTCTATTTAGAGTAGCAGATTGACGGTGACCAACCTTAAACAGAACTTGATTAATTTTCACACACATTTATTAAAATAATAACAAGCATAAAAATTACTTAACTTGGTCCTGGATACTATTTACAATTGACACTCTGAAGTTCCTTTTGTATTGGTACGTTAATCTTATTCTCACATATATCTCTGATACTTGACAAAAGTGTCTATACATTTACCTTCATACATTTACCTTCATGGCTATGTACAGGAATGTAGTAGTCTTATTAGGCGCAGACTGAAACTTGACTACAGAATGGTACAGACAAATGTAGAACTCGTACAGTCTGTTGCATACAAATGCCGACTGACTAATCGGAGGTCTGTACACTCGTTATAATGCCTCGTGTGTTCACGTATCACTGCGCGAATGTGATCCGCGAGGAGAAAAGGTCTACGTTAGCAGCAATATCATTGGCTGCATTACATATTAATACGTGGATCGGCGGAAGCAGAATTTGGTCCGTCTCTTAAGACAACGCCATCTCGTAGTGCGTAGATGGACGAGCGTTGCGCCTGCGCTGTTGTGCTTAGCGGGGCGCGCTCTAGTGAGAAAGTTGTGTACGCACTGACTACGCGGAACTATGTACACAACAAAGGGAAATGAATTTCTCCCATATTTTGAGGTAGGATGTTCCTAAACTGGGTTCCTGATACAGAAAATAATTCATAAAACATGTCAGTATTATCTAGTGGTACAGACAGGATTTCTGCTGTGCTTATAGTATTGTAAGAGTTGCAGATAAGTAAGTGTGAATGCAGTGATCGAGAAGAACAGAGCAACACAGGGCACGACAGTCTTTACGGTTATTGTCTCGCAGTCGTTATAATTGTTCATAAGCAGGACTGACGCTGTCGAAATGGTGAACGATTCGTCGCCTGTTCCAGCCGGCGAGGGTGGTCGGACGCAGGTCGCTAAACGTCCCCAGCGTCTCGCAGGTGGCGAGGCCGGCCGCAGACCCACACGAGTGGCAGCCCTGCCGCCGAAGCACTCAACGCGCTGGCGGCGTGTGTAGAGGCGCGCTGCGGTTCAAGGAATAGAAACGAGACTCCAGCAACAGGTGGGACACACCTAACGCTAACAACTTACGTGTCGGTCGAGACACGGAGTCAAGTAGCTCCCCTTTTCAGTGCGACGGTGTAACCTTTCAACCACACTTTCGAAAACTCTTGAAAGGGGAGCATAGCGATACAGCGCTTCGTAATGTTGGCGGCAATGAAAGTGTACTGTGTCTGATTAACTGGATGTGACTTCGCCAGTAACAGTCGATGTCACGTTTCTACTTCAAATTGCTCTGATTACCGTGCAGGCGCCGTCCATGCGAGGTCAACAAAGCCCAAAGGAAGTAAAATTGCTACCGGCTCTGACTACTCAGAAAAAAATTCGTCACAGACTCGCTTACGTAACGCAACGGAAAATGTTTTATCATCTGATATAATCTACTATTGATTGCGACCTAACATTTGTAATTAGCGTTGCCGTGGAACGTCATTCCGAGACGACACAACAGATGCTACCCAGAAACTCTCCAGGCGAACTTACCTCCCACAATCCTAGTCTACTGGTACTAGGCATGCTCGATATCTGAATAAACTGCTCGGAACATAAATGGCTACAGTTGAACTATATATCGAATTAAAACTCGAGAATATTCCTGTAATTCTATCTGGATAAGGCATAGTCGAAGCCTTGTTACTGTTCAGTGCTACTATGTTGCAAAAGTAATGGCCCATTGAATTGAATTGGATAAAGGAACGAAACAGCGATGAAGGCATGACACTTTTAACTTCAGTGCTGTTTCCAGCACTCTGCAGCACAGTGTGCGCTGATATGAAACTAAGTGGCAGATTAAAACTGTGTGCTGCACCGAGACTCGAACTCGGGACCGTTGCCTTTCGCGGGCAATTCCTCTACGAACTTTTTTTTTTGCATTTTGTTTTTTATTGATCGTTGTGTTTGGTCGTTGCGGAAGTCGCAAGTTCGGTGGTTGATCCTTCCACTCAGTTTTTTATTACAGAGGCCAACCGGCTCTCTGTCCGAACACGCTGAGCTACCGTGCCGGCTGTCCAACTGAGCTACACAAGCACGACCCACGCCCCGTTCTCACAGCTTTACTTTTGCCAGCATCTCGTCGCCTACCTTCCAAACTTTACAGAAGCTCTCCTGCGAACCTTGCAGAACTAGCACTTCTGAAAGAATGGATATTGCGGAGACATGGCTTAGCCACAGCCTGCGGAATGTGCTGTTATGTGACCCCAGCCAGACGGAGTGGCCGAGCGGTTCTAGGCGCTACAGTCTGAAACACCGTTACCGCTACGGTCGCAGGTTCGCATCCTGGCTCGGGCACGGATGTGTGTGATGTCCTTAGGTTAGTTAGGTTTAAGTAGTTCTAAGTTCTAGGGGACTGATGACCTCAGAAGTTAAGTCCCATAGGACTCAGAGTCATTTGAACCATTGGACCCCAAAAGGCACAATGTTTCTACACAGAACAGAAAATGTTGAAAAGTTTACGTCGCGTTCTCATCAGAACCGTACAAATACTAGTATAACGTGGATTCAGACAGAACATATACAACACGAGATATCGGCTTGCTAAACCCGATCAAGAGCGAAACAGTACGTAAACAGAACGGGGTCTGCTCCACGTCGATTGTAACCACAACCTGCGCGCTGCTTCTCGTCCGACAACATTGCCCCAGCAACTGCACTCTTCCACCATAGCTCGGCACGTCGTCAAAGGAAGAAATACATTAGATCGCATCCCGGAGCAAGCGTATAGAAAAAGCGACGTTCGATTCTCAATCAGTACCACTGGACCGTCTTAGCTGTATCTCTCCACCTCCCTCAGTGTATCGTCACGAGGCAGCACTCAGAGGCAGGCCGTGTCACACACTAGCAAAATCCGGCCTCACTCCAGGGCAGCACAAATGGAGTGGACGGAAGCTGGACGCCCTGAGCATCAGTTACGCCCTCGCCAGTCACTGGCCGAAGCTGCCCTGCCCCAGAGACCTCAGCCAGTCACAATAGCCCTGCAAGCCCCTGCCCCTGTAACAACCGATTGCTTCCACAGTTCTGCGAGGGTAGGCATTTCACAGTAACAGTTGTATTTAACGTCTATGCACCTCTTATAAGGAAGCACCTATTTTAAAAGAAAAGAATCATGTCGGCAATAAAAGTCTTGTGTCCACGAAAATAGGCGCTGTCCATTTCCTTTTAGTTTTATGAGAAAAATCGGTATGGTCTGAGAGCACTCATCAAGTTCAAATTATAAACTGTTGTTCACAAGGGCACTACATTCTTTTCAGATGATTGAATTATCAGTATAGAATGTCTATACAAACATTCTTTTACATTCGACTACAGGATACATTTCGCATCTCTGCCTCCAGTTATTTTGTGACACCTAATAAAGTAAAAGAAAAAAAAACTACAACAGATGACCAAACTGCAGAGGTTGGAGCTCTGTAGCGATACATGTGGCAGATCTCATATACATGTCCACCCGGTGTAAAATCGAAAAAACTTCCACTATTTTGGTGTCAAGAACCACTGCAGAATGTCCTCGTTATTTCGAAACTTTCATACGAGTAGAGAAAAAGCGTGAATTTAAACTTCAAAGAAAAAACCATACAGTCTAACGAAACTTCTATGTTAAGCGAATTCTTTCAGACTGATGGACTAAATTACATGGTTTGAGAGAGTCACTGGCGATTAAACCAGTGTCTGTACACAAATTGTCATGTTTGTGGGTATCAGACCCCAACCGCCATCTCCATTAACTACCGAGCCTTCTTTAACGCCGCTACTGAGGTCTACGAGCCAGGTTCTACTCCACAAATGCGTGAGTGCTATCAAGAGCTCAGATGGCAACCCAGTTCTAAGCAAAGAAGGGAAGTCAGAAAGGTGGAAGGAGTGTATAGAGGGTCTATACAAGGACGACGTACTTGAGGACAATATTATGGAAATGGAAGAGAATGTAGATGAAGATGAAATGGGAGATACGATACTGCGTGAAGAGTTTGACAGAGCACTGAAAGACCTGAGTCGAAACAAGGCCCCCGGAGTAGACAACATTCCATTAGAACTACTGACGGCCTTGGGAGAGCCACTCATGACAAAACTCTACCAGCTGGTGAGCAAGATGTATGAGACAGGTGAAATACCCTCAGACTTCAAAAACAATATAATAATTCCAAACCCAAAGAAAGCACGTGCTGACAGATGTAAGAATTACCGAACTATCAGTTTAATAAGTCACAGCTGCAAAATACTAACGCGAATTCTTTACAGACGAATGGAAAAACTGGTAGATGCGGACCTCGGGGAGGATCAGTTTGGATTCCGTAGAAATGTTGGAACACGTGAGGGAATACTGACCTTACGACTTATCCTAGAAGAAAGATTAAGAAAAGGCAAACCTACGTTTCTAGCATTTGTAGACTTAGAGAAAGCTTTTGACAATGTTGACTGGAATACTCTCTTTCAAATTCTGAAGGTGGCAGGGGTAAAATACAGGGAGCGAAAGGCTATTTACAATTTTTACAGAAACCAGATGGCAGTTATTAGAGTCGAGGGGCATGAAAGGGAAGCAGTGGTTGGGAAAGGAGTGAGACAGGGTTGTAGCCTCTCCCCGATGTTATTCAATCTGTATATTGAGCAAGCAGTAAAGGAAACAAAAGAAAAATTTGGAGTAGGTATTAAAATTCATGGAGAAGAAATAAAAATGTTGAGGTTCGCCGATGACATTGTAATTCTGTCAGAGACGGCAAAGGACTTGGAAGAGCATTTGAACGGAATGGACAGTGTCTTGAAAAGAGGATATAAGATGAACATCAACAAAAGCAAAACGAGGATAATGGAATGTAATCAAATTTAATCGGGTGATGCTGAGGGAATTAGATTAGGAAATGAGACACTTAAAGTAGTAAAGGAGTTTTGCTATTTAGGAAGTAAAATAACTGACGATGGTCGAAGTAGTGAGGATATAAAATGTAGACTGGCAATGGCAAGGAAAGCGTTTCTGAAGAAGAGAAATTTGTTAACATCGAATATAGATTTATGTATCAGGAAGTCGTTTCTGAAAGTATTTGTTTGGAGTGTAGCCATGTATGGAAGTGAAACATGGACGATAACTAGTTTGGACAAGAAGAGAATAGAAGCTTTCGAAATGTGGTGCAACAGAAGAATGCTGAAGATTAGATGGGTAGATCACGTAACTAATGAGGAGGTATTGAATAGGATTGGGGAGAAGAGAAGTCTGTGGCACAACTTGACTAGAAGAAGGGATCGGTTGGTAGGACATGTTTTGAGGAATCAAGGGATCACAAATGTAGCATTGGAGGGCAGCGTGGAGGGTAAAAATCGTAGAGGGAGACCAAGAGATGAATACACTAAGCAGATTCAGAAGGATGTAGGTTGCAGTAGGTACTGGGAGATGAAGCAGCTTGCACAGGATAGAGTAGCATGGAGAGCTGCATCAAACCAGTCTCAGGACTGAAGACAACAACAACAACGCTATTCTATGTTGATTTCGCTGCGTTCTGAACTACAGAATCCGAATGCGACACTGAAACTTGTGCTTAATCGTTCACTAGGCTTAGCGTATCAACGGACTTTTCATTCCGCGGAATTCTGCATTTCACTTGCACTTCCTGGACATTGATACAACCACCATCAATGTATATAATTTTCCAAACAGTTTTCATCTACAACTTGGCTCTTGGTAACGGAATTATTTGTATCTGTGTTGTGTCAATAAACCGCAAACGGTGAAATACTCTATTTATTGTGTTATTCCTGGTTGTAACAGGAGCCCTAATATCTGATGTAATATTTGAAAAGAGTAGCAAATTTTAGCTACAGAATGATACTTTCTGAACAAAGAAAACAAGTTCTTGTAGACAATGCTTAGTTCGAGAAGACAATGAAAATGGCCTTACAGTGTAATGCTCATCGTCGGAGGTTTAACGTTTGATGCAGAACTGTCAATCGCTCTCTAATCGGTCCCTAATTTTTAATGGTAATGTAAATCAACATATTTTTTTATAAATCTTGGGAGACCGCTTACCTGGCTTACTTGAAGATGTTGACTTAAATACGAGGCAAAGACCGTGGGTCCAGTTGGGTGTTGCACCGCCACGTCATACACAGGTCGTATGGACATTTTTAACTGAACGACACCCACACCAGTGGACTGTACACGCTGGCCCCAAGCGATAGTCTGTTTGTTCACCTGACCTAATTTCCCGTGGTTTTTACCTTTGAGGATATTTGAAAAATATTTATTATGAGCAGGAGCCAACGACAAGAGAAAGCACGATCGTACATATCCATAGACACTGTGCAGCCGTTAAACTGCTACACATTTCTTAACGATTAATTTGTGCACTGATGCAAATAGTGGCCATTTTGAGCACACGCTCAGTGGTCAGTTTCCAGATACCAATTGAAACCACAGGAACTCTTTAAAACAAGCACCCCGAGGAATAAGAAGTGAGGGTACTAACTCAGTGACCTGCAAACCAATAATCTAGGTTTTATTTATGTTTCTTCCGCCTTGCGAATGTCAAGATAACATTTATACGATACCCTCGTACAATGTGATATACGTACTTCTTTTTTTCCAATAAATATATAAATTAAAACTTAGAGTTCAAATCTTTCTTCGCTCTTTCCAAATGCGACGTCACAAATAGGGGTTTCCATTATAGAAAACTCAACCTTCGAACCATCTTCGGTAGTTACCTTTAAGATCATGGTTATTGTGTCCCCTCCAATTTGTATCCAACATTGTACGTTACTGCGTCCCTCCTTTACCCTGAACTAATCCCTATCAGAACTAAAAACATATTTGCTTATTTCACCTTCATTGAATCTTGCCATGAACTTGAATGATGTATCATTTTATTAGTAAAATTGGCCGCTTTTTTCTATTTTTAAAACAAATATCAGAGTTCTCATTGTAAGAAAACACTTTAAGCTTCAAATTAAATTTAAATTCATATTGAAGGCCACTGTCATTAGTAGCAATGCATGACCCTAGCTGTGAAATTTTAAATATCTGCCTTTAACATAAATTGGCCGGTCAACAGTTAATAATATTGTGCAATATTTCCAGATATGCAATAATATTGACCATCTAGGAGTAAACTGACAAATTGCACAATAGTAATGGGAACATCAGAAACTTTTGAAATATGTTGCACTGCCAGGAAATACAGGGTGTATTAAAAAGAATCATTCGATTTAAATAAATCATAACTATCGCGTTATTTGAGATACGTGCGTGAAAAACGTATTGTTGGAAGCAGGTATCGAGTTTTACATGGCTCCCGCTAGGTAGCAGCAGTATGCGCCCACGTCAGTTCTAGTAAAAATGGTGTCGGGACAACAGGAAGAGTTTTATGTTCTACGTTTTGCGCGGTGCGGTCCAGTAGTAACTGTTCATCGTGACTTTCGTACTAGGTTTGGTGTGGATTCTCCTACAGGACAGAGCATTACACGATGGCATGAACAATTCCGACGAACATTGGCAAATCGCGGGGCCGTCCCCGAGTGTCTGACGCAGACGTCGACCGCATCCGTCCAAGTTTCAAAAGGAGTCCGCAGAGATCCGCTCGCCGTGCAGCTCGACAGCTCAGCGTGCCCCCTCCCCCATGTCCGGCTGCCGTGTGCTGCGTCGACGTTTACACATCAGATCATACAAAAGTCAGCTACCGAAAGCTCTTCGTGCAGGAGACAATCAACAACGTGAAGAGTTCCTTTTTTTCGTTCTTCGCAAGATCGAGGATTACAGTTCGTTTTCCTAGACGCTTAGTGCTTAGTGACGAGGCAACATTCCATTTAAATGGAAAGGTGAACCGTCATAACGTGAGAACATGGAGCACGGAGCAACCACATGGAGCTGTACAACATGAGAGGGGCTCTTCAGAATTTAATGTGCTTTATGCAGTTTCACAGGAAAAGGTATATGGTCCATTTTTCTTTGCGAGAATGTTTTAGGGAGCACATATCTCGATATGCTTGAGAACTTTACCGCACTGACATATTCCGTGCATCTCAAGGGAAGCATATTGAATACCTATGAAAAGGTATGAAAATTTTTTTTGAGTTTCCCGTTATCAAAAAACTAAATTCATGGTATATGTTTATAAGTTTCAGGAATATAGACTTGCCAAATCAGATGATTCTTTTTGATATACCCTGTATTGTGCCATATGTTGGCAGTACTGACAATCTCCTTGACAGTCACTCGCGTACTACACAGATGAAGGAGGTTAGGCCAGGTTAGATCAGGTCTGTTGCCACCGTATGGAAAAATGAGCTGAAAACAAGACGAAAGAGCATTTTTATTAGAGTGCACCAAAATGTATAACTCACTGCAGGTATTGTGAGATGTTAGGGTAGATTAGTACAAAAAAGAAAATGTTAAAAATGATGGGCTGTGTAATTCGATGCTCAGAAAATTTAGAAGTTTGATTTCCAGGAAATTTAATTTCATGCTGATGACATGGCACTGACCGCACAAAACATTACCGATGCACAGAAACAGCTAGAATTATTACAAGAGCAGGCAGCAAAAATAGGATTACAAATTCCATTTGAAAAAACAAAATTCATGACTGACATCAAAGATGCGCCTTCTGATCTCAAACTTGGTAATAACTACATCTCTGGAGTAAAAGAATTTAAATATTTAGGTGAATGGATTGCAGAAAACTAATGGAAAGAAATCTGTCAGATGAAGAGTCCAGAAAATGGAGACGACGTTTCAGTTAACAAAAAACATTTACAACAAAAAGAGTCTCTCGTGGGCCCGCAAAATACGACACTACACAACAGTAATTAAACCTGAATCTCTCTACGCATCTGAGACACTAAACCTTCAACACGGCACACTAAAAGAGGAATTAGAAGTGAAAAAACGTAAAATAATGAATAAAATCCTAGGACCAAGAACTAAAGATGGTATGCATTATTCAAAATCCAATGCATAAATATATAAAAATATCTCCAAAATAACAGAAACAATGCTCATGAGAGGAATCCAATTCATGGGGCATTTAGAACGAGTGGACTCAAATAGGTTAACGCACAAAATCCATACATTTTTTAAGAACAAAACTACAAGACCGAGCTGGTACAAACAGACGGAAAAAGACCTGAGAGAATTAGACTCTGAGCACTATGGGACTTAATTTCTGAGGTCATCAGTCCCCTTGAACTTAGAACTACTTAAACCTAACTAACGTAAGGACATTACACACATCCATGCCTGAGGCAGGATTCGAACCTGCGACCGTAGCGGTCACGCGGTTCCAGACTGTAGCGCTTAGAAGGGCTCGGCCACCCCGGCCGGCAGAGAATTAGGGTCTCCAAATCTACACGATAGAAATGAAATAAGAAGAATCACAAACACACGGGGTTTCGAGGAAGAAGAGAGAAAAACTAAGCGATATACGTGGTCTACGCAACGAAAGCTAGCCCACTCATTGTTTATGAAGGAATACTGGGCAAAAAGGAAGGCCAACAAATGTTGATTACGCGTGGTCCTAAGTGAAGAAGAAGAAGAAAGTATATAGAGATGTTTGTGCCTCTGTCTACATTACTTGCCCGAATATAATCCTTCAGCGCACGTATTATTTACATGACACGTTTCCGTGACTGTTTCAAATACTGCACGCAGAAACTACACTAGTAAATTTAAAGTCTTCGAAAGAATTGCCAGTAGCAGGGTATGCTATTGTGATAGATAATGTTTGACTAGGAGGAACTGGATCTCTCATTGTATTATTTTGTTTTTTAATGATGGTAATATGGGCGTCCGCAGAAATTTATCTGGGGTGGGGAATGGAGGGGGGGGGGGGGGGAAGTACCTGTGTATGGGGATGCCAATGCATGGGGAGAACCGTTTCCAGTAACGTATCAAATGTTGGACCGTCGACATACAGAAATGTATAATCAATTTTTATCCTTTAACATCAATTTTCTCGACAAGCTTTCGTAAGTGTACTTCGGCGGTCCGTGAACCAACTTATTATTGACAATTTTCTTCTCTTCTTGATACAAAACAGAGCATATACCGTAATAGCAGCGTCTTTATAATTCATCATTCCGACCCGGAGTATTGTTGCACAATACAATAGAGAATAGAGTTGAGCAGTCTAGGGAGAGCAACGCCGCCATTGAGACGCGGCACGATTTTTACGCCACAAGCAGAACTTAAGAGCCGCTATACTGCGTGGAGCTAAATTTCATATTTTGTGAGTTTTCTTTAGCACACAGTACGTGGTATGAATGAAAGCAGTTTCAAAGAATCATCACACTGATGACCGGTCGAAAACACGTCGTTTTGGGTACGATTTGTGCGGTAACGACAGGAAACTGGGTGAGAAGAGCACGCCACATACGGACGCCCGGCTGACATGCTAAAGCCGTACTGTGTCGTCAGCTGTGAAGAGAAAGGTACAGGTTTGCGTCCACTTTCTTCCAAAACGTTTTCATCTTAATCTTTTCTTTTCTAAGAGATCCTGCGCCTTTCTTATTAATGTAGCAGGCGTATTATCTGCAATAGTCGATGTTATTTATTACAAAGAAAGTATCTGCTGCAATTATTGTTGCAAAGACCGACGGTTGGAATGTTTTCCCAGCGGGCGCCAGTCTGCACGTCAGAAAGTCACCTGAAGATTTTGTTCCTGCGAAATTTTGTGTAGAATTTACCTACAGTACCTGTCTCTCGATCTCGTACACCGCCTCTCTGGTGAGCAGCTTCGAAAAAATCTCCTCTTCTACTCAAATGAAATCACGGAACGAATCGCGATCCCGACACCTGTGTGATGAAATACGTTGCTCCAGAGTGATGGTAATCAGTGCAGCATCGAGAACACGGGCGTCGGACATGCACAAACAGGCATTAGACTCTATACTTTAGCTTTATTCAATTTAAAAGAGAAATGGGATCAAGATTCAGTTGAATTAACTAACAGCTTCTACTAGCATGTATCGCAGATCGCTGATCATCGTCGTATACTGCTCCTCTACCAACAACTCGCTGTGCAAGAATCCAGACTCTTCTTGCGATTTTCTCCTCTCTTTTGCGACAATCACTAACGGATTCATCTACTACACGCGCGTCCATTTTCGTGAAGGAGAGTGTGTGATTTGCGGCGGGAGCGCCTCACGTTCCGTGGGATGTAGCAGGGCGTGCATCAAACGTGGCGGACAGCACGTCTGGTGCGCTTTGCCGTGAGCAGGACAGCTTTACTGTTACTTTCGTGATGGCGCAAATACAAGTTGTCATTTTTTTCTTTATAGAACCAGTTAGTTTGTCACACAAGAAAAAAACGGATGAAATAACCGTTAAACATCTTTGACTTAGTGCTACTTGCGAAGTAAATACGAAATAAAGTTTGAAGAATTCAGTTTCACTTCATTGTAGAAATATGTGACATGAATGTATGTTTTACTTCACGAACAACATGAGCTGCCAACAATGAAAACTCAGCCACCACCCCTGCACGATACGATAGGCCTCATAAACTCCCCAACATGTTCGAAACATTTAATACCAGAAGGCAACGTGAACCGTGTTCTGTTTTCGAACGAGTGGTAAACTGATCGGCGAATGACTTCGTGCAACAGGCTAAGCACGTTGAAACATCAGTATTTGCCCACTAGAGTAATATCACCGCTGTTCTTTCATACAAAATGTGACGGATCCTCATGCGTTCATTACAAAACCAGCTTAGTGCAGTCGGCTTTGTTCGCGTAGACTGTATGCTATACACAGATCCTTTATGTTTTAGCTTAATCGGACGTTTGTGTTGTTCAGAAATTGCAACATTTCAACGCCAATTAAGGACATCGAAGCACGGTCTTTTCCGAATGTACTTCTGAGCAAAAAGAGATTCCGACAGCTGGAGTCGGAGGTCTTTGGTAACTGTGTATTTTGAGTTTTTTGGTGATGATTCCTTAGAACCTTTCGTCCTCCAAATCAAATGCCAATTTTCTTAGATATAGCTTCAAAAATGTTTTAATACAACTAGATACTTTCATAAAAATTTTCACCGCCTTAGCGGTTGAATTTCCATAAAATGCAAAAATGAAAGTCGTATGTTTTTATTTCTTAACGAGACGCAAGATACAAATTTTCAGAGGTGTAGTTTCAAAAATGCTTTCATAATGAAATATTTCCATAAGAATTTTCACTTCCTGTTTACGCACATAAGAGGTTGAATTTGAAAAAACAGTGAAAAACATTTTTTTTAGTTTCTAACCCAGAAGCCAAATACAAACTTTCTTACATTTAGTTTAAAATGCTATCGTAATGAAACATTTTCATAAAAATTTTATCTCCTATTTGATCCCCTTAGGGGCTGAATTTCCAAAAACATTTAACCATGATTTTTTTATTTCCAGCCCAGAATTCTAACAGTTGTCACAGATAACTATAAAAATGCTTCATTACTACTTTAATAATGATTCATTTTTAAAAAATTTCACCCACTATTTCAACCCCATAGGAGTTAAATTTCTGCAAATGCTCATACGTTCATTTCTTTATTTCTGATCGAGAAACCAAATAATTTTGGTAGTTGTAGTTTAAAAATATTTTTAATAACGACATATTTTTAAAAAACCTTTCAATCCCTATTTCACTCCCTTAGGGGTGGAATTAAAAAAAAAAAATTTCTGAACTACGCTTGTAGTATAAGATCAATAAATTCCAAGTTTCGGGTTTAATCTCGTCGATACAGAGTCGGTAATGACATTTTCTTCAACATGTAGAGAACATTCTGGACTTATTAAGAGTTGTAACCTGTACACATGTTAAAGAGTCTTTTAACACTGAGGCCTGCTGCAACGTCCTATGGTACGCTTGCAAGACAACGGTACCATACCAGCATATCGCTTAATCTTCGCCTCACGGAAGTCACCGGATAACCAAAAGATGCTGCCTGAATATCACCCATTTGTACTGTTCTTCACGTTTTTTGTCGATAATGTGATAGAATTAATGGAATTTTCTAGTGTTGAAAAATTGAAAGACCGATCTGTTTTAATTGCTAAAAAATTTTCAGCAGCCAAGATCGCGTAAGTTCGTCTTTATTTTTGACAACCTGTTTCGACAGGTTATCATCTTTTGGTCTTCAAAAAATTTTTTTTACTAAACTGGCTAATTGTGGGAAAGCCATGTTGTCATCGTGGTGGATAAACACGGCATAAGGCTCTGACTCACAACGAACGCGTTCACCGCTGTGAGGGACTTTCCGGTCGGCCGCACTTTAAAACCCGCGCGCCGACAGTCAACGCCGCCATGTTTCCCACAGCCGCCATCGCGGCCCGAGGGCGCTGCCTGCCACCAACGCTTACACACCCCGAGCTTCAGAGGCGGGCTACTTAAGTTCAACATCGTGCACAGAGTCCATTCTTGAACTATAAACCTTTGTATCTGTATATATTTCAAAATTCAGATCTATTGTTAGCAAGTGACGCTGCGACTACAACAAACAGTCATGTATTGCTTTTACCATTTGATATTAGATGTAGAATCAATTAATATCTGAATTTTCTTTCCACGAACCCCACCTGTTCGCCGCTCCTATATTTACTAAAGAACCACGAAACGTGCAAATGACGTTGCAACACTGTATGAAGTGCTATTCTTTATCAACCACGTTGGCAACATGGGATGAGGCTGTAACTCACAATGAACGCGTTTAGTATTATTTTTTTTTATTTTTTTATTTTTATTTTTATTTTTATTTTATTTTTTGAAAACGACAAGATGACAGTTCCATCTGTCGAAAGCGAGTGTCAAAAATAAAGACGAAGCTATGAAATATTGGCTCCTGAAAGCTTTCTACCAAATGTTATCTACTGTGTATCTGCTAACACGGATTCTTCGTGATAATAAGATGTGTTACGGATGCAGTTCGGCAGTGACAGCATTGTGTATACACCAGACACCAAAAAATGCAAAGAAACCGTGGACAATAGTATTATCACTTTTTGACACTGTTTTAATAAGTAGTTACAGCGTCCAGAAAAGAAGCTGTCAGTATTGTTGTTCTTTACTGAGAGTAACGGTGGACACTTTAAATACCCGAATTCCCAACTAAACAACAGATTTAAACTTCTCATTACTTTTAAAATGTGTTAATGTGTTAAATATTTGACGTTGAATTTTAGAGAGTGTTTGAAATTATGTGTGAAGTCTGTAGGAAGTCACCAAATTCTCTCATGCTCAAATGCTGCAAGAGTAAACGCTGTGTTTTCCCGCGCACTGAGTTTCGCTGCTTTAAGACACACACACAGTTCCTAGCTGCAATACATGTCTGACATTGTTAAACCTCTAATATAGGATTATACCTCTTAGTGAGCATATTATGACAGAATTTAAAATTTTTAAATTCGGTGAATAATTACGTAAAATTTGAAAATAGAACTTTTGTTGTTAGATAGCAACCTACAACAGGTATAGTGAACCATGAACCGTGAACCTATCACCGGGGTAGCCGTTTAGTACTACACAGCACTTGGAACCGATGGATGAGCAACAATGTCTAGCAACAGATGCCACATGAGGAAGGCAAACAAACGGCGCAACTGAACTATGTAAGATCAATTAATGTATATATCCTGTTGCTCACGATAGCAATATACGTGAAACGTAAAGTTCCATCTTACTTGTAACCTAGAGATAGGAGCCAATTTTAATCGTTATATTCGTGTTCAACGCACTGGAATCTATAAAGATTGTCTACTTTGGTTATAGCTCTAATGGCCACCTATGGGAAATCAAATTAAGAAGAAGTATTCCCAAAAACCAGCTGCTAGTTAAAAACATTTTAAAACAGATGCTGTTGGCTACTAACACAAATTTCCATTGTCAACACAAAGAAACTTGTTAATGAGTTAAAGAAACTCAGTTCATTTGCAAATTTTATGGCAATAATACTTTCCGTGTCAAGCCACAAGATGGGGACGGCTGACGACGTGTGATTTAATTATCTACACGTCATGTAATTAATTTTAAAAATGCACAGAGTTTTACTCATCATCAAATTCAACAACTGACGAATTAGCAGTATCCGAGGACTATGTTCAATATGTTATAGGGCGGTTAAATACGCAGAACACGTAATATTTACAAGCGCTGCACAAAACACAACTTCATGTCTGATAACAAATAACGGAAACAGCTGAATACAGTCTCTAGTGCGCGTTCGTTCGTGTGATACCAGACAAAGATGCGTCACGTGTTCCTGGCCACACCATCCCTTCCTGTAGTGAAGTAGTACTCGCTACAGATAACAGTAATTTCTTTTTTAAAATATTCTCGTCATATGAAAAAGTGACGATCAATATCTTGGTTATTTGTTTGGTTTGAAGTTATACAGATGGCTTAAACGCGGGCTATAACGTATATAATCTAATTGAGAAGTCAGCTCAGAAGGTTTTCCATTTACAAGTACCTAAATTATTACTATGTTCACCGGAAGAACGAGATGGTAGCTTCTGTTACACACTTTCACTGCTTCCACATTTATCTTCTGGGACAATGTAGGACAAATAGAGACTGTATTCGTGCAACAAGAAGGAACGTAAGAACGCTGTTTAACACAGGTAACTGCAGTGAGCATAAAGCTCTCAGCGTCTGAGGAAGACGCCTGGGTCGGCCGTAGAAACGTCGTTCAGGGAAATGGAATAAGCTAGTAGAAAGTTCATCATTACTCATTTACTGCTTGACGGTGTACGGTGGAATCAGTTTCAGTTGAACACTGATTTACACAGTTACACTAAAGGCCCAAAGGAGACGCTCATTTAGATTTTATCCTTGTCTCTCATTCGGCTTGGAGTAGCATATTGTAGTGCGAAGATGCCCCCACATGCCAAACAAAAAATTACGAGTCCCTACAGTTTCTAAAGAATGTTACTGAGCAGTCATTCATGGATTTGTAAAATTTTCTAGATTAGGTGTTTGAGGACTTCTGCTAGCGCAACACAAATAGCAATGTTATACGTAGATAAGCCCTAACCTCACAGCATATAAATGACACTGGTTCTTTGACAGGTATTAACACGGTCATCTATCTAGGTAATAAACAACAACTTTTTTATGTAACTGAGGAAGCAACAGTTTTTAGCAGAATAGCGATTTTGCAACTAAGTTCAACAAATTAACTTTAGCCTGTGCAAGCATAAACATCATTGTTAGTTACTTGTTACGTAGGTAGTTTTTACGAAATAGCTACATGTTGGCCGTTACAAGTTACTGAATATCACACTGTCGAAATTTTGGTGGCAATGAACGTATTAGTGTTTGATACTGGTGCTATACTTTAGTTCATTTAACTACACATGCTGCCAGTTTTAATTGAAAATACATGTATGGAAAAGAAGGCATTAGGCGAAAAATAATAATTTTAGTCCTGATTTAAAATATTCTGTGCTGCCTGTCAGGCATTTTATAATGTTGGGCACATGATTTGTGGCTCTTTCTGAACCATTGATACATTTTGATACATTTAGTAACTTTTTCGTCATTTAGTCTACTTTTCTGTTTATTTGTGGCTATGAACAACACTATTCTTCTCAAATTTACAATTTTATTAGCAATCGTACACATCGCGAGGGCCAGTTACAACACCCAGCTCCTTCAATGCATGACTACCAGATGAGTGAGGGTGAAGACATAATACTTCGTACTTTTCTGTAATCAGCCTGATTTTCTAAGTGATGTTACATCACAAACAATTCTATCGTAAGACGTTAATGATTGAAATGTGGAAAAATGTTAGGATGCTGATACATGTGTTAGCAAAACTTGCAATTATATGAAAAGCAAATGTGTCTAAACTCGGTTGTTTTCGTAGATCAGTAATATATTTCTTCCTGTTCGCGTTATATCACTCTTTAAACCCAAAAAGTTTGGAACTTGTACTAATACAGCAGCGCCAGATTTACTTATTGATTGTTGCTAGTTTCGTCCCTTCACTCGTTTCACATCTGTGACGGCTTTTCCTGGGAATTTGCGGAACGCGATGGGTGAATAAAAGAATGAGCGGGCGCATTAAATCACCTACCAAGCAGACAGAGAGTAACGCGTCCGTTAAATTCAAAAGCGGGCGCCTCGGCTCATCGCGACTGTCAACTGTCAGGCGCGCCTAGCAGAGCGCGCTAAAATCGCCCTTCTACGTCACGCCTGCCTCTCAATTTCCAGCAAATTTCGCACGTGAACAAAGCTGAATCTTTACAAGAACCAATCTCTCCTAGCTATTTTTACCGACATCGTGTGTCTGCGTTGCTCGTCATTGTGATGCAAATGTACAGAAGTTGTAATCTTGCGCGACGAATTTCGTTATTCGAAATCGATCGTCCGAGGATTTCAGGTTCTTAAATTGCCTCGCAATAACGGCTGTGGAACCGGGAACAAGTCAAAATTCACTGCAGACGTTTAAGAGTGAAAAAATGTACTAGGTAAGTAATTAGGAAGACTAGCTAATGTATTCCTGCAGCTTTTACAACCTCTGGAGTTTTCGTTGCTGTGGTTTCCTGCATTGTTCGTACACTACTTGAGTTTTCTGTACATTTCGTAATAGACGTATGAAGAGAATTGCTCCGTTGTCGTTTTTTCTACGGCACTACACGTCTACCAGGATTATAGAATTATTCAAAAATCCAAAGTGCAGTTACAAAAGAACAGTCTTCAGTTTCTGTTCAGACGAATGGTTTAACACAGCTGCGGTAATGCATGACTTGCAATGTTAATTTGGGCAGTTTTTTGCATCCCTGTAGTTTCAGCTCTTTTCCGCAAGGTTCAGAATATTTTGAAGATGGAGCAGAAAAAAGTGTATTTAAAAAATATTTGTCCTCTTTTTCGTCAATCGGTTGCACTTTACGCAAATATTATAAAATGGGTAATGGATCGCTGAATTTTTACGAGCGCTGTTTATTAGATTATTGAGTAACAAATACTGAAGCGTGCCGACTCATCTAACGTAGCATCGCGAATTTAGCCATTCAAAATCGAAGGAGCAGTGAATTCGCGCTAGTGAAGTACATCGTCGTAATTGTTTGCTGCGAACAGCCACTTTCACGGTGGAGGTCAACAGTGCCGTAAAAGCTAATGGATAGATAAATATTAGTGATGGAAGTAGTACATGCGGTAAGTACAGCTCGCTAAAATCCCTGGATTTTGTTTTTTCGGTTTGATGCATTGGTTATGTGCTACGTAAGTCTTATAGACATTTCTTGTTTCACATAAAGAAACAATTAACCGGCAAGTATGTTTTTGATGAAATTACGCGAGTCAGAAATTCACTAGGAATATGTGGAAAAATATTCATCGCCTATCAAAGATAACGACACTTGATGGCCGCGTTAATTCCGACATTGATCTTTTTGTTTGGCGCGTTGTGATCTTCAACTGTCGACCAGCTACGAAGAGTGCGCCGACGTCGCCTTGCGCCACCTTTGTCACGATTTCAAGAATATTTATCCGAGCGAGAAAAGAAATGCATAGTAAAAAATAGCTTTTAACTGATTTTTAAGGAACAGATCGTGTCAGGGGCGTTGGTCATACGAAAGTGTTCGAAAGCATGAATCTTGTTTAACGAAGGTTGTGAACTGAAATCATAGACAACAGAAAATCATTTCGGTTAAAGTTATCGCCATGGCTCTTACACGTGGGCAGTGACTATTGCAGAAACTCACAGCATACGTTAACTGACCATGCACTGCACTTTCGATAGACAGAGCTTTCACAAACTATATACTTTCCGTTTCCTTAGTTTTTTATATTGGGTACATTGTATGTCAGTTTGTCAGAAATTTATATACTTTGTACACATACACAACTAATTCACACTAGTATTTCATACGCCGCTCCAAATCTGAATGAGGTACGATATGTCTTGAAAAAATACTGTATGACATCACAGAAGAACATATTTTCACCTGTTGTCAAGATTACTGACAACAATAATAAGCATCACGAAGTGTCATTAAGGATACTCATTTACTTGCTAAGCTTTGAGTGTGTAGTAAGGAGACCCACGAGCTTGAGAGTGTTAAGTCACATGTCATTCACCCATCGATACGGTAAAAACTAATTTTCATTTATGTTCTAAGCGTGCGAATCACAATGTAGGTTGGTAGTCAACAACGGGAAATTAATGAACGGAATGTGTTCATATTTATGACTTCAAGATCGGCCGTTTATCCTGAGGTTAAAACACCGTTAACCCATTGCGGCATGCCCTGTCCGTGGCTCTTAATTTGTTCTTTCCTGGTATTAGCAGCCTAGGTCGTAATACTAAACAGTATGTACCATTACCCAGGGAAAATCGTTTGTAGGTGCTTTCAGTTTGACCAGTTATGTTTGCACAGCTAGAGTGCGTTTCAAAAGCATCCCTCTTAACTTTAGGCTGCAATCTCAGCGACGTTGAGGCCTCAAAGTGGGGCGACATCTGAATCCCAGAATACACAGAACCCACTAAAATTATTCTTGTAAGCTCGAATTAATTGTAAAGTACTCGCAAAAGCCATTTAAATTTTATAATCACTCGCTCACCTTTTCCAGCATGAGACGACGTAATAAGTATCCTTCGATGATTAGATAGTGCTAACAAATCTTGGTCTATAGTAGGCAGAAAACTGAAGAACAATCATTATCAGAATTAACTACATTTTTCACACTGCGGTAACAGCCTTAGGGTATAAATCAGGAATTTGAAGTCTACTAATAACAAATTTAGCTTTCATTGTCTTGATAATGCAAACGAAAAATTGAAGTCAGTTTTCAGGAAATGTGTGATATTCTTAAATTTTTCTGCAGAATAGGAGAAAACGAGCACCACGTAACGCTGCATACACTTTTCGTGTTTAGAAGTCAGTCTGTGTGGGTTTTACCTTTCGGTCGAATCACTGTTTCGTTTTGAAAACAGATAAAAGAACTGCGAATTTCTGACACCAGGAAAGAATACAAAGCTACGAACGTAAGCCATTTAATTTGTTCCTCTGGTGTTGGAGCTGATCATCTCGTGGGAAATAAATGATGACAAACATAAAGTTAAGTTACCTTTTAAATTATCTATACGTTTCAGCTATTAAAACATACGCTCTGCGATAAAAGTTTCACGACGCATATAAAATTAGGCAGCGCTGTGAATGGGCGCATAGCTTTTGTTTAGAGTGAAAGGAAAGTAAGGAGCAGTCTTTTACCCAGTAAGGTAACAAATCGCTCTTTTCTTGTTAGATTAATTTTAGGTACCGAATAAGTGTCCAGTTATTCACGAAAGCACCACCCATTCGACAGCAAATACATTTCGAATTTGTAAGGCCCAAGTGCATTGATTGGACGTTATACATAATGGAAAATAATTCAGGGTTGCGACGTTTGCTTTACACGAGGAGATATTGTGTAATTTTAATTTCTAGAAGTGATGTTCTAACACTGGAAAATGGAGGTCGGGTGTTAAATACTGTTTCCGATACATTATTATGACTGTGTCAGTTTTTCTAGTTTGTAGGGGAATCGTGAACTTGGATCGTTTCCAATGGCGGCTGAACTGTTTGGATGTTACGATCAGTCGCATTATATTGTTTCAATTTTGTATGTAGTCAGTAGCCAGCCGGAGAGCGACAGTAAGCTTTTCGTCTGACAGTGAGAGCTTCAGAGAACTTTACTGCGGCGCAGTAGACGCAGACAGGCGCCGTCGAGAATGCTCCTTTCAGATCGGTTACGTCATTTGCTGAGGCTCGGAAGCCGGCTAGCGCAACAACAGAAACATACTTAACGACTGGTCAATGTTTCCTTTCGTATCATCCACAATTTTAGCCACAATGTGCAGCGTCCTGATTGGACAATATAAAAATCGTTTCAAACCTAAAATACAGTCCAATTCACGGGTGTTGACTGTGGCGAAGCTTCCGAAGGTCGAATTAACGGGCCTCTGGAGCTTTTATTGTTCGTGCCTACGTCCTACGACATTTTAACACTGTGACGAGGTGTGGTCAACTTGGAGATGATCAACCGTTGCTCTTACGGCGTTCAAGATGAGCATCTGGAGCGACATACACTTCTGCAGTGCACAGGCCACCCTCAGGTGGAGGGTACTTACCTCTTCCCTCCCCCCCCCCCTTTCGTGATGCATTAGCGAATGTTGCCTAGGGAAAGTGCCGCTATATTTCGGTGATCAGCTCTGACTATTCCGGTTTTCGCGTTGTGATCATTTAGGGAAATGTCCGAGGGAGGAGGTAACATTTCACCGATTTGAAGAGTGAAACATTTCACCAGAGTCGTAACTAGTGCCATGTTTCAGTATTTAGATCATGAATGACATATATGTAGGCTTTCCATGAACATCGATCACGAAGAATTAAGTAACATGTAGCCTGAATCTTCTTCGATGTACATTTAACAGTGAAAGTAATCGAAGTGCACAACGCCTAAGCCGATGAAATGGGCCCCCTCCACATCCGGCCACTTTCCTCACCAACTTCGCGATGAATGAATGTGACGCGTAGGAGGTGGAATGAGAGGTATGACGTCAGAGTGGCCACTGAGAGGACGTACTACTGGATGATGGAGGGCGGGTAGCGGGGAGGGCCCGATCGCGGACGAACACTTTGCAGATGAGCCCAGGTGCTCACACTCACACACACAGGCGCAGGCACACAGCACAGCACAGCACAGCACGACACGGCGCAGCGCGGCAGCCGTGACGTCACGGGCAGCGCGGCTCCCCGACAGCGACAGACTGGAGCTTCCAGAAGGTTCGGCGCGCGCGACGCCGCACCCCCTCCGCCACACACCCCGCGTCCACACAACACCCCTGGAGTCCAAAAATAGACGCCCGCTCTATTCCCGTCTCTGTCGGGCGGCCGTTAACAGAGCCGGTTGCCATGACGACCGAACTACGTCACGGCCACCTGTGACGTCGTCGCACCCCCGCCACCCCTCCAGATGCAGAGGCCACCCCTGCACGGGCGCGCCCTGCCCTGCCCCTGTATACGTTATACCGGGGTCGCGTTTCCCGGAGTCTGACTCCAGCAGAGCAAAACGAAGAGGGCTCCAGTTTCCTTTCCCAGTCTCTTATTAAAAAATAGACTGTTGGGTAGGGGTGCAAACAGACCTTCGTGGGACATCTTTCGTCTTGTAGCCATCGCTGGCAAACATGCTCCCTTAAAATAAATTCTATACTTTTATATATTTTTCTCATTTTCTCTTTTTAACGCCTGTATAAAATTACACCCCCAGAGAACGTGTCACTATGTATAGTTCGCAGAAGGGAACAAAATGCGATAACGAGAGCATATATTCTACAGAAAACGTGAGGAATGTGCTTCTGTAAAGACACTGAAAAGAATTGGAAAAAGGAATGCAATGATATGGAACTACTCAAGTACAAGTAAAACAGTTATCTGCATCAGTCAATTCTTTATTTTGCCAATAAGCGTTTCGGTGGTTCGAAACAACATCTTCAGGTGGAGAACTGTGTACTGACATTCTACACCTCAAGATGATGTTATGAACCATCGAAACGCTTATCGGCAAAATAAACAATTGACTGACTCATAAAACAGTTTATTTATATTCTCCATTTGAAGATGACGGCGTGAACTTTTGAAACAAGAAGTGGCAAAATAAACATGTGACTGACGCAGAAAACTGTTTTATTTGTATTTATTAACAATCGCAGCCCTCATAATACTGTCGTTTATGGACGAACATTTGTGAGAAGCAGGACCGGAGTGTTCTCGTTATGACAAGGCTGCAACAACACGGTCTGTAGTCTCACAACTACCTCATTCACCGCCCCCTTCTCCGACACACTCCATCACAAGCTTTAATAACATACATATAATAATACTCTTCTTTACGAGGACTGTGCAATGCCTTAAAATGTACGTTACTAATTTAAAAAACCTTGGTTATGTTCTGTTAATTCGTGGCTGCGTTAAACGTCGAATATCGAAATAATGCTATACGTAAAGAAGCCACAAGTTCTGCTTCCCTCTGTCTGCATCTTAAAAGAATGCTCAGTTTATTTAAGACCTCTCATTAAAAAAGTGACATTTGTGCAGGGTCGCAAGCAGATCCTGTCGAGCTTCATTTGTGTCACAGAATTAGATCAGCTCCTCTCTTTCGGTAGATACATTTCGTTAAGGACAGCACACTGGGTAATAAGGTGCACTAAAATATCTGACGAGTTCGTAGTACGTCCCGTACAGATAAGCGATTGGCAGACTTCATTTACCTACTGTAACTGCGAGGCGCACACGCGCAGGGAAACGACATATTTCATGATGAATACATGATGCGATATATGATACCCCATTTCCCTTTGAGTTTTCGCTTATCATCACACTTGTGACTGTCTGAGGCGACCCACCATCCCAGTCTTTGTCTTCAGTTTTTACCCTCTACAGGCCTCTTTATTACCATAGAAGTTATTCCCGGAATTCTTAACAAATATCTCTTCACCAAGTCAGTCTTTTCCTCTCCGATTCTGCAAATAATCCCTCTTTCTATCGTATCAGTCCACTCAGATTTAGTAGCCTTCTGTAACAGCACATCTCACACACTTGGATACCCTTCTTATCCGGGTTCTTCCACACGCACGATATAGTTAAATAGAGTGATGTCCTCCAGGAACATTCCGGGCACGAGTACCCTCCAAGTAATTTCAGTACTTGTGCAGATTTTTCACCGAGTGTAAGATAACAGATAAGTTCATCGTCTGCAAAAAAGTCTGAGTCTACTACTAATGTTGCCACTTAGGCCATTAATGTACAACGCGAACAGCAAGCCTCCCAATACCGTTCCATTGGACAGGCGTGAAGTTACTTCTACGTGTTTCGACTACTCTCTCCCCGAGATAACATGCTGCCTCCCCCTTCCTAAAAACTCCTCAACCCTGTCGTATTTCACTCGACAGCCTGTAAGATAGTAAACGGTTTTGTGGCTCTAAGTCGAACGCTTTCCGGAAGTCAACGAGTACTGCACGTACCTGCCGCCTTTCACCGCGGCTTTTAGGGCTGTAAGTGGGCTGTTTAGGTTTTTTTTATTGGTAACGCCACGTAGCGCTCTGTATGAAAATCACTGGCTGTGATGTGTGCAGTCTGTGGCTGGGTGGCGTTGTTGGAATGGTCGCTGTTGTAGTGTTGGGCAGTTGGCTTTTAACAGCGTGTAGCGTTGCGTATTTGGAGGTGAGCCGCCAGCAGTGGTGGATGTGGGGAGAGAGAAGGCGGAATTTTGAGAGCGGATGATCTGGACGTGTGTCCATCAGAGACAGTAAATTTGTAAGACTGTGTGTCATGAACTCATATATATATTACGACTTTTGAACACTGTTGTTGTTGTTGTCTTCAGTCCTGAGACTGGTTTGATGCAGCTCTCCATGCTACTCTATCCTGTGCAAGCTGCTTCATCTCCCAGTACCTACTGCAACCTACATCCTTCTGAATCTGCTTAGTGTACTCATCTCTCGGTCTCCCTCTACGATTTTTACCCTCCACGCTGCCCTCCAATGCTAAATTTGTGATCCCTTGATGCCTCAAAACATGTCCTACCAACCGATCCCTTCTTCTAGTCAAGTTGTGCCACAAACTTCTCTTCTCCCCAATCCTATTCAATACCTCCTCATTAGTTACGTGCTCTATCCACCTTATCTTCAGTATTCTTCTGTAGCACCACATTTCGAAAGCTTCTATTCTCTTCTTGTCCAAACTAGTTATCGTCCATGTTTCACTTCCATACATGGCTACACTCCAAACAAATACTTTCAGAAACGACTTCCTGATACATAAATCTATATTCGATGTTAACAAATTTCTCTTCTTCAGAAACGCTTTCCTTGCCATTGCCAGTCTACATTTTATATCCTCTCTACTTCGACCATCATCAGTTATTTTACTTCCTAAATAACAAAACTCCTTTACTACTTTAAGTGTCTCATTTCCTAGTCTAATTCCCTCAGCATCACCCGATTTAATTTGACTACATTCCATTATCCTCGTTTTGCTTTTGTTAATGTTCATCTTATATCCTCCTTTCAAGACACTGTCCATTCCGTTCAACTGCTCTTCCAAGTCCTTTGCCGTCTCTGACAGAATTACAATGTCATCGGCGAACCTCAAAGTTTTTACTTCGTCTCCATGAATTTTAATACCTACTCCAAATTTTTCTTTTGTTTCCTTTACTGCTTGCTCAATATACAGATTGAATAACATCGGGGAGAGGCTACAACCCTGTCTCACTCCTTTCCCAACCACTGCTTCCCTTTCATGCCCCTCGACTCTTATGACTGCCATCTGGTTTCTGTACAAATTATAAATAGCCTTTCGCTCCCTGTATTTTACCCCTGCCACCTTTAGAATTTGAAAAAGAGTATTCCAGTCAACATTGTCAAAAGCTTTCTCTAAGTCTACAAATGCTAGAAACGTAGGTTTGCCTTTTCTTAATCTTTCTTCTAAGATAAGTCGTAAGGTCAGTATTGCCTCACGTGTTCCAACATTTCGACGGAACCCAAACTGATCCTCCCCGAGGTCTGCATCTACCAGTTTTTCCATTCGTCTGTAAAGAATTCGCGTTAGTATTTTGCAGCCGTGGCTTATTAAACTGATAGTTCGGTAATTTTCACATCTGTCAGCACCTGCTTTCTTTGGGATTGGAATTATTATATTCTTCTTGAAGTCTGAGGGTATTTCGCCTGTCTCATACATCTTGCTCACCAGCTGGTAGAGTTTTGTCAGGACTGGTTGTCCCAAGGCCGTCAGTAGTTCTAATGGAACTATCAAGTTAAATTAGGGAACCCGTGGTCTAGGGGTAGCGTCTTTGATTCATAATCAAAACGTCTTCGGTCCCGGGTTCGATCCCCTCCCCTGCCTAAATTTTGATAAATAATCAGCATTGGCGGCCGAAGACTTCCGGCATAAGAAGTCAGCCTCATTCTGCCAACGGCCTTGTCAAAGAGGGCGGAGGAGCGGATAGAGGTTCAGGGCACTCTCTTGTCCTAGGGGTGGGAAATTGCCCCTAAAGGCGGAAGAATCAGCAATGATCAATGACATGAGGATGCAGAAGGCAATGGAAACCACTGCATTAAATACACGTAACGTGTATCCACAGGACATGTGGCCTGTAGTTGAAGAAGTGTCATGATGATCTCTCCATTGGCAAAAGATTCCAGAATAGTCCCCCATTCGGATCTTCGGGAGGGGACCAGGAGAAAAAGATTGAATAATCAACGAAAGGATAATGTGCTACGAGACGGGGCGTGGAATGTCAGAAGCTTGAACGTGGTAGGGAAACTAGAAAATCTGAAAAGGGAAATGCAAAGGCTCAATCTAGATATAGTAGGGGTCAGTGAAGTGAAGTGGAAGGAAGACAAGGATTTCTGGTCAGATGAGTATCGGGTAATATCAACAGCAGCAGAAAATGGTATAAAGGTTGTAGTATTCGTTATGAATAGGAAGGTAGGGCAGAGGGTGTGTTACTGTGAACAGTTCAGTGACCGGGTTGTTCTAATCAGAATCGACAGCAGACCAACACCGACAACGATAGTTCAGGTATACATGCCGACGTTGCAAGCTGAAGATGAACAGATAGAGAAAGTGTATGAGGATATTGAAAGGGTAATGCAATATGTAAAGGAGGACGAAAATCTAATAGTCATGGGCGACTGGAATGCAGTTGTAGGGGAAGGAGTAGAAGAAAAGGTTACAGGAGAATATGGGCCTGGGGCAAGGAATGAAAGAGGAGAAAGACTAATTGAGTTCTGTAACAAGTTTCAGCTAATAATAGCGAATACCCTGTTCAAGAATCACAAGAGGAGGAGGTATACCTGGAAAAGACCGGGATATACCGGACGATTTCAATAAGATTACATCATGGTCAGACAGAGATACCGAAATCAGATACTGGACTGTAAGGCGTACCCAGGAGCAGATATAGACTCACATCATAATATAGTAGTGATGAAGAGTAGGCTGAAGTTCAAGACATTAGTCAGGAAGAATCAATACGCTAAGAAGTGGGATACGGAAGTTGTAAGGAATGACGAGATACGTTTGAAGTTCTCTAACGCTATAGATACAGCAATAAGGAATAGCGCAGTAGGCAACACAGTTGAAGAGGAATGGACGTCTCTAAAAAGGGCCATCACAGAATTTGGGAAGGAAAAAATAGGTACAGAGAAGGTAGCTGCGAAGAAACCATGGGTAACAGAAGAAATACTTCAGTTGATTGACGAAAGGAGGAAGTACAAACATGTTCCGGGAAAATCAGGAATACAGAAATACAAGTCGCTGAGGAATGAAATAAATAGGAAGTGCAGGGAAGCTAAGACGAAATGGCTGTCGGAAGGACAGACTCAGCATACAGGAAAATCAAAACAACCTTTGGTGACACTAAAAGCAACGGTAGTAACATTAAGAGTGCAACGGGAATTCCACTGTTAAATGCAGAGGAGAGAGCAGATAGGTGGAAAGAATACATTGAAAGCCTCTATGAGGGTGAAGATTTTTCTGATGTGATAGAAGAAGAAATAGGAGTCGATTTAGAAGAGATAGGGGATCCAGTATTAGAACCGGAATTTAAAAGAGCTTTGTAGGACTTACGGTCAAATAAGGCAGAAGGGATAGATAACATTCCATCAGAATTTCTAAAATCATTAGGGGAAGTGGCAACAAAAAGACTATTCACGTTGGTGTGTAGAATATACGAGTCTGGCGACATACCATCTGACTTTCGGAAAAGCATCATCCACCCAATTCCGAAGACGGCAAGAGCTGACAAGTGCGAGAATTATCGCACAATCAGCTTAACAGCTCATGCATTGAAGCTGCTTACAAGAATAATATACAGAAGAAAGGAAAAGGAAATTGAGAATGCGCTAGGTGACCATCAGTTTGGCTTTAGGAAAAGTAAAGGCACGAGAGAGGCAATTCTGACGTTACGGCTAATTATGTAAGCAAGGCTAAAGAACAATTCAACGTTCATAGGGTTTGTCGACCTGGAAAAAGCGTTCGACAATATAAAATGGTGCAAGCTGTTCGAGATACTGAAAAAAGTAGGGGTAAGCTATAGGGAGAGACGGGTCATATACAATATGTACAACAACCAAGAGGAAATAATAAGAGTGGACGATCAAGAACGAAGTGCTCGTATTAAGAAGGGAGTAAGACAAGGTTGTAGCCTTTCGCCCCTACTCTTCAATCTGTACATCGAGGAAGCAATGATGGAAATAAAAGAAAGGTTCAGGAGTGGAATTAAAATAAAAGGTGAAAGGATATCGCTGATGACATTGCTATCCTGAGTGAAAGTGAAGAAGAATTAAATGATCTGCTGAACGGAATGAACAGTCTAATGAGCACACAGTATGGTTTGAGAGTAAATCGGAGAAAGACGAAGGTAATGAGAAGTAGCAGAAATGAGAATAGCGAGAAACTTAACATCAGGATTGATGGTCACGAAGTCAATGAAGTTACGGAATTCTGCTACCTAGGCAGTAAAATAACCAATGACGGACGGAGTAAGGAGGACATCAAAAGCAGACTCGCTATGGCAAAAAAGTCATTTCTGGCCAAGAGAAGTCTACTAATATCAAATACCGGCCTTAACTTGAGGAAGAAATTTCTGAAATTTCTGAGGATGTACATCTGGAATACAGCATATATGGTAGTGAAACATGGACTGTGGGAATACCAGAACAGAAGGGAATCGAAGCATTTGAGATGTGGTGCTATAGACGAATGTTGAATATTAGGTGGACTGTTAAGGTAAGGAATGAGGAGGTTCTACGCAGAATCGGAGAGGAAAGGAATATGTGGAAAACACTGATAAGGAGAAGGGACAGGATGATAGGACATTTGCTAAGACATGAGGGAATGACTTCCATGGTACTAGAGAGAGCTGTAGAGGGCAAAAACTGTAGAGGAAGACAGAGATTGGAATACGTCAAGCAAATAATTGAGGACGTAGGTTGCAAGTGCTACTCTGAGATGAAGAGGTTAGCACAGTCAAACCAGTCAGTAGACTGATGACCAAAAAAATTGTTTGTTCTTTATCAAAATCTTTCATTTGCTAACTATGCCTATCAGTAGTTAGTGGCTTCAGTAGTTAGAATCTTTCGTTTAGCTGTATTGCAGTAGTTCGAGTAATGAAGATTTTTGTGAGGTAAGTGATTCATGAAAGGTATAGGTTATTGTTAGTCAGGGCCTAGGGATTTTTGGAAGTCATATTGCGTTGCGCTAAAAATATTGTGTGTCAGTTTAGTGTTGATCATAATAAGTAAAGAGAGTAATGTCTGAGTACGCTCAGCTGTTTGAAAAGCAAATAATGTAATGTAAGGGGTTTATCAGCACAGTAACACATTAATTTTTGTAAGGGGACATTTCAGGATGTTGTGTGAGAAAAGTGCGAATTGTGTTTCGACTGAGCAATGTTTGTAGAATCGATGATGGTCGAAAGAGAGGTTTCCACTCTGTTCAGGATTCTCGGTTATGTTCGAGTTGAGAATATACAGTGTGTTTCACAAGTCCTGTTACAGGCTTGTGGCGTTTGTAGAGGGGCTCTAGTAGATCAAATTTTGATCAGGAAGTAGTGCCTGGAAATGTACCATTTCGACTTAAAATAAGGTTAAAAATCGGACAACTTTAAAATCTCCGCTTCACAGTGCAGCACGGTGCACGAGTGAACAGAGAACGTTTCCGGGATCCCCTGAGTCCGTCACGTACTGCGACAGCGGCAGCGAGAAGCTGTCAGGCTTACCTCCCCCAGTAGGAGAGGAGGGCTGGAGCAGCGAACAGCAGAACAGCAGAACAGCAGGCCCGCGCCGTGGCCGCCTCCACTGTGTGCGCCAGCTCATCCGGTCTTCCAACTTACGGAACACTGCCGAACATGGGTTCCCTATCGAAACTTTATCTACCACGTCCCCTCTACAGACCCAAGAGGCCTCTACTAGGAATTGCGGAATTCTCTGTATTCTAAGGCTATGCGACACACGAATGACTGAAATTAGACGATAGTTTTGTTGATGACTTCTTCTACCTTCCTGGTGGATAAGGGTCGCCTGAGCACACGTTTTCCTCCCGAGGGATGTACGCTACATTAGGGTGAAAAAAAGGCTACTTCATGCTTAAATTATGCGTAGAATCTGACCGGAATTTCATCGGACTCCGGATCTTTCTTCATTTTTGCGACCGTAATTGTTTCTCGCCGCCATCGAAACTAATGTCTGTATCAGTTGGATACTGTAGGAAGCGTGGAGCCAACGAATTGCACGTCAAAAGTTTGCTCAAACCTTTGATCTTGTCTCGACAGATATAAAACCTGCCTTCCTCAAAAGAAATAATAACATCTTAAAATAGGATGTATTACAACCTGTACATGGAACTATGCAAAAAGAAACGCCACAAATTATATACAGAGAAAATACAAAATAACCTTACTTGTTACATATTACGCGAAAAGATAAACCAAGTTATAACGCTTATTCTACAGTAAAACGATCCATGAAAATGCTATGGCATAACCATAAGACTTAGTCAACAGTAAAAATGATCCTTGTGAAATGTATGGTTACGTCTATCATACACACAAACAGAAAACTAGCAGCACAGAAGCAACATTCCAGCAGCTAACTTAAGCCCAGGACGCGCTCACAAAAGAAGTGGTGACAACCAGAAAAGACGACTGACATGTTAATAAAATTACATTAAAATAACATTACAGAAACGATAACGTACCAAAAAATTATACGAAAGCGTATAAACATACGGAAAAGACGAAGGAAACTACGACGCACATTAAAGTAGAATGATGACAGACCGAGAATTGGAGAAAAATAACATCTCGGAAAAGCGCGAAAAACCCGATATAGCCGCTGTGTCAATTTAAGAACAGGCCGAAATCAATCAAAAAATTTCTGTTTTTAGATAGTAATTGATTGCTAACAATAAGGACCCTATAACTAAATTGTGCTTCAAATTTGAAATTTTTCACCAAGTCCAATCAAAACCCAACCCTCGCAGTCCACAATAGCCATGTCTTCCAATTTTATAGGGGAATGTGTACATTATACGAGATTCTGGAGAAAGCTACCCTTACTTTTACCCAATAAATGTTCTTTGAATCTGACTTCCTGTTTGTGTGTACGATGTCCGGTCTTAGGCATAAAAACTGACGGCCAGCCGGCAGCCACCGTGACTAATTCCAGTCGTTTACTCAAGGTGGCCAATGAATCCGACCGCGCCCGACCTCGCTAAGTTCTGCCATATGCGCAATCTGGCAACACTGTGGAATGCGGAAGTGTCAGGAGCAAGTTTTCTACTTACGAGATGTTGTATTGTGAGAGCCCGTGGTCCGGTGGTAATCGTCGTTCATTTTTACCACATTTCGTCCCTCGTCTAAAATTACGAGTCTGATTGAGCATCGAAGATAATTCGCTTCACATTCTACCCACCAGCAGTAACAAATACTTCCAGGAGCAATCCCGCAGGACAGCTCGCGGCTGCGTCGCGATCATAACAGCTTATACTCGGGCGTTTCCCCGCGCTCAGCGGCCAGCTACCTGTCACCTGAAATCAGGCGCTGCCCAGATGGACGCGACACGACGCTGTCAGTATACGCATCAACCATCATTTTCGACTCTCAGGTTCTAGTTATCACCTTGCAGTTCAGCACTGGATTTTGTATACTTGAAAATCATGAACTACCAGTAAGCATTGTCAAATTGGGTCGGAAGTGGGATAAGTTGTAACATCTGCAACACAATATTTACTTTTGGTACAATAGAGGGGTGAATGTAGAGGAGGCAGCTCGAAGGATTTGAACTGCGTGTGGAGCGAGTGCTTTTCGGAAAAATACGCCAGAAAAAGACGTTTTTGTTTCAACAAAGATCGTTCTGGCATGAATTTTCCATATTAGGGAAGTCTCGACTACTGATGGGTTACCATTTAACCGTTGTGTGACATTTGCATTCTACAGGCAAGGTTCAGAAGTCTGGTGTAGGAGGAGTGGCTCTAATTCGAAACAATTGAAATTCACAGAGTGACTATTATTGCAATTTCGCTTGAACTTCATCATGTCGCTCATTGAGCATTCCTATGCTGTACTGTTGTTGGTGACAAGCAATGGTGCCTGTATCGTTAACTTCCTAAGAGGAAATGAAAGCTGAGCCCTACCAAAAGGCGTAAACTCGAGCCAAGAGTAGTGTGAACATAATATTTTTCATCTGATAGCTCCAAAAGTGAGTTTTCCACTACAATTTCTTGCGCTAGCGTGTGTCCATCACAGCTGGAATTTATTGCCAACAACTGAGACAACTTTAGTTTGCAGAGTATGAAAATCGACTGACAAAACTACATCATGGTCCTACTGCAAAAAAACTCACCCTGCTGATTTGAGAAACAAAACTATCCAGGAGATTGAATAGGGAAATCATCTCTCCGGCACTTTTATTGATAGAGAAGTCCTCCATTATGCATTTGTCCCTCTGTTCATATACTCGTAAACTTTTACCTTTCCCACTCTTCATCGATCAACCGTCAAGGCAATTCAAAAAATGGTTCAAATGGCTCCCAGCACTATGGGGCTTCACTTCTGATGTCATCAGTCCTCTAGAACGTGGAACTACTTAAACCTAACTAAGGACGTCACACACATCCATGACCGAGGCAGGATTCGAACCTGCGACCGTAGCGATGGCGCGGTTTCAGACTGTAGCGCCTAGAACCGCTCGGCCAAAAGCAATTCATTTCTAGACGAAAAACTACACTGGTTTAACGACATCGTTAGAACCAGTATTTTTCTACAGGTGTAGAATTTGTAAACCGCTTTAGCATTGTCAGTTTTACTTAGGTATTGTGAAAGAATATACTGTCGCTGATTATTTTCTCTTTGATGATTACTGTTGTGTTCAATAAACTAATGGAAAACGCAATTAAAATATTCACTGTACTAATACAAATTAAATTCAACTTACTACAGAAACATCATGACGGCAGTCTATCTTAATAAAGCATTATGTGTCTGTAAGACGATTGTGCCTATTTTAACACGAATTAGTAGGATATTATGGACTTATGACTTTGAAAATCTATGCTTTACTTCATGTCATGCATCATACTCAGGTATTTTGAAACTGTGGTAGTTCATGGATAAAATTAAGTATTCACAACAACAAAAAATATGTTGGCAGAAAACAAAAGGGACATTATGAATTTTGCAGTACGATAACAGTTCCTGTATAGAGTTTCTATCTTGCTACCTGTAGCTCTATTACGAAAGAATTAATAATGTGGCATTCAGCGAGTCTTGAAAGCAGCTTGCATCCGGTAAGCAAGCACGTTATCTCGGAACTTGCAAAGAGGTGCGGCGTATATGTCTTACTGTTGGCCCTGTCGCCGCTGTGACAGCTAAATCGAAATATAAGAGACCAGAGTAGTTGTATTTCCCGTGTGGAACGACATCCGGGGACATCAACTGTTATCCTTATATCATATCTCAAGAGAAAATCACTTACAATATTCATCTGAAATGAAGTAGTAGGGTTTTGGAGCATACACTGTATTCAAACATTATGAATCACCTCGAAGGAAACGATCTATTGATGCGTAATCAGCATGGCTTCAGAAAACATCGTTCTTGTGCAACGCAGCTAGCTCTTTATTCGCACGAAGTAATGGCCGCTATCGACAGGGGATCTCAAGTTGATTCCGTATTTCTAGATTTCCGGAAAGCTTTTGACACCGTTCCTCCCAAGCGACTTCTAATCAAGCCGCGGGCCTATGGGGTATCGTCTCAGTTGTGCGACTGGATTCGTGATTTCCTGTCGAGAAGGTCGCAGTTCGTAGTAATAGACGGCAAATCATCGAGTCAAATTGAAGTGATATCAGGTGTTCCCCAGAGAAGCGTCCTGGGACCTCTGCTGTTCCTGATCTATAAAAAAGACCTGTGTGACAATAAAAACGCTAAATAACGAAAAGTGTGAGGCGATCCACATGAGTTCCAAAAGAAATCCGTTGGAATTCGATTATTCGATAAATAGTACAATTCTTAAGGCTGTCAATTCAACTAAGTACCTGGGTGTTAAAACTACGAACAACTTCAGTTGGAAATACCACATGGATAATATTGTGGGGAAGGCGAGGCAAAGGTTGCGTTTCATTGGCAGGACACTTAGAAGATGCAACAAGTCCACTAAAGAGACAGCTTACACTACACTCGTTCGTCCTCTGTTAGAATATTACTCCGCGGTGTGGGATCCTTACCATGTGGGATTGACGGAGGACATCAAAAGGGTGCAGAAAATGGTAGCTCGTTTTGTATTATCACGTTATAGGGGAGAGAGTGTGGCAGATATGATACGCGAATTGGGATGGAAGTCATGACAGCAAAGACGTTTTTCGTCGCGGCGAGATCTTTTTACGAAATTTCAGTCACCAACTTTCTCTTCCGAATGCGAAAATATTTTGTTGAGCCCAACCTACATAGGTAGGAATAATCATCAAAATAAAATACGAGAAATCAGAGCTCGAACAGAAAGGTTTAGGTGTTCGTTTTTCCCGCGCGCTGTTAGGGAGTGGAATGGTAGAGAGATAGTATGATTGTGGTTCGATGAACCCTCTGCCAAGCACTTAAATGTGAATTGCAGAGTAGTCATGTAGATGTAGACACGATGATATCAAGTGAATTTATCAATATAGTTCTGTGCCATCAATGAAGTAACTCGTCGTTCACAGAGTTGCCAAACATATTCTGCGTTGTTGCCAAGTTTCAGCTATAGTACCAGTAAGGTTACTAGCTGACGTGCTCTGTGAGTCACCTCAGAAGTGACTACAGCTTTGTCTTGATGTTGTGGGAGGCAAGGACCGGAATACCATCATTATATGTCAATGAGTCGTATTCGTATTTCTGTAACTAGGTTTAGGGGCTAGTGTGAAAGTACTTTTAAATCATCGATGCACTGAGTGCAAACGAAACGCCATAATTTAATAACTGGGGTTATCATTAGTGTTTTACTGTCTTAATCGGACCGAAACCTTGAAAACGTATTCACTAGACACGATTCACAATTTTGGAGCTTCTTCAGTGGTTGAGTTGGCAGCGTATCGTTGTCATACAATATTGTTGTTGAGATCACTGTCATTGGAACACCCGCCAGAAGACAGTTATGACCTGGCTTCTTGTTGTCAGCTTTTCAGCTGCCGTTGCTCGAAACGTGCAGACTTAAGGTGAATTCGAATATTCTATGTAGTGTTTCTATTCTTCCAGCTCTAACATTCAAAAAATTGTTACAATAAGCGGCAGAAAAGCGCCTGTGAAGTGACAATTAATAATGAAATCATAATTAGTGGAATCCTGCAAACTCCATCTGTCACTCGATAATTGTGAAAAACTACTTTTTTCATCTGCTCAGCACTGCAGTATGAACACTGCAGTAGGATCCCTATACTTAATTTCGTTGTGATCGTTTTCAATGACAGTAGAGGAGTAGCAAAACCGCCTGACTTGAAATATACTTTTCCACTGGGATTTGAATCCGTAGCAGTCGCACTAGCACATCGAGTTAGATATGAAGAATGTGAGGATTCACTCATTGCTGTAGTATAGGATAGGGCAGTAAGAATCAGGTTTCCCACAAAGTAAACGATGAGAGACACTGTAATTAACGCATAAAGTAGCCACCTCACAAACGTAAATGTTCCAAATCGCTGTCACTTATTAAACATGAATTGTTCAGAAAATTACAACCACACCTAGTCAAATGAGTAGGTTAATGCAGGTCCAGTCAGTCACTATCAATGAGCTGCCAGATGAAAATTTGTGGCCCACCGGGGTTCGAACCAGGACCTGCTGCTTACTAGGAAGAGAAGCTGACCGTTGCCCTATTTTCCTTTTTAGTTGGCACACTTGCTAAGCATTGCACTATTGTTTTTCTGCGAATGGTTGGCAGGCAGGTGGCAGCAAAGAGGGCAGGGGTGTAGAATCAAAAATGGTTTAAATGTTTCTGAGCACTATGGCACTTAATATCTGAGGTCATCAGTCCCCTAGAACGTATAACTACTTAAACCTAACTAACCTAAGGACATCACACACATCCATGCCCAAGGCAGGATTCGAACCTGCGACTGTAGCGGTCGCGCGGTTCCAAACAGTAGCGCCTAGAGCCGCTCGGCCACCAGGCCGGCAGGGGTCTAGAATTCTGAGGCCTGCCTGCGATGTCGCGCCATACATGTAGCCCGCTCACATTTTTTGTACTATATCGTGTTTTTTTTTCCTTTTGCTTTTAGAAGACTTTCAGCACCAGGCAGGCAGAGGCAAAGAGGGCAGGGGTCGATGATCCGCAGTATCTCCGACATACCTGTCACTGAGTTGCTCCATCATTCCCAAGTATTCCATCTTTGTTCCCATATATGCCAAATTGTAGAACAAAGCTAAAGTGGTAGTTAAGGTAAAATAAATAACAGATTGCCTCTTCCAATGGCGCGAGTTCCTTGTAGGACACAACTCAGAACAGGCAGAAGAGTGATGTAAAAACCCATAACAAACATTCATTACACAATATTTTCACTATTTAACTTATTGTGCACTGGATGCATATGATCTCTGTAAGGAAGTGATGAAAGAAAATTCGGAGCTGGAGGGGTTTTGCCAAACTAGAACATTTCTTATTTTAGAACAAACATAAAAGAAGATTCTAAGAATAATAAAAAAGAAAGAATAAGTATTCTGCTTCTAATCAATAAAACTGTCCACCTCTTTGTAGCCCACAATAAGCAATAGATAAAAAATTTTGAAACCATTCATTATATTTGTTATTCTTGTTCAACTTAAAATGTTCATCTGAAATATAAAACATATACTCTTCTGAGTTTGAAGTTTTGTTTGTTAACACGTAAAACACAAACTGTCCCAGAAGCCAGGGATAAATGTTATTCTTCGTGGACGGGTAACATTTCCGGTCTGGCTCTAAAGCTCCAGTTATCAGTATATGACTTTCTGCGGTTCTGTTGATAAGAGCTAATTTCTTCCTAGTCCAGTTCCAAATTCTGATTCTATTTTGGCATAATAAAATGTGCGCTACAATTTTTACAAGCTGACATTTGTCGCAGTATGTAGATGGTCTCAATTTGATTCCACTCTGGGGGAGGTTTCGTTCACGACGTCATACCATAAGGCTGACTCTAGCTGGTAGAATTTTATTGTTGATATTTTTCCAAACGTTCACCCAGTTTTTAGTAGGATATTTTACCTGAATTGGGTTGTGGAGACGATTTCTGGTAATATAATCATACAGGGTGTTTCAAAAATGACCGGTATATTTGAAACGGCAATACAAACTAAACGAGCAGCGATAGAAATACACCGTTTGTTGCAATATGCTTGGGACAACAGTACATTTTCAGGCAGACAAACTTTCGAAATTACTGTAGTTACAACTGTCAACAACAGATGACGCTGCGGTCTGGGAAACTCTATAGTACGATATTTTCCACATACCCACCATGCGTAACAATACTATGGCATAGTCTCTGAATGAAATTACCCGAAACCTTTGACAACGTGTCTGGCGGAATGGCTTCACATGCAGATGAGATGTACTGCTTCAGCTGTTCAATTGTTTCTGGATTCTGGCGGTACACCTGGTCTTTCAAGTGTCCCCACAGAAAGAAGTCACAGGGGTTCATGTCTGGCGAATAGAGAGGCCAATCCACGCCGCCTCCTGTATGTTTCGGATAGCCCAAAGCAATCACACGATCATCGAAATAGTCATTCAAGAAATTAAAGACGTCGGTCGTGCGATGTGGCCGGGCACCATCTTGCACAAACCACGAGGTGTTCGCAGTGTCGTCTAAGGCAGTTTGTACCACCACAAATTCACGAAGAATGTCCAGATAGTGTGATGCAGTAATCGTTTCGGATCTGAAAAATGGGCCAATGATTCCTTTGGAAGAAATGGCGGCCCAGACCAGTACTTTTTGAGGATGCAGGGACGATGGGACTGCAACATGGGGCTTTTCGGTTCCCCATATGCGCCAGTTCTGTTTATTGACGAAGCCGTCCAGGTAAAAATAAGCTTCGTCAGTAAACTAAATGCTGCCCACATGCATATCGCCGTCATCAATCCTGTGCACTATATCGTTAGCGAATGTCTCTCGTGCGGAAATGGTAGCGGCGCTGAGGGGTTGCCGCGTTTGAATTTTGTATGGATAGAGGTGTGAACTCTGGCGCATGAGACGATACATGGACGTTGGCATCATTTGGACTGCAGCTGCAACACGGCGAACGGAAACCCGAGGCCGCTGTTGGATCACCTGCTGCACTACCTGCGCGTTGCCCTCTGTGGTTGCCGTACGCGGTCGCCCTACCTTTCCAGCACGTTCATCCGTCACGTTCCCAGTCCGTTGAAATTTTTCAAACAGATCCTTTATTATATCACTTTTCGGTCCTTTGGTTACATCAAACCTCCGTTGAAAACTTCGTCTTGTTGCAACAACACTGTGTTCTAGGCGGTGGAATTCCAACACAAAAATCCTCTGTTCTAAGGAATAAACCATGTTGTCCACAGCACACTTGCACGTTGTGAACAGCACACGCTTACAGCAGAAAGACGACGTACAGAATGGCGCACCCACAGACTGCGTTGTCTTTCACATCACTTGCAGCGCCATCTGTTGTTGAAAATTGTAACTACTGTGATTTCAAAAAGTTTGTCCGCCTGAAAATGTACTGTTGTCCCAAGCATATTGCAACAAACAGTGTATTTCTATCGCTGCTCGTTTAGTTTTTATTGCCGTTTCAAATATACCGGTCATTTTTGAAACACTCTATGTATTTCTATTGTTTCGAATTAGAGCATGCAGTACTCTTACACCAGACTTCTGAACCTTGCCTGTAGAATGGAAATGTCGCATGATGGTTAAATGGTAATCCATCAGTAGTCGAGACTTCATGACACAATGATCTTTGTTGAAACAAAAACGTCTTTTTCTGGCGTATTTTTCCGAAAAGCACTCGTTCCACACGCAGTTCAAATCCTTCGAGCTGCCTCCTCAGCATTCAACCCTCTATTGTACCAAAGTAAATATTGTGTTGCAGATGTTACAACTTATCCCACTTGCGACCCAATTTGACAATGCTTACTGGTAGTTCATGATTTTCAAGTATACAAAATCCAGTGCTGAACTGCAAGGTGATAACTAGAACCTGAGAGTCGAAAATGATAGTTGATGCGTATACTGACAGCGTCGTGTCGCGTCCATCTGGGAGGCGCCCGATTTCACGTGACAGGTAGCTGGCCGCTGAGCGCAAGGAACCGCCCGAGTATAAGCTGTTATGATCGCGACGCAGCCGCGAGCTGTCCTGCGGGATTGCTCCTGGAAGTATTTGTTACTGCTGGTGGGTAGCATGTGAAGCGAATTATCTTCGATGCTCAATCAGACTCGTAACATTAGACGAGGGATGAAATGTGGTAAAAATGCACGACGATTACCACCGGACCACGGGCTCTCACAATACAACATCTCGTAAGTAGAAAACTTGCTCCTGACACTTCCGCATCCCACAGTGTTGCCAGATTTCTCATATGACAGAACTTAGCGTTGTCAGGCGCGGTCGGTTTCATTGGCCACCTTGAGTGAACGACAGGGAATTAGTCTCGGTGACTGCCGGCTGGCGGTCAGTTTTTATGTCTAAGCCTCGACGTAGCCGCATATTTTATGCGCATAATTTTTACTTCTCAACAAGCCTTATGGCTATGCCACTTCATTTTTGTGGATCTTTTAATGTCTTATGACTTTGTTTCTCTTTTCACACAATATGGATAACGCAAGTTTATTTTATAGTTCCATTGTATGTAATTTTTGATTGATGTTACTTTTTTTTGCATACATCACTTCGATGTAATGGGTGTAATATATTCTATTTTTTAGGTGTTAATACTTCTTCTGAGGAAGACAGCTTTACATTTGTTGAAATACAGGTAGAGTTTTGAGATGCAACTGGTTGGCTATGTTATTCCCATTTATCCTAATATTTTAACTGCGTAATGTTGAAGATCTACACATATCAGTCTGCTTGACAGTGCTGTGAGGATTAAACTGCGGCAGCACTCGTGGATTTTTCTTTGCAAAGGAACGTTTCATAACGGAACTGAGTATTCCTGTTTATAGTTCGCTACTCTCAGTTTCAGTTCTTTTGTGATCCACGAAATTCTGAACACTAACTTCAGTGTAACTGGCAGCTTCTACAGATGACGAGATGTTGTTGCACTACGTAAATCGTTGAAGGCGTAAAAATAGATCTGATGTCATTCGCAGCCATATATCTGTAGACTTATGCTTTGTTTTTACACCTATTCTGCGGTAGTCACTGTTCCTGCAGAAATTTATATTAGCACGAAGGGTCTCACCCACAATGCAATATTCTACTAGGTACATGTCTGTGTAGCGCTTGATCAATTGCTGTTCTAAACATAGTTCCTCTAAATGCTCCAGTCCCGAAGTAAATATTTGAGATGGACGTTGCTCAGGAAGAGTACAGACTATGGAAGCCGTGAAGCAGCTATAAATCTTTTTATGATCCATGTTACACTTTTTGGAAGGAGTCAGAGTGTCCTCCTAGTGTTACGTTTTACTCAGTATCAGCGCAGCTGCTAAGCCTGCAGACATCAGCTGTCGCGTGTATTGGGTAGGGGCGCCCGGCTGCCTACGCTCATACGTCACGGATGCACGGCTGCACGGCTGCACGGCACAACTTATCATCCAAATCGTGCAGACACCGCCTTGGAACGCACTTGTAGCGGTTATATAGTTCTGTACAATAACTTAGGAGAACTGCAAGGTTCGCAGAGGGGTGTGGCACCAGATGTGTATACACGGGTAGTGCTGCACCACTGTCGTGTTCGATAACGACCCACATCTACATCATACTCCGCAAGCCACCTGACGGTGTGTGGCGGAGGGTACCTTGAGTACCTCTATCGGTTCTCCTTCTGTTCCAGTCTCTTATTGTTCGTGGAAAGAAGGACTGTCGGTATACCTCTGTGTGGCCTCTAATTCTCTGATTTTATCCTCGTGGTCTCTTCGCGAAATATACGTAGGATGGAACAATATACTGCGCTGCTCTCCGTTGGATCTTCTCTATCTCTTCTATCAACCCTGTCTGGTACGGATCCCACACTGCCGAGCAGTATTCAAGCAGTGGGCGAACAAGCGTACTGTAACCTACGTCCATTGTTTTCGGATTGCATTTCTTTAGCATTCTTCCAATGAATCTCAGTCTGGCATCTGCTTTACCGACGATCAACTTTATATCATCAATCCATTTTAAATCACTCATAATGTGTACTCCCAGATAATTTATGGAATTAACTGCTTACAGTTGCTGACCTGCTATATTGTAGCTAAATGATAAGGGATCTTTCTTTTTATGTATTCGCAGCACATTACACTTGGCTACATTGAGATTCAATTGCCATTCCCTGCAGCACACGTCAATTCGCTGCAGATCCTCCTGCATTTCAGTAGTATTTTTCCTTGTTACAACCTCTAGATATAACACAGCATCATCCGAAAAAAGTCTCAGTGAACTTCCGATGTCATCCACAAGGTCATTTATGTATATTGTGAATAGCAACGGTCCTACGACACTCCCCTGCGGCACACCTGAAATCACTCTTACTTCGTAAGACTTCTCTCCATTGGGAATAACATGCTGCGTTCTGTTATCTAGGAACTCTTCAATCCAATCACACTATTGGTCTGATAGTCCATACACTCTTCCTTTGTTCATTAAACGACTGTGGGGAACTGTATCGAACACCTTGCGGAAGTCAAGAAACATGGCATCTACCTGTGAACCCGTGTCTATGGCTTCTGAGTCTCGTGGACGAATAGCGCGAGCTGGGTTTCATACGACCGTCTTTTTCGAAACCCATGCTGATTCCTACAGAGTACATTTCCACTAGCTTCATATCAGACGTACTTGGTGATAAAGATCTCTGCTCCTCACGCCACTGTAGCACGTTTCTGGTCTTTGTGACGAGGACATTTAATTCAGCCGGGAAGATGCCATTAGTGTTGGGGAAGGCATCAGGTATGAAGTTCACGCGTTAGAGTTCACGCGTTAGAGTTCACGCAGACGACAGCTGCCACGGTGCCTTCGACTGCTGCCACAGAGCCGACGAAAACCGAGGTGTGTGTCCCCAGAGAGTAACACGACCCTCCCCAACCTGCGCCCGTAGCAGACTGACTGCTCCCAGGAGTCTCCTGCCTGCACGGGGCCGCACCATGGCACGACCAGCCGGCCAGTCCAGCGAGAAGATGACTCACCCGACCAGGCGACGCGTCTTGACTGATTCACGGTACAATTTCAGCGATTTTGTCCCCTCTGCAATCGTTGGCGAACGTGTGAATACTGACAAGTCGTTTCCTGCTGTCATCAGTATGTAGCGGACAGTGTCTTGTAGCTAGGTACTACTCATATGCTGAACCAGTTCTTAGCTATGGCATTCATTTTTGGGAGTCAAACGGCCAAATATCAATATAGTTTTCAAGCCAGCAAAGAGGCATATGAATAATAACCAAAAATAGTAGTTTATTGCAAAGATATATTCAAAGAAACTGGTGATTCTAACTGCGCCGTGTTGAATACATTTACCGAACAGCTATACGCATCAAAAATAACATTCGCGTTTACCACAGAAACAGCTCAGTCCTTGACCGTGGAACTAGATGTAAACTGCACAAACATAAAACTCAAAACAGAATTTCCCACCAAGGAATAAGACTGTGCAATAAATCACCGAAGGGGATTAAAGAAATTGCTCAAACAGACTTATTTAAAAATATATTAAAATAAAATATGTTTTAAAAATATTATTGCGCTGAAACACACCCATACAATTAGCTAAATTCTACTGTGAAAATTGGTGCCTAATCACTCTGAACACGAAATGACTGATTTAAACTACCCCTCAGTTTGTACTTCGCCATATTCCCTTTATTTAGGTCTCATTATGCGTCGTAGTCTCCCTATCAGATTGTTGATAATGTTAAAATAGTAAGCCATGCTAAAACTATAAACTGTTTTTATTTGCATTGCCTCGATGATAAACGTCTGTGTCATCTTTTCCACAAAGAGTAAAGACCTCCAAACTACGATGTAAAGTCCTCGAAAAATCAAAATATGCTAAAGATTCCTTTGCAAAGCAGCAGCAGTGCAGACTGTCAACCTACTCTCACGAATTTTCGTAATACAGATATTTGTACTCTAATAACTTAAAATTATTTATTTTTTGACAGTAATAGTCAAACGAAAGGTCACTCATAATAAAGAAAGAAGTAAACTACTCTCACTCGAAAACTTGTCAAAAAGACTGAAAGCATTCTGAAAACAGACGCGAGGGAAAGTATCCTAAATACAAAATCAAAACGAACACTTAATACCAACAAGATACAGGTTGGCTGGCAGCTTTTCTAGGAGCTCTTTGCGGTGTGGGGGAGTAGCCATGTAAGTGGAAAACGCTCTCCCATATGAGTCAATTGATGTTTCAAAGTATTGCACTGAAAAGGTGTTTGAATGTTGTGCAGGTGTGGTTAAATTTAGTGGAGTTAAACTTCTAACTGTTGTTATTTATAGATCCCCAGACTTCGATTTCACAACATTTTTGCTAAAGCTAGAGGAGGTTCTTGGTTCACTTTATAGGAAATACAAAAAGTTAGTTATATGATGTGGTGACTTCAATATTAATTGTATAAGTGATTGTGCAAGGAAAAGGATGCTGGTAGACCTCCTTAATTCATATAATCTTATGAAAACCGTATTCTTTCCAAGGAGAGTGCAAGGGAACAGTAGAACAACCATACACAACATTTTTGTTCATTCCTCATTACTCGAAGGGCATTCTGTTAGCAAAAAGGTGAATGGCCTTTCAGATCGTGATGCACAAGTTTTGACTCGAAAAGATTTTTGTGCTGAAACTCATGTTAAAAATAGTTATCAACTGTTTAGGAAACCTGATCCAGTTGCTGCAAAGACCTTTGTAAACCTTATTAAGGAACAAGAGTGGCAAGATGTTTATAGTGCTGATACAGTAGACGATAAATATAATTCTTTCCTCAACACATTTCTCGTGCTTTTTGAAAGTTGCTTTCTGTTAGAACGTTCAAAACAGGGTACTAGCACAAATAGGCAGCCTGGGTGGCTGACTAGAGGGATAAAAATATCCTTTAGAACAAAGTGGCAGTTATATCAAAACGTTAGAAACAGTCAAAATCTAAATGCAGCAGCCCATTACAAACAGTATTGTAAGGTGCTTAAAAAAGTTATTAGGAAGGCAAAAAGTATGTGGTATGCAGATAGAATAGCTAAGTCTCAGGATAAAATTAAAACCATATGGTCAGTCGTAAAGGAAGCGGCTGATCTGCAGAGACAGGTCGAGGATATAGAATCAGGGCGTAGTGGGAATCTCCGTGTTAGTGATAAGTCGCATATATGTACAGTGTTTAGTAATCACTTTCTGAATATAGCAGGTGAACTAAATAGAAACGTAGTCCCAACACGGAAAAAGTGTTCCAAGACTGTTACCTGAAATGGTCCTCCATGACACTGACAAGAGGGAGATTGAGTTAATAATTAAATAACTGAAGACCAAGAACTCTCATGGATATGACGGGGTATCTAGCAGAATACTGAAGTATTGTTCTATGTATGTTAGCCCAGTACTTAGCCATATCTGTAACTTTTTCTTTAGGAGTGGTCGGTTTTCAGACCGATTAAAATACTCGGTAGTGAAGCCACTATATAAAAAGGGAGACAGGGATAATGCTGACAATTATAGACCTATTTCTATGCCACCGGTGTTTGCTAAAGTTATGGAGAAGGTTGTATATACTAGGTGACTGGAGCATTTAAATTCACATAATTTGCTGTCAAATGTACATGGTTTAACAACTGAAAATGCTATATTCACTTTTTTCTGTGAGGGTTTGGACGGATTAAAAAAAAGGTTGCAACGCTAGGTGTTTTCTTTGATTTAACGAAGGCTTTTGACTGTGTTGTCCACAAAATATTACTGCAGAAGTTGGACATTATGGAGAAGGGGAGTAGCTTACAATTGGTTCGCCGCTTACTTTAAGAACAGAAAGCAGAAGGTAATTCTCCGCAATATTGAGAGTGGTAGCGATGTTCATCCCAGTGGGGCACTATTAAGTGGGGCATTCCCTAAGGGTCGGTGCTGGGGCCACTGTTGTTTCTTATTTATATAAATGATATGCCTTCTAGTATTACAGGTGATTCAGAAATATTTCTGTTTGCTGATGACACCAGCTTGGTAGTGAAGGATCTTGTGTGTAATATTGTAACAGTATCAAATAATATAGTTCATGAAATAAGTTCGTGGCTTGTGGAAAATAATTTGATGCTAAATCACAGTAAGACTCAGTTTTTACAGTTTCTAACTCACAATTCAACAAAAACCGATACTTTGATGAGACAGAATGGACATATTATAAGCGAGACGGAACAGTTCAAGTTCCTAGGCGTTCGGATAGATAGTAAGCTGTTGTGCAAAGCCCGTGTTCAGGATTTTGTTTAGAAAATAAATGCTGCTTTATTTACCATTAGAACAGTATCTGAAATAAGTGACAGTTCAACACGAAAAGTAGTCTACCTCGTATAGTTTCATACGCTTATGTCATATGGTATTATTTTTTGGGGTATTTCTTCTAATTCAAAAAGGGAATTTTTGGCTCAAAAACGGGCTGTTCGAGCTATATGTGGTGTAAGTTCGAGAACCTCTTGGCCACCCCTATTCAATAGTCTGGGAATTCTGACATTGCCCTCAACGAATATATTTTCTTTAATGTCGTTTGTTGTCAGCAATATTAGCTTATTCCCAAGAGTTAGCAGCTTTCACTCAGTTAATACTAGGCAGAAATCAAATCTGCATGTGGAATGCACTTCCTTGACTCTTGTGCAAAAATGAGTGCAGTATTCTGCTGTATCCATTTTCAATAAGCTACCACGAGAACTTAAAAATCTTCGCAGCAGCCCAAACGCTTTTAAGTCCAAACTGAAGAGTTTCTTCGTTGCTCACTCCTTCTATTCTGTCGAGGAGCTCCTGGAAGACCTGAAAAATTAAGCAAATGCCAGTGTTACAATGTTCCTTTTCTTTATTGATATTTACGTATTGTCGCCTGAATACGTTTCTTGTATTTTATTTTATCTGTTTCTACTATCGTGCTTTAATTTCATGTATTGACTAGTTCCATGACCATGGAGACTTCTCCTTAATTTGGTCCCACGGAACAATAAATAAATAAATAAATAAACATTGAATGAAAACGTAATAAAAGAGGAAAGTTTTAAAAGAAAAAACTGAAACGAAAAATAAAATAACATTTCTCCAGTGCTGTTTGCACGAATGCACTTGAGTGACCGCAGTTTTTACGAATGTTAAGGGAAGCTGGTGTACGTGGGCGGGTGTTACGTACCTACAGCTCGGGGTCCTGTCCCTCCCCGGGGAAGACGTGCGGCCGGCCGCTTGTGTAAGCCCAGCCCCTCCCCACGCACCTAATGGATTGGAGCGGACTCGGCGGAATGTCGTCCGCACACCGGCGTCGTGCATCGCCCTAAATAGACAGGAGGACAGGGATAGCTCTCTGCCGACTCCCGCGGTCGTCATAAAAAAAATCAGAGGGACCTTAAATATGACAGTCTGACACGGACGATGAAAATATGAGGGTGTTTTAGGAACTACAAGTAAAACGGGCCGACAGTCGTCTACCCGACGCTCTGTTTGTGAGTGGAACAGGAAAGGAGAGCCAACACCGTGTTCCTAGAGGAGGCCGAAAGGCACGCGATTTAGGTCACGCAGGTTGGCGTGAGATCTGGAACAGGACAAGGAAATTAGAATTTAGAAACAACGGACGTGGCTGGTGGAACAGATAACTTTAATCCATTAATGATGAATGTCGCTCTTGACGGTACGTAGTTCACAATATCAATAGTAACTGATAATGGCACCTTGCTAGGTCGTAGCAAATGACGTAGCTGAAGGCTATGCTAAACTATCTTCTCGGCAATTGAGAACGTAAGTAGGCAGTGAACCATCGCTAGCAAAGTCGGCTGTACAACTGAAGAGAGTGCTAGGAAGTCTCTCTAGACCTGCCGTGTGGCGGCGCTCGGTCTGCAATCACTGATAGTGGCAACACGCGGGTCCGACGTATACTAACGGACCGCGGCCGATTTAAAGGCTACCACCTAGCAAGTGTGGTGTCTGGCGGTGACACCACAGAAATGACGAGTAGCGGTGTGGGGTGCCCTCATCCACGCACCGTACACTGGCTTTCGGAGCACGTACGTAAATGTAGATGTATGTGGTAGTTCTACTTTAAGTCATCTGTTCGTGTTTTGCAGTGATTTGTCGTCAGTAGTGTAATCGCGAAGCCACTCACTGTGATGTCTTCCAGCAATTCGCTACAGCCCGCTGGAGCCGGCCGCGGTGGTCTTGCGGTTCTAGGCGCGCAGTCCGGAACCGTGCGACTGCTACGGTCGCAGGTTCGAATCCTGCCTCGGGCATGGATGTGTGTGATGTCCTTAGGTTAGTTAGGTTTAAGTAGTTCTAAGTTCTAGGGGACTGATGACCACAGCAGTTGAGTCCCATAGTGCTCAGAGCCATTTGAACCATTTGAACAGCCCGCTGGCTTCGCTACCTTCCCACAGACATCGGCAAAGTTCGAGAGTGGCCACGCGTTACGATCTAAAAGGGGGAGGGGAGGGGGGAGGGGGGCTTCAAACGACGCCATCAGAGAGGCGCGTCGTAGTGGGACGGGCGAGCGTGCATCCGGCACCTTCCGTAATGAGTGATCTGCACAACGAGGAGAAGATAATGTAAGGAACTGACTCGTTTAACGATCGTCGTTTTGCATAAAGAGTCTGTCTAGTGTTAATTTTTCTGTCGTTCATACCATTTCAAGAACCACCCTCTGGCCTGGATTGGTCTCTTTGGGCACTATATATGAACAACAGCAAGTAGGTCGCGTGTTTCCCTATAGAGTACTGCTCCGTGAAGGTGGGACGGAGGTCCGGCAGATCGCAGCGCGCCTCGAGCCGCAATTGTCGTCAGCCGGTCACCAGTGCTCGATCTTCCGCGACGATGTTGCAGATTCTCTGGAACGGTTTTGCAATATCTTTTCTTCGACTTCTAACAACCCTGCCACAACAAACGTCAGCATTTAATAGCGATTGTGGTGCTGCTCACGCTGCTAAGTACTGCATTTTCGGGCAACAACAGTCGTATTATGTGGCAGGTGTCATTAGAGCGCAGTTAATAGGCATTTCATGTAATTATGAAAAAACTAGGCACTCATCTTTTTGTGTTTCCCACGCCGGTCTCGTCGTAAAATCATGGCTCAATCGTTCAAAAGCTAGGTTGTTATGATTCCAAGCTCGGATGCAAAGAGGCCTAGGTTTTATTCTGCTATATTCAAAAGTTTTGTAGATGCGCTTCACAAACCATTCTTGAGGATTACACTTTTTCTGGACAAAGGTGATGTAAAATAATAATCAGCACTCCGAAATTAAGTTACACTTCCTTTTAATTGCTTTTATTGCAGTATCACTTCACAATACAAAACATACTTGAAAAATCTTCCTCACAGTCACTGTTAAAGTTCACATTTTATAAGCTGGCTACGTTAAGCGTCTTTCCAACATGACGTCCAAGACTTGACCTTCTCAAGGTGCGACTCTCTAACAAGTTAACATCTAACTGACAAAACTGCACCCAAAAATCAGAGTTAGAAGTACGTCAAAAATCATAGTGACAAAAGAGAGAATACACATGAGAATAATATCATTGCAATATAAACATATCGATGTATCACAAATGAAATCAAATCTGAATGTTGTCTCAGAAATATGTCAACTACTTTACATAAACACAGTAGAATATTGCTGCTCTCGACAGGTTCAGGTGGGGTGCCGTAATGGTTGCGTAATTCAAGTACCATTACAGTATGCACATGGTAACCCTTCCCCTTGCAGAGCCTCTTCATGAATTCCAATTCTGATTTGTCGTCGTTAACTAACAAGAATTCGTTAAAGATGCCCATAAGCCAGTAGCTATGCACGCATAGAATTTAATTAACGATGATGCTATGACTTTTGTTCGACAAGTTCTGAAGCAAAGGAATAAACAAATATCTTTGGACAACTTTATTCTAAAATGGGATGCAATGTACTATAAAAATTGCAGTAATGTATTGTAAATGTGTTTATGTACCTAGTTTTTCGGAACTCAACTCAGTGACCTATTTTACGGGGATTAGTATGGGAAAAATTGTTTCACCTAACGTGCGCTAATTATGAGGAAGTTTCAGGATCGAAACATGCTAATTAAGCGAAGTAACACAGCGCAAAGTTACTTCGCAAACAAGTTATACAAAATAAATACGCTAATCAGTAGTTTTAATTTTGTGACCAATTAAGATTTAATTATATAAGGCTTCCTGAAAATCTGTCGTACCTGACTGACGTATGTAAGCAATTCATATAACAAAATTAAGCACTGTAATTATGATTAATGAGATTAATGTCTCTGTGACTTGCCACTTACAACTGTTTACAGTTGTGGATCACATTCATTAGTGGAAATCATCAAAAACGACTTCAGCTACTAATGAATTAGTTCAGATCTGTAAGTAAGTTTTGAATATTTCGCTTTGGAGAATGTTTTCTTCACCGAGGTAAGTACTGCCGAAACCGAAGAAAAAAGAAAAAAGCCACGGGCAAACTTTTGGAACTGATTTAACTGTGTGAGTGGAAGACTCATAAAATTCCGGCAATGATGAATTTAAATATTTACCTTTATAAAAAGCGCTACGCTGCAAATCGACCATTTGAATGTGAAGAACAGCAACGAAAGTTTCAATACCACCGTTTAAAGAATTTTGGAAAAGTTCTTGATATCGTTTGCAACTGCATCACAATCTGGAAAAGGAGAGTCAAAATTTATTATTAACGCACTCAAACTTCCAGTTGTGAAATGTACTCGAGATAGAGTGTCTTGCTCACTGGATGTTTGGCTTATGTTAAAATGTGCAAGTGTTTTTTCTTCAGTTGAGACTGAAGAATTTAATATGAGTGTATAGCTCAGGCAATAGCTGGTTTTCTCCTTATTATCTGAAATTAAGCTCGTTGATACCTAGAGTTAAATTAGTATAAAAGGATAACGTCCATTATAACTTCCATTGTTTTGCATCTCTGTTGGAGGACGGTTCCCTTTATTCCAGAAAAGTTCGATTGCTGTTCGGAGTTCAAAAAATCGCGTCAGGGATTTTCCACAGCTAAGCCAGCGTACTGCTCTATAATATGGTAACTAATTTTCTTCAGTTCCTTCGATGAACGATGGTTGACAGCATGTGATCTTATGAAATTAACAGCTAACGTGACTGGCTTCAAAACTTCTGATGCATCCAAGCATTTTCTGCACAACGACCGTTGATGAATGACGCAGTGTGCGACTAACACTTTGGATCCACCATCATTTCCTGCAGCCATTGACACGAGAGCGGCATGTTTATTCTACTTATGTTTTCGTCGCCATCAGCAGTGAGACACCTTAAGCTTTTTAGTTTCCTAAACAGAATTTTCTGCCCCTTTAAAAATTTCTTCTCCCGTGACCGTGCCGTGAATACTATGAACGTCGGCTCTTCGTACACTTCATAATTTTTGTTCATCCCTCGAATAAAAATTAACACCTTCGAAGTATCTGGAACATTTGTTGACTCAAAGAGCCAAAGAGAACTATTCTAAATTTTAAGTTTTTTTTTCAGGCAGTTCAGATACTATACACTCCTGGAAATGGAAAAAAGAACACATGGACACCGGTGTGTCAGACCCACCATACTTGCTCCGGACACTGCGAGAGGGCTGTACAAGCAATAATCACACGCACGTCACAGCGGACACACCAGGAACCGCGGTGTTGGCCGCCGAATGGCACTAGCTGCGCAGCATTTGTGCACCGCCGCCGTCAGTGTCAGCCAGTTTGCCGTGGCATACGGAGCTACATCGCAGTCTTTAACACTGGTAGCATGCCGCGACAGCGTGGACGTGAACGGTATGTGCAGCTGACTGACTCTGAGCGAGTGCGTATAGTGGGCATGCGGGAGGCTGGGTGGACGTACCGCCGAATTGCTCAACACGTGGGGCGTGAGTTCTCCACAGTACATCGATGTTGTCGCCAGTGGTCGGCGGAAGGTGCACGTGCCCGTCGACTTGGGACCGGACCGCAGCGACGCACGGATGCACGCCAAGACCGTAGGATCCTACGCAGTGCCGTAGGGGACCGCACCGCCACTTCCCAGCAAATTAGGGACACTGTTGCTCCTGGGGTATCGACGAGGACCATTCGCAACCGTCTCCATGAAGCTGGGCTACGGTCCCGCACACCGTTAGGCCGTCTTCCGCTCACGCCCCAACATCGTGCAGCCCGCCTCCAGTGGTGTCGCGGCAGGCGTGAATGGAGGGACGAATGGAGACGTGTCGTCTTCAGCGATGAGAGTCGCTTCTGCCTTGGTGCCAATGATGGTCGTATGCGTGTTTGGCGCAGTGCAGGTGAGCGCCACAATCAGGACTGCATACGACCGAGGCACACAGGGCCAACACCCGGCATCATGGTGTGGGGAGCGATCTCCTACACTGGCCGTACACCTCTGGTGATCGTCGAGGGGACACTGAATAGTGCACGGTACATCGAAACCGTCATCGAACCCATCGTACAACCATTCCTAGACCGGCAAGGGAACTTGCTGTTCCAGCAGGACAATGCACGTCGGCATGTATCCCGTGCCACCCAACGTGCTCTAGAAGGTGTAAGTCAACTACCCTGGCCAGCAAGATCTCCGGATCTGTCCCCCATTGAGCATGTTTGGGACTGGATGAAGCGTCGTCTCACGCGGTCTGCACGTCCAGCACGAACGCTGGTCCAACTGAGTCGCCAGGTGGAAATGGCATGGCAAGCCGTTCCACAGGACTACATCCAGCATCTCTAAGATCGTCTCCATGGGAGAATAGCAGCCTGCATTGCTGCGAAAGGTGGATATACACTGTACTAGTGCCGACATTGTGCATGCTCTGTTGCCTGTGTCTATGTGCCTGTGGTTCTGTTAGTGTGATCATGTGATGTATGTGACCCCAGGAATGTGTCAATAAAGTTTCCCCTTCCTGGGACAATAAATTCACGGTGTTCTTATTTCAATTTCCAGGAGTGTATTTTCTGTAATATCATTTACTCTCCGGGCCACAGTGTTGCTGACAAATTAATGTTCTGAAATAAACTAACTTTCTCTGGACACATTTCTTCAACTGCTTCAGTTCGCCGTCACTAAATGGTTTTCCATGTTTCGCTATTGAGTGAGTCACTCGGAAACTAGCACGAGCTGCTGTTTCTTGTTCAGAATTTACTTTCTTAACCAGCATTTGTAGAGATTTCAACCCGCGTTTCGAAGACGCAATTGCTTCTGACCGTTGGCTTATGCTAAATTTGGAATAACTCTGAGAATTTTTAGTGACATAATGCCGTTTCATACGGTATTTTTTGAGAACTGATATTGTTTCATTGCAGATTGTACACATTGCTTTATTACCGATCAGCCACGACTTAGTGATGTCCTCCTCGTTATTTAAAATTTCTGCACTCACTATCTATCTTCCGCTTCTTTCTCGTATCTATACAAATCCACGCAAAAAATATGTAACAGTAAATGAGAATGACCCCAGTTAATAGTTTTAAGATCGAGGGTTCTGAGTAAAGAGTTGCACTGATTTATCTTAAAGGCAATCTTAATTAAATACTCACTGTTAGACACAATGTATCGTCAATAAGAAATGTAGTCACAAAACGCACTACTCCCAAGACATTTTGCTCTCCATATCGCACCTACAAGATGATGCTGTACTAGTGCACGTAACTTCTCGACTCCGCGGAAGAGGTCACCATCGTTACGTCAAGCCCTGTCGGATGTAAACGTGACGAGACGTGAGGTACAGCACGGCAGCAAAGTGACCCGCTCTTCACCTGCCCGCAGGTGCCGACACAGATTCCGGAGCGGAATCCACGCTCGCTCCCTGCGCCATAGGTAACTCAGTTACCGTCCAATCCTGAAACGAAAATTTACTCGTAATTCAACACTGCAGCATGTCCGAGCCATGGCAGCGGTGACCGCAGGGAACGAAGAGGTGACTACCGCTGCCGCAGTGCTGATATCACACAGCTCGCGCACGGAAGTAATAAGCGCGTTGTATGTAGCAGTGTGCATGAAATGAAATTAAGGCCACAGGTCGAGGTCAAACAATAAGCACTTCACTGCTGAATGGCCACTCATGTCAGCTCGTAAAGACTGGCAGCAGCGGTAAGCGTCACGAAAACTTCTGAATCGTACCGAGGAGTTCCGGGCGGTAGTAGGCTGTAGTTAGGCCTTGGCCCTTGGGACCTATTGGAAGAGCCAACGTAGCCTCAGGCTAAAATGTTTGGATCATAGATGGTCTACAAACTGTAAATAGTTGTCTAAGTAGGCTGTTTAAGTTTTTACGTTGATAATGTCACGTAGCGTTCTATATGAAAATCACTGACTGTGCTGTGTGAAGTCTGTCGCTGGTTTGCATTGTTGGAATATTTGCTATTGTAGTGTTGGGCAGTTGGATGTGAACAGCGCGTAGCGTTGGGCAGTTGGAGGTGAGCCGCCAGCAGTGGTGGATGTGAGGAGAGAGATGACGGAGTTTTGAGAGCGGACGATCTGAACGTGTGTCCGACAGAAAGAGTAAATTTATAATATTGGATATCAGGAACTGATATATACATGATGACTTTTGAACATTATTAAGGTAAATACATTGTTTGTTCTCTATCAAAATCTTTCATTTGGTAACTATGCCTATCAGTACTTAGTGCCTCCATTAGTTAAAACCATTTATTCAGCTGCCAGTATTTGCGCACGCTGTATTGCAGCAGTTTGTGCAACGAAGATTTTCGTGAGGTAAGTGATTCATCAAAGGTATAGGTTATTGTTAGTCAAGGCCATTCTTTTGTAGGCATTATTGAAAGTGAGACTGCGTTGCTGGTCGGTGTGGCCGGGCGGTTCTAGGCGCTTCAGACTGGAACCGCGGTACCGCTACGGTGGCAGGTTCGAATCCTGCCTCGGGCATGGATGTGTGGTATGTCCTTAGGTTGGTTAGGTTTAAGAAGTTCTAAGTTCTAGCGGACTGATGACCACAGATGTTAAGTCCCATAGTGCTCAGAGCCATTTGAACCTTTTTTTTCAGATTCCATTACGCTAAAAAATACTGTGTATCAGTTTAGTGACGGTGAGAATCAGTGAAGAGAGGAACGTCTGAGTACGTCCAGTGTTGCTCAGCTGTTTGAAAGTCAAACAACGTAAGAGGGTTATCAGCACAGTAATTCATTAATTTTTCAAAGAGGATGTGTCAGTTGCTGTTCAGTATCACTCGCTCGGAGTAATCCCGAAATCGCCTCCACACTTCTAGATTTTGATCCGTAAGAGCGACGTATTGAATTCTGTTTGCAGGGAACTCCTGTATCCAATCACAGATTCTCTTTTCTCTTTTTCTGGTGCCTTGTCCCGCAGTTTCGCAGGGTCGGTATTGTTAGGAGCGGATTTGGCAAGGTTAGTTATAAGGGATGGCCGGATGCCCTCCTGCCGCCACCCCATACGCCCCTCCTCCCCCCTCCCCCGGGACAGAATTAGTGTACCCCAGCTGTCGGCGTCTAGTGTAATTCATGTAACAGTGTGAACGTGTTTAGATGTCTGCGAATCGTGTAACTGAGGCGGAAAGTGGGGACCAGTCCGGTATTCACCTTGTGGGATGTGGAAAACCACATCCAGGACGTCCCGCTCACCGGCCGACGTCGGTAATCCGCCAGGCTGAATCGACCCGTTACGGCAGCGCCTACCCGAGTCCAGGACGCAGCACATTAGGACTTTCGGCTAACCTGGCGGGTGTATCCAATCACAGATCCGGTTCGATGTTCGACAATCTCGTATTTTTGTCGCCAAACGTCAGTGCGGAACTGTAATGGTTGCCTTCCGGAAGTCAAGGAACGCGGAATCAACCTGAGCGCTGACGTCTACGTTACTCTGCATCTTTACACACCAACAGAGCCGAGATTCGCAAGACCTGCGTTTGCAAAATCTACATTGATTTTTATAGAGGTTTTTCCCCATAAAAGTCGTAACATGTGAGTACAAAATGCGTTCCATAATTCTACAACAGAGTGATGTCAGCGATGTAGGCCTTCATTTGCGTGAATCTGTTCTTCATTCTTACAGTCGCTAGGTACCATTCGTTGCTCCGGCGACCCACGATAAACTGCGGCTGGCAGGTAAGTAATTTCTCTGGGATAAACTGTATGCAATCGTACAGGTATTTCATTTGGTCCTGGCGCATTCCGACTGCTACTCGGTTGTAGCTTTTTTTCTATTCCTAGACCATTTATCTCATATATCTGCTATTTCCACGTTCGTGCGATGAGTGACTGGAGCAACCGTATTACCGTCATCCGCTCTGGAACGGTTTCGGAGGAGCGAATTCAGTATTCGGCTCTTGCCTCTGCCTCTACATGTGGGCACTGAGTGACTGAATACATGGTGTCGATCAGCTTTACTGACCTAACGTAAGGAGGAAACTTCCTAAACTTTTTTTTTTTTTATTCATTGAACGCTTCCCGAATTGCTGTCCTTAAGCTCGTGTTGGCTTCATTCACATTTTTCATTTTTTTCTCTTTACTTCATTTTGGCTTGACTTATATTTGTGATGAAGCTCACTTTGCTTTCGTAATAACTTTGTAACACAGCTATCAAAAACCCTAATCCCTACTTTGTAATGTGAGGCTTACTGGAGAAAGGCTTTCAGTTTATCCATTTGACGTTCAAATTTCGAGAAGACTGGAATGAACAATGGTCAAGGGCTCCTCCCTACGACAACTGGTATCGGCGGTAAACATAAACAAAAATTTTTAGTAGTTTCTTGTGCGAAACTGAGCCTACAGCCTGAAAGTTAAACAGCCACAAGGTGGAGGGCAAAGAGGATGAACTCGATATTGTCCTGCTGCAGGATTACTTGAGAATATCGGCGTCTTCGGGATAGTGTTAGAAGGGCAGAATGGAATGGGACGACAACGAAAAATCAGTATTAGGGAAGGAGAAGTGCGTTAGTTGGAAGCATTCTGAAAAGGGCGATGCTTCTGTGAAGCAAATATAGAGAATGCTGATCTATCAAAACCGCGGTGGGTCCTCACAGCTCTTAAAACCCTAATCCCTACTTTCTAATGTGAGGCTTACTGGAGAAAGGTTTTTAGTTTATCCATTTGTCGTCCAAATTTCGAGAAGACTGAAATGAACAATGGTCAAGCGCTCCTCCCTACGGCAGCTGGTGTCGGCGGTAAACATAAACAAAAAATTTTAACTAATTTCTTGTGCGAAACTGAGCCTCTAGCCTGAACGTTAAACAGCTGCAGCCAAGGCAGCTCTCGCAAGAGTTACCGAGGGAATTCAGAGGTCGTTATAGACCGTACGAAAGTGTGACAGAGATGCTTGGGGAACGTGAGAGCAGGAAGGAGTCTTTGGAAGAAGGGCGACGTTGCTCTCACGGAAATTTTAAGAACTGGTATTCTCAACTTGACCTGAAAACGCGTTCGGCAGCGTTGAGTTGATGGACTTTCAAACATAATTCTGGATTTTGTTCCAACATAATAAGTAATACCCTTATTAACATTCAGCTTGTTTCACAATTCGTGTTGCCCTCTTCTAAAAGTTGTAGACGAGACATGGGCTCTAAAACGCATACCTTAAGAGCTACGAGGGTATGCTCAACAGAGGAGACGTGTCTCACAACACCGAAGATGGTACAGCTCCCCAGTTGTGCATATTAGAGCATGTTTACTGGACATTTTTTCCTCATTTTGGTCCGTACTGCCACCTGTGAAAGTTGCCTGCGCTTCTATCGCAGAAAGAACCGTAATGGCACATGTATTACAATGTCAGAGATATCAGAACGATTTTCGCTTATAACTTTCGACTCTTTCGTTTCCGGTAGAGGGATCTTACCTCAAACTGATACATTTATCTTGCTCCATAATCATAGAAAGTTCATAACATCGGCACGGAATCTCACTGTATACAGGGTGTTACAAAAAGATACGGTCAAACTTTCAGGAAACATTCCTCACACACAAATAAAGAAAAGATGTTATGTGGACATGTGTCCGGAAACGCATAATTTCCATGTTAGAGCTCATTTTAGTTTTGTGAGTATGTACTGTACTTCCTCGATTCACCACCACGTGGCCCAATTAAAAGAAGGTAATGTTGACTTCGGTGCTTGTGTTGACATGCGACTCATTGCTCTACAGTTCCAGCATCAAGCACATCAGTACGTAGCATCAACAGGTTAGTGTTCATCACAAACGTGTTTTGCAGTCAGTGCAATGTTTACAAATGAGGGGTTGGCAGATGCCCATTTGATGTATGGATTAGCACGGGGCAATAGCCGTGACGCGGTACGTTTGTACCGAGACAGATTTCCAGAACGAAGGTGTCCCGACAAGAAGACGTTCGAAGCAATTGATCGGCGTCTTAGGGAGCACGGAACATTCCAGCCTACGACTCTCCACTGGGGAAGAACTAGAACGACGAGGTCACCTGCAATGGACGAGGCAATTGTTCGTGCTGTTGACGATAACCCTAATCTCAGTGTCAGAGAAGTTGCTGCTGTACAAGTTAACGTTGACCACATCACTGTATGGAGAGTGCTACGGGAAAACCAGTTGTTTCCGTACCGTGTACAGCGTGTGCAGGCACTATCAGCAGCTGACTGGCCTCCACGGGTACACTTCTGCGAATGGTTCATCCAACAATGTGTCGATCCTCATTTCAGATGTTCTCTTTACGGATGAGGCTTCATTCCAACGTTGTAAATTTTCACATTCAAGATGTGTGGGCTGACGAGAATCCACACGCAATTGTGCAATCACATCATCAACACAGATTTTCTGTGAACGTTTGGGCAGACATTGTTGGTTATGTCTCGACTGGGCCCCATGTTCTTCCACCTACGCCAATGGAGCACGTTACCATGATTTCATACGGGATGCTCTACCTGTGCTGCTAGAATATATGGCTTTACAAGTACGACACAACATGTGGTTCATGCACGACGGAGCTCCTGCACATTTCAGTAGAAGTGTTCGTACGCTTCTCAACAAGAAATTCGATGGCCGATGGATTGATAGAGGCAGACCAATTCCGTGGCCTCCACGCTCTCCTGACCTTAACCCTCTTGACTTTCATTTATGGGGGCATCTGATAGCTCTTGTCTACAAAACCCCGGTACCAAATGTTGAGACTCTTCGTGCTCGTATTGTGGACGACTGTGATACAATACGCCATTCTCCAGGGCTGCATCAGTGCATCAGGCATTCCATGCGACGGAGGTTGGATGCATGATCCTCTCTAATGGAGGACATTTTGAACATTTCCTGCAACAAAGTGTTTGAAGTCACGCTGGTACGTTCTGTTTCTGTGTGTTTCCATTCCATGATTAATGTGATTTGAAGAGAAGTAATAAAATGAGCTGTAACATGGAAAGTAAGCGTTTCCGGACACATGTCCACATAACATATTTTCTTTCTTTGTGTGCGAGGAATGTTTCCTGAAAGTTTGGCCGTACCTTTTTGTAACACCCTGTATACACATACATTTATAGGCGCCGGCGCCTGTAACTTTGACGCTCTGTAGCGACGTGGAATGACGGTTCCGGGCACGGGTTCCTGCGTAAACCTCGATCTATTAAGTCCCCTGTACAACCTCTAGAAATGTGTAACTTGAATTGTGAAACACCTTGTGTGCAATACATCACAGAGATAGGGAATTCTTGTGACAGCTTAAAGTACGCTACTAAACCAGGAAGCACGCTTCTGGCCTACAGACGCGGTCAGTTACCGTGTGGGAAAGAGCCACTGTCGTCGAGGAAGGCAGGAAGACCGAAGGGCTGCGAGTGGTCCCCAGCTGCGACGGTGGCTCCGCTCGCTGCCAGGGGACCGGCGCGAGACCGGGCAACACCGACTCAAAGGAAGGCCTCGGCGCTTGTTGGTGTCGTCACGTCAGCTAGGCACGGCGAGCGCCAGGTCTGTTGCAGGCATACTCGTAATGGCGGTGTTTCCCTTTCAGACACAGGAAAATGTGAAACTACTGGCGGTAGTTGACCGAAACACATTGTTCTGAGAGATTTCTCCAATCAATTAATTGTGTAATTCATTACACTTCTTAACAGATAGTGTACTCCTGAGCTTAAATTTCTGCCTGTTTTAAGGATTGACATACAAAAACAACTGCATGGTCCAGCAACAACAGAAGTCGTGCTTCTTTACCTTATTTGTAATTCTGAGGAAGCTACGTTTGTACTGGGTTGCTTTTACAAGAAACTGTGAATATAGTGGTGCTCTTCTTCAGGTATCTTGGTTGACTATGGCGTGAGGAGCACTGAATGTGATTGAAATATCTTGTGATTGTACACAAAGGGGGAGGGGATGGGGGACAGAAGAAGAGGCAAAAGAGAGATACTTGTTATATGAAATAAATTTTTTTTATCTTATAAAGTTTCTCCTTTCAGTTGCCAGAGGGAAATATTTATCTTTTCTAATGTGCATGTTTAAAAAAGTTTAAGCTCAGCAGTATTTTCGATGTGTGAGGGTATTTTGTTTCCTGTTTAGAATTCCTTTCGTTGTAAACGACTGTGATCTAATGACTGGCAACAGTTAAACATTTACACATGTAAATTAGTTCACTTTTCCAGTGACGATGTCAAACGAAAATTTAAAAAAATAAAAAATAGCCGGCCGAAATGGCGGAGCGGTTCAGGCGCTTCAGTCTAGAACCGCGCGACCGCTACGGTCGCAGGCTCGAATCCTGCCTCGGGCATGGATGTGTGTGATGCCCGTACGTTAGCTAGGTTTAAGTAGTTCTAAGCTCTAGGGGACTGATGACCTCAGCTCTTAAGTCCCATAGTGCTGAGAGCCATTTGAATCATTTCTTTTAAATAAATAAAGGAAACGAGTTAATTGTAAGTGGGTTGGGATAAGTTTCGATAACAAAATGGATCAAGTAAATACAGTTACTTGAATGTAAAATTTACGAAGCTTGCAATGGGGCAAAGCATCTTCTCATATTGATCTACGTTTGTTTCGACAGGATTCAGTAATACATAACTATGATCTTCATTTGTAGCTTTACGATAGTAAGAAAATCTTTCATCTTAATAAAACTGCAGAATCCAAAACAATACCAAACATTTTGACCAAAAATAAGCTATTTATAGTGATAAGTACGCCCAGGCGTTTCTTCCTGCAGCAGACCTGGCGTTCGCCGTGCCTAACTGGCGTGACGTCACCAATAAGCGGCGAGGCCTTCCTTTGAGTCTGTGTTGGCCCGGGCCGGCGTCCTCCACCGTGGCGTGATACCGCGCCAGCAGCAGCCGTGGCGTGCGGCGCGACTCGTCCGACCAGCTCACTCGTCTCAGTTCACCTGCTGTCCAGTCTCGGAGGTGGTAGCTTGCTGACTCGCCCGGTGAAGGCGCAGGGCTCGCTTCCCGCACGTCAGGCACTCGCGCCCGCCTGCAGCAGACTGTCCCGCTCTGCGGAGCGCCTCAGTCTCCGAGGTCGGCACTCTGCGCCTTCTCGCGGTTTCAAGGCTTCACGTCCGCGATGCTCGTTCTCAGCCTCCGCGCCTTAACACTCTGCCCCGTGTCGCTGACGTCTGCAGACTTCGCCACCTGTGACCCGTACCGTCGACAGAGCGGTCTCTGCTCTTCCACGGCACACCCCCGTAACGACAGCAGTCGACAGTCAGTATTGCCGTTTATTTTTGATCTGCGTATTTCACAGCTTCTGTGCGTCTCCTGTATGCAGAGTACATCGCACTTGGTTTGTCAGCACAGCTCTTGTAACAGTTCTTCTTTTGGTGATGATATACCTTCTATATTCATCGATATGATGTCAACTGTGGTCCTGAAAAGGACCAAGATGATGTTTCTCGTGTGAAAGGATCAGCCGCCAGAGAAACCTGACGCCCGATTGCAAATCTTATCTTGGTCGGTAGTCATTCCAATCTTTGTGGAGGCTTTCAAAACTCACTGCAATAACACCAAAATGAAAATCTCCGCTCGAAACAACCTAATTCGCAAACTAGCGAGGAGACAGTGGGGATCACATCCACAAACTATTCGCTGTTCTTCAATGGCAATGTGCTTTGCTACTGCTGAATATGCTTCTACAGTCTGGTACAGGTCATCTCATGCCAGGCAAGTAGACATTGCTCTCAACGAAACCTGCAGGTTGATCACAGGTTGCTTAAGACCTACCCCAAATGATAAGCTCTACTACCTGGCTGGAATAGCGCCACCATGGATACGCAGAACAGTGGCTGCCAACAAGGAGAGACTGAAAGTGGAACAGGACAGTGCCCATCCACTGCACGGACATAATCCACCACAGAAACAGCTGAGATCGGGAAAGAGCTTCCTGAGAACATTCGAGAAACTCAACATTTCACCAGAGAAGGTAAGGCTGGAGTTATGGAAGAAGTCGACGCCACACCTGCAGACGCCAGAAGCTGAAGAACTGCCAGCTGGACACAACGAGAGCTGGCCGGTGTGGAAATCTTTAAACAGATTGCGATCAGGAGTTGGACGATCCAGAGACAACCTGAAGAGATGGGGCTTCATAACAGAAGATACGTCCTGTGATTGTGGACCAGAACAAACCACAAGCCACATGCTCCAGGGCCTTTTGTGCCCTACATCCTGCACGAAGATTGATCTCCTGCAAGCCACTCCAAGCTCCTCGGAGGTTACAAAGTACTGGGCACATGTAATATAAATACAATTTGTGTATATATATATATATATATATATATATATATATATATATATATATATATATATATATATGTATTGATGTGTATGACTACTGTAAATTTGTATGTTTTTGATTCGATAATAATAATAAAAAAGGTGTTGCCGTGGGATGAGGTCGTAATATTTCGGCTCATAGGCGCACGTACGCATCGAGTCCGAGTACGTGACGGAGACAGGCAAGCGGGAAAGACTGTTGTGATACCTGCGCCTTCTCCACGCATATTCAGAACTCGGCAGGCACCGAGCAGCGCGCCGGCTGGCGAGGAGTGCTGGGGTGTGACGGACTACCGGCACACACACACACACACACACACACACACACACACACACACACACACACACACACACTCTGCTGTGACGGCCGGCCGCCTGGCTGTGTTTGCAGAGAGAGTCATTTCACCGGCATTTGTGTACGTTAATGCGTGGCCCGCTGTGTGCTTTGCGTAGCCGTGCTTCAGCGGCGGCCCTTTACGCGGTCGTGGGCGTGCTGCTCGCTTTGGCCTGTTTGTTTCCGCCGACCTGTTTCGACAGTTTAAATGAGATTAATTGCGGGCACCGATTGTGGTAATTCCGTCGGTCGGTGGCAGCTGATACTCTCTGAACAGCCCGTGGCGCCTGTCACATCTTCCCACTCGCGAGACGAGGTCTGCAGCACCGAATACCGGAACGCGATTTTTTTTTTTTTTTTCGTTTGACATCCCTCGTGGACAAACGTACACGTCTACTGTTATATTCTCCAACAGTTTGCTGAACGTAACTTCTTCTACAATAAACTAGCTGAGTGTACAACAGATGTAGGCGTCCCCCGATCTAGCCGTAGATGTGGTTCCTCTCGGTCTGCTGGTACTTCGATCGGCGGTGCAGTACAGCGGCTTCGGTGAGATCTCCTCGGAGACTCTGCTGTAGCGTCTGCCATTAGCAGCGGACGAAGACTGATCTGCCTTCGACCGGCTGGGCCTACATAGTGAGCTGGAGCCAATAGAAACCCGGCGTAGGAATCCGTGGCCGGGTATGTCGCGGCGACCTCTGCGAGGAAAGGTTCCTATTAATCGACTGGAATCTTCGGCGTGTTTACCTGATGTCTTCGCCTGTTTGGCTGTTGGTTTGTTTCCCCTCACAGTGTGGCTGTTACGCGGTGCTGCCTGCCATTTAGGGGAACCCGATGGCATACAGTACATCTACAATGTTTAATTTATGTTCCGACACATTTTAAATGTGCTAAATTGCTGAAAATCCAGCACCAAAGACCAGGGAGAGCGTCACAGAAGTCTCGAACTAGCTGAACCAGGAGACAATAGAAATTTGGTAGCGATTCTCGAGAGGAACCCTCAGTATTAAGTGTGAAACCTAGGAATAGTGCTACATGCCTTTGCGAGTCGCTGCCATAGAGATCGGGAAGACACGGTTTGAACGATTACCGCGCTCACACGGGCGTTCCGAGAGCTAATGGGACGACAGGAAACTCTGGCATGTCGCGCGGCACCGTGGGAGGGCAGACTGCACACCCGGCAACAGTGTTGTGTGTTCCCGAGCCTTAACCAGCACGCCCCGTATTCAGTTTGAGACTCCCTTTAGCACTTACTGTGGCCATAGTGCCGGCTGTGGCTACCGCGACTGATGTCACTAAGCACCTATTCTGCAGCGCCACGCTCACGTTATTTGTTTTCTTTCAGTTCAACACATTATGACAAGTTTCTAATATGATTTCGTCATTAACAGGCATTTCTGGCAAACGTACATAAACATCTCAATAAACTGATTTAATAGTACGATTTTCTATTGAGTCGGATCCAAAACTGCAGTAAGTTTCCTGAATGATTCCATGCCACTCGCAGCTGTTGACCTTCAGTTTCTTCATTCACTACTGCAGGATTACCGACTTACGCCATTTTCAAATACTTTCTTCGTGAAAACAGAAATCAAAATACATTATTTATAGTCGACCTGAAAAGCAGACACTGTCTGTTCGAGAGTACCCGGACATTTACTAGTGGGCAATAATAAGGTGTGTGTGTGTGTGTGTGTGTGTGTGTGTGTGCACGAGCGCTCCCTTTAAAATGTGCAGGGGACACTTTCTTTGACGTTTTTGGACGCCTGTGGAGGAATAGTGGCTTCCTCGAGAGCCGAAACCACACAAAGCAATGTTGTCGGAGGTTAGCTCATGCCATAGGTGGTCCACTGAGTCCAAGTCGAGATTCTGGCGAAGTCTACGCATTTCCGTAACGTTACTGTCGACGAGCTGTTCGCTCACAGTTGTTGCTTTATGATACGGTGCGCTGTCACGCTAGTAAAGTAACCGCCACCGAGATGTTCCTCTACTGGACACAGTACACAGTGCTATAAAATGTGTTCATATCCGACAGCCTTCAGCGTTTTCTCAGGCTCAGTGAGGAGGCTGCACCCTAACCACGGACAACACCGTCGTGCCGTAACGTAACTTCGGGAGGCCCAGCAGCACTGATCGGCCGCCGCGTCATCCTGCGTGACCCGGTACCCGGATACTGACGTGGGGGGGGGGGGGGGGGGCGGGGGGTGCGGCCAGAGCCACACCTCTCACTTCCCGTGCCCTTTCTCAGTCAAGTAGCTCCTCACTTCGCCCCCCACCCAACAACGCGTAACATCTTCTCCTCTCCGTACCGTACTGCACTGTCTTGTGGCATAACGGTCTCCAGATCTAAACCCTTCCATCGAATCACCACATGGTGTAGCGTCAATCCCGACTCCAAATCACTGCTTTCCGGTAGTCCACTGCCCAGTGGCGTCACACCTCCAGAGCTGTTTAGCACTGACTTCATACAGGCAGCTGCACGACCGTCGTACGCTCCAGTGTGCTGGCTGGGCAGCTGGCAGCGCTCTGGAAGTCACGAGCGGTGCCTTAACTCGATTTTATGAAGTCGTGTTAGAAAAAACAAAATGTATGACGGTGTACAAAGCTATAGTCATATACTACCTGACCGGCCGGGGTGGACGACCGGTCTAGGCGCTACGGTCTGGAACCGCGCGACCGCTACGGTCGCAGGTTCGAATCCTGCCTCGCGCATGGCTGTGTGTGATGTCATTCGGTTAGTTAGGTTTAATTAGTTCTAAGTCTAGGAGACTGACGAGCTCAGAGGTTAAGTCCCATAGTGCTCAGAGCGATTTCCATACCCTACTTGGCTGTGTTACAGCAGAAAAACTGATTATGAGAGAACAACATAGGAAACCTCCCTTGTGATTGAGAGTCTGTTGGATATGGTCTTCCTTCTGCACAGGCGACAAGACTTTACACAGATCTGGGCAAGCGACTTCCATTACTGGCCTCTTGCTCCAGTTGACAAATACATATATATGTAGTATGTTCGATGTCAACGTGCATACAGTATTTGTTTTTTCGATATATGTACGGCCAAACTTTCAGGAAACATTCCTCACACACACAAAAAAGAAAATATGTTATGTGGACATGTGTCCGGAGACGCTTACTTTCCATGTTAGAGCTCCTTTTATTACTTCTCTTCAAATCACATTAATCATGGACTGGAAACACACAGCAACAGAACGTACCAGCGTGACTTCAAACACTTCGTTACAGGAAATGTTCAAAATCTCCTCCGTTAGCGAGGATACATGCATCCACTCTCCGTCGCATGGAATCCCTGATGCGATGATGCAGCCCTGGAGAATGGCGTATTGATGACCTCAGATGTTAAGTCCCATAGTGCTTAGAGCCATTTGAACAATTTTAGGTGGTTTTATTACAAGGAGAGGTATGACTGGTTAAAGTTGTGATGCAGATTTTTCGTAGCTTTTTTTTACCTACTCTGGTTGCTATAAAGTAATGATAAAAGTGCCCTCAGATGTAATACTTGACTGCTGACTGCATAGGTGTCGACCTGTATCGATTTTAAATAGATCTGAAATGAACGCAATGCCTTCAGGTATGACAATTTGTAATTTGAACATAAGGACTGCTTTAAAATTATACTGGTTTTGCTCATAAAACTAATAGAGATCGACTGTATCTGTTCTCGTGGAATCATTACTGTTTTTATTCTTATCATAACCATTGCGTGCTGAAAAGTGCGTACTACCGCAATTCCTCTGCTATTTCATACTTCATAACCTGTAATAATGAAGTACACACCACTTGAATTATAGCCTTTGTGGAACTTAGAAATGATAATGTTTTTCTGGGAATGTGAGGAGATTTCGAGAATCAGGTTGTTCTGTATGACGATCAAATTGTATGCGAAACTAAAATGCAACAGTCTGCTGCTATTACAGATGATGGTCTGCTGGGTGACAGAAACTTTACACACAGGACGGTAGAGGCGAGTTATGAAGCAAATATGTCAGAAGTCAGCACACATACAGTGTCTGGGGAGGGGAGCACTTGAGCTTTACACCTAGAGGGACTAGTGATCGAGTTCCAGGAAGGCTAACGGCATTTTGAATCTACTGTCAATTTCCGAGAGGGTTGCGACGTCATCAAAGTCTCGGGACAAAGAAATTCCCGCCAATTTTGAAATTCCTACCATTTTTTTAAATTGTTCACCAAAATTCGAAATTCCCACAAATGGGCAGTTTGGGGAACAGAGTGGGAGAGGACCGATATGCCGACTGCGAAAAATCCCGCGACGTCATTTCGGTCTGGGAGTAATTGTTGTTGTTGTTGTTGTTGTTGTTGTGGTGGTTTTCAGTCCTGTGACTGGTTTAATGTAGCTCTCCATGCTACTCTATCCTGTGCAAGCTGCTTCAACTCCCAGTACTTACCGCAGCCTACATCCTTCTGAATTTGCTTAGTCTATTCGCCTCTTGGGCTCCCTCTACGATTTTTACCCTCCACTCTGCCCTCCAATACTAACTTGGTGATCCCTTGATGCCTTAAAACATGTCCCACCAACCGATCCCCTCTTCAAGTCAAGTTGTGCCACAAATTCCTCTTCTCCCCAATTCTATTCAATACCTCCTCATTAGTTATGTGACCCACCCATCTAATCTTCATCATTCTTCTGTAGCACCACATTTCAAAAGCTTCTATTGTGTAAACTATTTATCGCCCATGTTTCACTTCCATACATGGCTACACTCCATACAAATACTCTCAGAAACGACTTCCTCACACTTAAATCTATACTCGATGTTAACAAATTTCTCTTCTTCAGAAACTCTTTCCTTGCCATTGCCAGTCTACATTTTATATCCTCTCTACTTCGACCATCATCAGTTATTTTGCACCACAAATAGCAACACTCCTGTACTACTTTAAGTGTCTCATTCCCTAATCTAATCCCCTCAGCATCACACGAGTTAACTCGGCTACATTCCATTATCCTCGTTTTTCTTTTGTTGATGTTCATCTTATATCTTCCTTTCAAGACACTGTCCATTCCGTTCAACTGTTCTTCAAAGTACTTTGCTGTCTCTGACAGAATTACAATGTCATCGGCGAACCTTAAAGTTATTATTTCTTCTCTATGGATTTTAATACATTCTCCGAATTTTTCTTTTGTTTCGTTCACTGCTTGCTCAATATACAGATTGAATAACATCGTGGAGAGACTACAACCCTGTCTCGCTCCCTTTCCAACAACTGCTTCCCTTTCATGTCCCTCGACTCTTATAAACGCCATCTGGTTTCTGAACAAATTGAAAATAGCTTTACGCTCCCTGTATTTTACCGCTGCCACCTTCAGAATTTGAAAGAGAGTATTCCAGTCTACATTGTCAAAAGCTTTCTTAATCTAGGTTCTCAGATACGTCGTAAGGTCAGTATTGCCTCGCGTGCTCCAACATTTCTACGGAATCCAAACTGATCTTCCCCGAGGTCGGCTTCTACTAGTTTTTCCATTCGTCTGTGAAGAATTCGCGTTAGTATTTTGCAGCTGTGACTTATTAAACTGATAGTTCGGTAATTTTCATATCTGTCAATACCTGCTTTCTTTGGGATTGGAATTATTATATTCTAGTCCGGGGGCCTTGTTTCCACTCAGGTCTTTCAGTGGTCTGTCAAACTCTTCACGCAGTATCATATCTCACAATTCATCTACATTCTCTTCCATTTCCATAATAATGTCCCCAAGAACATCGCCCTTGTATAGACACTCTATAAACTACTTCCATCTTTCTGCTTTCCCTTCTCTGCCTATAACTGGGCTTCCATCTGTGCTCTTGATATTCATACATGTGGTTCTCGTTTCTTTAAAGTTCTCTTTCTTCCTGTAGGCAGTATCTATCTTACCCCTAGTGAGATAAGCCTCTACATCCTTACATTTGTCCTCTAGCCATCCCTGCTTAGACATTTTGCACTTCCTGTCGAGCTCATTTTTGAGACGGTTGTATTTCTTTTTGCCTGCTTATTTTACTGCTTTATTATATTTTCTCCTTTCATTAATTAAATTATATACCCCTCTGTCACCCAAGGATTTCTACTACCCCTCGTCTTTTTACCTACTTGATCCTCTGCTACCTTCACTACATCATCCCTCAAGTTACCCATTCTTCTTGTATTGTATTTCTTTCCCCCATTCTTGTCAATTGTTTCCTTATGCTCTCCCTGAAACTCTGTACAACCAGTAGTTTAGTCAGTTTATCCTGGTCCCATCTCCTTAAATTCCCACCTCTTTGCAGTTTCTTCAGTTTTAATCTACAGTTCATAACCAATAGATTGTGGTCAGAGTCTTCATCTACCCCTGTATATGTCCTACAATTTAAAAACTGGTTCCTAAATCTCTGTCTTACCATTATATAATCTATCTGAAACCTTCTAGAATCTCCAGGCCTCTTCCATGTATACAACCTCCTTTTATAATTCTTCAACCAATTGTTAGCTATGAATAACTTATGCTCTGAGTAAAATTCTACCTGGCGGCTTCCTCTTTCATTTCTTATCCCCAATCCACGTTCATTTACTACGTTTCCTTCTCTTCCTCTTCCTATTATCGAATTCCAGCCACCCATGACTATTAAATTTCGGTCTCCCTTCACTATCTGAATAATTTCTTTTACCTCATCATACATTTATTCAATTTCTTCGTCATGTGCATATAAACTTGTACTACTGTAGTAGGCGTGGTCTTCGTGTCTGTCTTGGCCACAATAATGCGTTCAGTACGCTGTTTGTAGTAGCTTAACTGCACTCGTATTTTTTTTATTCATTATTGAACCTACTCCTGGATTACACCGATTTGATTTTGTATTTATAACCCTGTATTCACCTGACCAAACTCATCAATTTAATTAATTTGCATATCAGTTTGATATCAAAAGTGTCCTTGTGGCACCATTAAACTACTACTTATAGCACATAACTAATGAGGAGGTACTGAATAGAACTGGGGAGGAAACAAATTTTTTGGACAACCTGACTAGAAGAAGGGATCAGTTTGCAGGAAACATTCTGAGACATCGAGGCGTCACCAATTTAGTTCTGGAAGGAAGTGTGCGTGGTAAAAATGGTAGAAGGAGACCAAGAGACGAATAAAGTAAGCAGTTTCAGAAGGATGATGGCGGTAGTTATTCAGAGATGAAGAGGTTTGCATAGGATAGACTAGGATGGCGAGCTGCATCAAACCAGTCTTCAGCTGAAGACCACAGTAACAACACTAACACTGAGAGGAGCCTAAATGATAAAGAATCTGGACCAGAGGCCATGCTTTTATTAAGTGATTGAAGCTGCTTCGCTACGGCGATGATATGTACTACTAAGTTACACATGTTGGTAGTTGTTCTTGATCCGAAATACAAAATATTTACTTCGTCTTGCATGGTGAAGGAATTTCGAAAAACCGTGTTTAGTAACTCTGCTTTGTTATAGTGTCGTGAAAGTATAGATTTCGTCTTGCCGGTGGCGTACTTACATACTAGAGAATCCCTTTGGGTTTTCTGTTAGCTTTCAAGACAGAGTTTAATTGTGGAAACTATTAAAAGTATTTGGCATTGAAGTTGCACTAAATGTGATTCTTCCGTAAAACTTTGCCAAACTTGGTGGATCTTGGATCCTTTTAAATTTGGCACTCTTTCTTCGATGCTTCTGAAAAAGTTTTCTGGAGAGTTTGTGTACGAGGGTCGGTCAAAAAGTAATGCCTCCCATTTTTTTTCTACTTAAAAAAATTAAGTTAAGTGAAAAATTTGAATTTGGCGCCATTCCTCAAACCTTCTTCTGCAATCCACTGCAGTAGTAACTTTCTGTGTCAACAGGTGGCAGCACAGCAGAAGTTTGTAAGATGGCCGACATCGATGTTCGTTTGAGACGGCGTTGTGTGATTGAATTCTTGAATGCAGAAGGTGAAACGCCCATACGCATTCATGAAAGACTGAAGAAGGTGTATGGTGTTGTGACAGTGGATGTCAGCACTGTTAGACGATGGGTTCGTCGTTGTAAGGAAGCTGAAGGGCAAACACCGTTGACTGACGAAAAGCGGAGCGGCAGGCCGGTGAGTGCAGTGACTCCACACAACATTCAGCAAGTTGATGACATCATTCGTGGTGACCGTCGGGTGACTGCAGATGAAGTGTGTCGCATTATTTCTCTTAGTAAAGGCAGTGTGATCACGATTATTAAACAATTGGGGTACTCAAAAGTTTGTGCACGGTGGGTTCCAAGAATGTTTACCGATCAGAATAAAGAGGCAAGGAAAACAATAGCCTCCCAACACTTGCAGCGCTTCCGTTTGGAGGGAGATGAGTTTCTGAAAAAAATTGTGACCGGGGACGAAACATGGGTGCATTTTTTTGAACCCGAATCAAAGAGGCAGTCAATGGAGTGGCGTCACACAAGCTCGCCGAGGAAGAAAAAATTCAAAACTGTGCGATCGGCAGGGAAAGTTATGGCAACAGTTTTCTGGGATACAGAGGGTGTGATTCTGGTTGATTTTTTGGAGCAGGGATGCACAATAAATTCTGTTCAATACGTCACAACCCTCAAAAAACTTAAAGCACGTCTTCAGCGAGTTCGCCCAACAAAATCAATGGCAGATGTTCTTCTTTTGCATGACAATGCAAGACCACACACCAGTCGTCACACCTCTGACGAGATTGTCAAAATTGGATGGGAAGTTTTGCCTCATCCCCCATACAGCCCTGACCTGGCACCATCAGACTTCCATCTGTTCGGGCCACTAAAAGAAGCTCATCGTGGGATTCATTTCGAAGATGAGGAGGCCGTCAAAACATCCGTGCGTCAATGGCTTAGGAAGCAGAGCTGTGATTTTTACCGTGCTGGGATACATGCCCTTGTTCAAAGATGGACCAAAACTGTAGAGATGGGCGGAGATTACATTGAAAAATGACAAAATGATCCTCAATGTTGTGGTTTTCAACCTATGTAATTGCATTTAAATTTCTTGACAATTAAACGTAGAAAAAAAAATAGGAGGCATTACTTTTTGACTGACCCTCGTACAATGGGGGACGAGTACGATATAGTATTAATTCATTTCTTGCGTATGTATTTCTAAATTGCTGTCGATACTATTTCTTTGAATTTAAATCTCATCTGGTGGACTCTTACGAAACCAAATTGGAAGGAGTGGAGACTGCCTTCTTAGGAAGCCTTCACGAGTATTTTATCTGCTTTCTTAAATAGTTGTATTTTGTGTCTATTTTTGTTGGATTTGTATGTTACTGTATTCATTCTCGCTACAACAAGTAACCCCTGTATTCGTGATGATGCTCCCTATTTGCTCAGGAGAAATTGTTACTAGGAAGTCAAATGTCTTTTCGCAAAAACATTTATAATTTGAATGGGCTCCAGAATTAATTTTGCCAAATAATTGAGGGAGAAAGAATTCAGTACCATTTCGGACGACCCCTTATGTACGCCAAAGATATTAAAACGCGTATTTTAGCCAAATATTGGTTGGAAGCCAACCTCGGGGAAGATCAGTTTGTATTCCGTAGAAATCTTGGACCACGTGAGGCAATACTGACCTTACGACTTATCTTAGAAGAAAGATTAAGGAAAGGCAAACCTACGTTTCTAGCATTTGTAGAGTTAGAGAAAGCTTTTGACAATGTTGACTCGAATACTCTCTTTCAAATTCTAAAGGTGGCAGCGGTAAAATACAGGGAGCGAAAGGCTATTTACAATTTGTACAGAAACCCAGGGTAGTAGCCTCTCCACGATGTTATTCAATGTGTATATTGAGCAAGCAATAAAGGAAACGAAAGAAAAATTCGGAGAATGTATTAAAATCCATAGAGAAGAAATAATAACTTTAAGGTTCGCCGACAGACAGACTGTTGCCCTTGCAACTACTGAAAAGGCTGCTGCCCCTCTTCAGGAACCACACGTTTGTCTGGCCTCTCAACGGATACCCCTCCGTTGTGGTTGTAACTATGGCTATCTGTATCGCTGAGGCACGCAAGCCTCCCCACCAACGGCAAGGTCCATGGTTCATGAGGGGGATTGATTAATTAAGAACCATTAATTGATTTTTATTCAATTTATCGGATATAAGAATATTCTTCTCCGTTGGAGATTTCCGTTGCGACCCGCCACGTCGTGCATAGTTTCAAACTGCAACTGCCGAGAAAGCTAATAGAGGGAGTTGTAGCCAGTTTTTGCGATTGCTGAACATTTATGCTAGCGTGTGTCGATGTTTAGCTTATTGAAAATTTAGTAACAAATGTAGCTTTTATAAGACGAATCGTTTCGTATGCAGGCACTTCGCACTGGAGATACCAGTCATTAGTCCTGCTCGAAGCCAGCCACTGTGCATAGAAAATCTGCATAGAGAAATAGTTACGATATTTGCATTTCAGTGATAGCTCAGTGCATGTGCATTTATCAGCATAGTACTATTGACTACGTGCTCTTCAAGATTTTCCTTCCGCCCCACAGGACGTTGCAAATCAAAGGCAACACGGCTTGTAATTCAAAGGAGAAATAATCCATGTACATAGTTAAATAATCTTTGTCCATAGTTAAATGAAAATTCAAAGCAGAATTTGTGAAATGTGTATCAAAAGAATGTTAACAAGTAACTTCGTAAATTTGTCTAATGTTGGTTAAAATAAAATTAACTTTGCTTTCCGAAGTAATTTCCGTTCTCGGCTTGCTCATTTAAACCATTTACTAAAATTATTGGCACAATGCTAGATTCGTGCAGGATGTAGTTTTCTCTGACCATCCCCAAAATTACAATTGCGTTAAGCGTTGCGACTTCAAATTCAATCGATACAATTGTATTCTGAACTTTGATGGGCCTAAAGCGGGGAAGAATGGTCAGGCAAGGTTACGCTGCCGAGAGAGAAAAATTCTGCATAAGATCCTTCCCCACAGCAGGCTTATATAAAAATGAATAAAAGTAATCCCTGTTGATAAAATTAAGCAGACTCCCTTCTCAGTCTGCCACAGACAGGGAGAATTAACGAATCGTCGACCGTGTCAGAAGTGCTATCTTTCCGCAAATTGCTGCACATTTCAACGCTGGGCCATCGACACGTCTCAGCGAAACGTCATTGGTATGGGTTTTCGCAGCCGAACGCCCTCTCGTGTATCCTCGTGACTCCACAACACAAACCTGGGCCTGCCAGCACCGACACTGGACTCTTGATGACTGGAAACATGTAGCCTGGTCGGTCATTTCAAATTTTGTCGAGTGGATGGACGTGTATGGGATGGAGACAACCTCATGAATCCGTGGACCCTGCATGTCAACAGGGGACTGTTCTAGCTGATGGAGTCTCTGTAATGGTGTTTGACGAATGCAGTTGGAGGGATATGGAACTCACGATACGCGTAGGTACGACTCTGGTAACTGACTCGTACATAAGCATCCTGTCTGATTACCTGTATCCATTCATGTCCATTGTGCATTCCGGCGGACAGCAGGACAATGCGACACCCCACACGTCCAGAATTACTACAGAGTGGCTCCAGGAACACTCTTCTGAGTTTAAACACTTGCGCTTCACACGAGACTGCCCAGGCGTGGAGATTACTGTGCATATCTCGGATGCCTTGCAACGTGCTGTTCAGAAGAGATCTCCACCCCCTCGTACTCTCACGGATCTATGGAGGGCCCCGCCGGATCCACGGTGTCAGTTCCCTCCAGCACCACTTCGGGCATCCACGCCGCGTCACACTGCGGCGCTTCTACGCGCTCGCGGGGGCTCTACTCGCTACTAGGCAGGCTCAGTTTGTTTGCCTGGTCTGTGTATGTGTAGAGCGGCCCAGAAAAATGTTGACGCTGTTTGATAGTTAATATACGTTGCCCGGTAGTGTGCTCTATTCCTTTGTCAACAACTCCTGGTGCGTGGTTTCCAGTAGATGACACTGCAGCAATAAATGACGTAGGATTGTCGTTGGAGCAACGCAAGTCCGTATTGAATTTTTATTGGAAGTGGGAAAACGTGATGGAGGCGTCATGTGTGAGGAACTCAACCAGCAACAAGTAAAGCTTTGCGTCGTGCAGTCATCAAGAGTACACGACTGGGCCTTCTGCTCCGAAAACCCATATCGATGATGTTCGTTGAATGGATCGCACGCTCACACTTGTTAATGGCCCAGCGTTGAAATCTTGCAGCAATTTGCGAAAGGGATGCATTTCTGTCTCGTTGAACGATTCTCTTCAGTTGTTGTTGGTGGTTCTGGCAGGATCTTTTCCAGAACGCAACGATATCGGAGATTTGATGTTTTACCGGATTCGTGATATTCACGGTACACTCGTAAAATGTTCGTACACGAAAATCCCCACTTCATTGCTACCTCGGAGATGCTATGTCCCATCGCTCGTGCGCCGGCTATAACACCACGTTCAGACTCACTTAAGTCTTGATAACTCGCCATTGTAGCAGCAGTAGCCGATCTAGCAACTTCCCCGGACACTTGTTGTCTTATACAGTCGTTGCCGATTATAGCCCGTATTCTGCTTGTTTACGTATATCTCTATTGAATACTCATGCCTATATCAGTTTTTTTGGCACTTCAGTGGACCTGGCTCGCCACATAATGAAGTTAACGCGACCCTGTTTGGATGATCCGATCCACTAAATTCTACTGATGTCTGCTGTCTGGTTCGCCAGTCTAGGTGGCGAAATGTTTTAATTGCGCCCACCTTGTGTCCTCAATGCCATAATGTAGCGAGAGAGTTTCGCTCCGGGCCTTTCATAATTTCCCCAATTTTGCTGGCCTTTGGCATGCAGCAGCGTGCAGTGAGAGAAACCGAAGAAAAATTTGGAGTAGGAATAAAAATTCAGAGAGAAGAAATAAAAACTTTGAATTTTGCCGATGACTTTGTAATTCTCTCAGAGACAGCAAGGGAATTTGAAGAGCGATTGAACGGAATGGAAAAGTTTTGCGAGGAGGGTATAAGATGAACAGCAACAAATCGTATTGGACATTAGGATGCAAGGCTGTATTAGAAGGCGTTTCCAAACGGAAGACAGCCGAATCACCCAATATTTACTGCTGTGTATCGACGCGTTGACGATACGGGATCCATAGCACCAGAGACTACTGATCGAGGAGAAGGCGGAAGTGGCCGAGCGGTTCAGGCGCTACAGTCTAGACCCGCGCGACCGCTACGGTCGCAGGTTCGAATCCTGCCTCTGGCATGGATGTGTTTGATGTCCTTAGGTTAGTTAGGTTTAAGTAGTTCTAAGTTCTAGGGGACTGATGACCTCAGATGTTAAGTCCCATAGTGCACAGAGCCATCTGAACCATTTTTAAAATACTTAGTTTCAATCTTCAGTAACAAACATCACCAACATATGCCACTATTTACAGTTTTTAGCGAATTCTATCCATTTTCTTCCAGTATTCCGCAAATACCTGTAATTTTACAGGTTTTTTGATAACTACAAAAGAAAATAAGGGTTCTTCGTTAAAACGCTACTGATTTTCTCCACCCAAATAGCTTCATTCTTTTTCTGAAAGACACGCGTAAAAATATCGCCCTAACCTAACAAATTACTAGAATATTCAGCTTTCCGAAGTTTTTAGTTAACAAGAAAATATACACCAGGCCCACGTTTGCATTTAAATGAACTTATCGCTTGAACATTCAGGGTGGGATGAAACCATCAGCTGTCCTAACTTCATACGATTACAGTGGACTTGTAGAACATGCCGATACAGGTTACCTTTCGAGCCTCAAGTAAACCGTCCCTCACTTCTACTGTCATCTCACGGACTGCGGCGTCAGTAACGCACTGAACTGAATGAGATGTAAATTTGCAAACAAGGGCGGCAAAGCTGCCTGCGATGCCTGAGGGTGACGAGGAAGGCGCCCACAGCCCGGCACCGACGCTACCGCCCCCAACCACGTTCTCCCAACTACTAGGGGAGCTGGTCGGAAGAGTCGCGAGCGGTTGTGTTCACGCCGGCACCCATATCTAGGTGGGCGGAGGGGGGACTTAGTCGACAGAGTTTTTAGAACGGCAGAGGCTATGAGGTGGTGACCTCCCTCAGCTGTCAGCTGTCGCTCGTCGGCGCTCGGCCTTTTGCCTCCGAGCAGCCACAGACGGTCATTCGCTGGGCTGGGCTGGGCTGGGCGACCGCGCCACCAGCCAGCCCTCTGCGACGTGAGCCGTCAGGCCAGCGGTCTACCCCTGCCGCATACTCCGTAGTGTAGGTAGGCCCTTCATGCAGCAACACAAGGGATGCGTGTTCTGTGTGTGTGTGTGTCTGAAGCCTCCGACGTACTGTTTCATTTAATTTCAGTGTGCCCTTTACTCACAGCTAGGTCCCAACTAAAATGCACACTGAAGAGGCAAAGACATTGGTACTAACACTGTGCAGGGCCCCCGCCAAAACGCACAAGTGCCTCAACACGACGTGGCACGGACTCCACCAATGTCTGAAGTAGTGCTGGAGGAAACTGACACCGTGAATCCTACAGGGCTGTCCATAAATCGGCAAGAGAACGAGTTGGCGGAGATCTTTTCTGAACAGCACGTTCCAACGCATCCCAGATATGCTCACTAATCTTCACGTCTGTGGAGTTTGGCGGCCAACGTGTAAGCTTATCAGTCCGTCACTGACACAGAAGACTGCAAACCTTCTTTCCTTCCCGTCTAGGCAAGCTGTGCAGTGACTACAGTACATGTAAAGCTTACTGGGACAGGGTAAATGCTAGTTACAATGAAGTCGATAATTCGATACTACTATTGGGATTTTAATTTGATATTCCCCACAACTGACAAAATTTACAACAACAAAAAAGTCAATCTCTTTGTCCAACCACACACAGTTGACAATGACACATAAACAATTTGCAATTACACGCCCCTATTACCGGCAGCTCCGTTGATAAATACTTGGCACCTCGCATGGATAATTTCTAGATCGAGAATATTACGTAAGTTGTTGGAAGTTGATAGGCGTTGGTGAAAATCTCGCTTCTGAGCACACAAAGAGCTCTAACCGCAGAACTCTGCACGGAACACGCGTTGGTGCAATGCTGCGATACAGACCGTACATCTCCCTTCGAAGACGATGGCCAAGACGCCGTCTCCACGCCCGTATCACTCGATGGCTGAAGGCCAAGTGCCCCCCCCCCCCCCCCCCCAGTTCTCTCGTCTCCCTCGCGTACGAAAACGCGGCGGAAGAATACTGAGTTTCGGCCAATGTCGAACGCTGTATCATCGCCGAAATCCCTCCACTGAGATCTACCGAATGATCGAGTAGGTCATAACGCCCCTAGACGTCTTCGCCACGTGTTGCCCAGCACAGGTGGCTCCGGATGCCGGGCTATCCCCAAAGGCGCCGCATTGTCCCACGTTTCCGGTGACCGCTACCTGCCGCCCACGGCGTCCCGGCGAGCTACGGCCATCTGCCAACTTTACATTCCACAATTCTCAACTTCCGATACTATTCACCAACGCTTTCTGCCAGCTTGAACAGTCCCCTGTTGACATGCAAGGTATGTGGATTCACGGGGTTGTCTCCATACCTGTACACAATCTTCAACGAGACTCGTCCGACGAGGCAACAAGTTTCGAGTCATCGACAGTCCAATGTCGGTGTTGACGGGCCCAGTTGTCTAGGGTACACAAGTGGGCCTTCGGCACCGAAAGGCCATTTCGATAACGTTTAGGCGAATGGCTCCTACGCTGACACTTGTTGATGGCCCAGGGTAGAAATCTGCAGCAATTTGCGGAAGGGCTGCACTTCTGTCTCTTTCAGCAATTCTCTGCACTCGTCGGTCCCGTTCCTGCAGGATCTTTTCCACCCGCAGCGATGTCGGAGATTTGATGTTTTACCGGATTTCTGATATTCACCGCACACTCCTGAAATGGTCGTACGGAAAAACCCCCACTTCGCCGCTGCCTCCGAGATGCTGTGTCCCATCACTCCAGCACCGACTGTAACGCCACGTTCAAACTCACTTAAATCTTGATAAGCTCCCATTGTAGCAGCAGCAACCGATCTAAAAACTGCGCCAGACACTCGATGTAGGCGTTGCCGACCGCAGCGCCGTATTCTGCCTGTTAACACATCTCTATATTTGAATACGCAAGCCTATACCAGTTACTTTCACACTTCACCGTACTTAACTCCGTAAGAAATTTCTCGTGTTGGCTTTTTCTTTTAATGAAAAATATATCCAGTCGCTGTGTTTATTAGTGGTGCTATTGTGAAGGTACCTCATCCGTTGCAAGCCACAATCACAATCGGGACCCGGGTCTCTCCTGCAAGTAGACTGCCCAATCTCCCGTGAACGGGGTAAATTACTCGACACTTGCCAGAAGTTGGCACCACCTGAGCGACTGCCGCGGCTCCAGCTGTTGGCGACGCGACCGCCGCCGTACAGCCGCTGCAGACACGGAACGCGGCGCCCCAGCAGCAGAGCAGGCAGGGGGCGAGGGAGCGAGGCGCGCGCTCTGCGCTCCCCTGCGCGCTCTCCACATTTTCCCGTATTCTTCACTGTACTCTACTGTGCTGTTTTCCAGTTTGGTTTCCGTATAACACGGCCGATATGTGCTAAGTTAGAGTGTTTTAGACATTTAAACTTTCTAAAATAAGCGAGGAGATGAAGGCGCTATTTATTTAGTGTCACAGAAAGAACCAGTGCCTATGCGATCAGCCGACAAAATTATTTTTGGAGAAATACGCTGACTCAAAAAAATTGCCACATCGAAAGTAGTTAATGTAGAACAATGACATTTCGAGGATACATTTGTCTAAGTTACACACTCAAGTGATTAGCACTGCAAGATCACATGTTAATGTAAGAGCGAGAAATCCGTGGCAAATCTGAAATCCTGGTACCTTAATAACCGGTGTTATCACCAGACTGTCTAATGGAAACATGCAAATGTGCGTGCATTTTGTTGTACCGGTGCCTGATGTCAGTTTGTGGGATCCATTCCACGCCTGTTGCAGTTGGTCGCTGGTCAGTACACGTACATTTTGTAAGTGGGCTTGGTAACGCCACGTAGCGCTCTGTACGAAAATCACTGGCTGTGCTGTGCGCAGTCTGTGGCTGGGTGGCATTGTTGGAATAGTCGCTGTTGTAGTGTTGGGCAGTTGGCTGTTAACAGCGCGTAGCGTTGCGCAGTTGGAGGTGAGCAGCCAGCAGTGGTGGGTGCGGGGAGAGAGAAGGCGGAATTTTGAGAGCGGATGATCTGGACGTGTGTCCATCAGAGACAGTAAATATATATATATAATGACTTTTGAACGCTATTAAGGTAAATACATTGTTTGTTCTCTATAAAAATCTTTCATTTGCTTACTATGCTTACTATGCCTATCAGTAGTTAGTGCCTTCAGTAAGTAGAATCTTTTATTTAGGTGACAGTATTGGCAGTCGCTGTATTGCAGTAGTTCGAGTAACGAAGATTTTTGTGAGGTAAGTGATTCATGAAAGGTGTAGGTTATTGTTAGTCAGGGCCATTGTTTTGTAGGGATTTTTGAAAGTCAGATTGCGTTGCGCTAAAATTATTGTGCGTCAGTTTAAGCACAGTGATTTGTAATTTTTGTAAGGGGAAGTTTCAATTTAATGCTGCTTGTGAATGACGGCGGAGTTGTCGTCCGATGATCCCCCGTATGTTGTTAACTGGACACAGATCTGGTGATCGAGCAGACCGAGCTGACATGTCGACACTCTGTAGATCATCTGGGGTACAAAAGCGGTTTGTGGGCGAGAGTTATCCTGAGGGAAAACACCCCCTGGAATTCTGTTCCCGAATGACAGCACAAAAGCTCGAATCACGTGGTCGACGTACAGTTTTGCAGTCACGTTCCCTGGGATAGAGTGCTCCAGCTGTCACGAGAGATCGCACCCCAGACCTTAATTCCAGTTGGAGATCCACTGTGTCCAGCACGCGGACAGCTTGTTTGCAGTGCTTCAGCTGGCCTCCAACATGCGGCCAACTGCCGTTGAGACAGCTGCTGCAGTTGCAGTGCGACGCTCGCACATCCGTACGTTGGACACGGTGGCCCGTCCAGAGTCCGGTCTCCTCGTGACCCAACATTCTCGCCACCACCGTCGCCAGCAATCGCATACGGTGGCTAAACTCCTGCCAAGATTTTCTGCAGTATCGCAGAAGCAACGTCCGACTTGTCGCAGCCCTATTACACGACCTCGTTCAGACTCAGAGAGGCGCTAATAATGGCGTCTTTGGCGCCTTAAAACCATTCTCCACTGACATCAACTACACCCAGCGCCACTCTTATGCGACTGATGCGAAATCTGAGTAGACATCCTCTTTCGCACGCCTACCAGCTTTCGATTATGTCGCACAACTTCTTGACGTTGAGATTTGTTTTCCGTTGGTATAGTCCTCGCTAATAGTGTTTGTAGATATGAACACACTAAATTTCACTGTAACGACGTGCCTGTGGCCGAAAGGTATTCAACTGGAACAGTCTGCCATATTTCTTTATTTCGTTCTTCTTTTTCACACTAACTTTAGTAAATGATTGTTCTCCATAGTGGACGTATTAGAACACTGTTGAAACTTCAGGTAATTCGTAATGAACTGAGTGCAGTTTACCGAAATGTTGTTTTCATGTTACATCTTGCTGTTTTCTTGTATGTCATAACTAACGTTTTTTACGTTACAAAATGTATCTCTATTTAAAGCAGATAAATATGTAACTTCATCCTATTATTATTAGTGCTTACGTTATGCCTGAATCAGCTGCATCACAATTTCATGTGTCTAATTTTGAATGTGGAGTAGCCCAGTTGTTTCTGCGGCTACTAGGTGGCGCTCGTGGCAACACCATGTTTACTGTCCCACACTTTCTAAAGTGGGCACATCAGTCTTGTTGCAACCCTTGTTCACATTACGAGCAGCCCTTAGCGGCTCGCTATCTCACAACTGTTCATTGCGTCGCCTTTCGGCTTAGATCTTTTTTAATATGTGATTTGTAAGTACTGCATCTTTTCCAGTCAGTATAAACTTTAATTTTATTAATTTACTATATACCTAATATGTTTTAGAACAGTTAATCTAATTCTGAAGACGACGCTCATAGTAGCGTCGAAACCAGGCCAATTCTGACTTAATATTTGTGACCGAGGGCTTATTTGCTCCTGTAGGGGTCATTTTTCCCTGATGATCTTTCAAGATCTCTGGCATCATATCTACATACACTCCTGGAAATGGAAAAAAGAACACATTGACACCGGTGTGTCAGACACACCATACTTGCTCCGGACACTGCGAGAGGACTGTACAAGCAATGATCACACGCACGGCACAGCGGACACACCAGGAACCGCGGTGTTAGCCGTCGAATGGCGCTAGCTGCGCAGCATTTGTGCACCGCCGCCGTCAGTGTCAGCCAGTTTGCCGTGGCATACGGAGCTCCATCGCAGTCTTTAACACTGGTAGCATGCCGCGACAGCGTGGACGTGAACAGTATGTGCAGTTGACGGACTTTGAGCGACGGCGTATAGTGGGCATGCGGGAGGCCGGGTGGACGTAGCGCCGAATTGCTCAACACGTGGGGCGTGAGGTCTCCACAGTACATCGATGTTGTCGCCAGTGGTCGGCAGAAGGTGCACGTGCCCGTCGACTTGGGACCGGACCGCAGCGACGCACGGATGCACGCCAAGACCGTAGGATCCTACGCAGTGCCGTAGGGGACCGCACCGCCACTTCCCAGCAAATTAGGGACACTGTTGCTCCTGGGGTATCGGCGAGGACCATTCGCAACCGTCTCCATGAAGCTGGGCTACGGTCCCGCACACCGTTAGGCCGTCTTCCGCTCACGCCCCAACATCGTGCAGCCCGCCTCCAGTGGTGTCGCGGCAGGCGTGAATGGAGGGACGAATGGAGACGTGTCGTCTTCAGCGATGAGAGTCGTTTCTGCCTTGGTGCCAATGATGGTCGTATGCGTGTTTGGCGCCGTGCAGGTGAGCGCCACAATCAGGACTGCATACGACCGAGGCACACAGGGCCAACACCCGGCATCATGGTGTGGGGAGCGATCTCCTACACTGGCCGTACACCTCTGGTGATCGTCGAGGGGACACTGAATAGTGCACGGTACATCCAAACCGTCATCGAACCCATCGTTCTACCATTCCTAGACCGGCAAGGGAACATGCTGTTCCAACAGGAAAATGCACGTCCGCATGTATCCCGTGCCACCCAACGTGCTCTAGAAGGTGTAAGTCAACTACCCTGGCCAGCAAGATCTCCGGATCTGTCCCCCATTGAGCATGTTTGGGACTGGATGAAGCGTCGTCTCACGCGGTCTGCACGTCCAGCACTATCGCTGGTCCAACTGAGGCGCCAGGTGGAAATAGCATGGCAAGCCGTTCCACAGGACTACATCCAGCATCTCTACGATCGTCTCCATGGGAGAAGAGCAGCCTGCATTGCTGCGAAAGGTGGATATACACTGTACTAGTGCCGACATTGTGCATGCTCTGTTGCCTGTGTCTATGTGCCTGTGCTTCTGTCAATGTGATCATGTGATGTATCTGACCCCAGGAATGTGTCAATAAAGTTTCCCCTTCCTGGGACAATGAATTCACGGTGTTCTTATTTCAATTTCCAGGAGTGTATATTTACCTTTATATACGATTGGTGAAAATTTTTTCTTTACTAACAGCGTAGGATAATTCTGAAGCGGAAGTTTTTAACGCAACTATTAGAAGAGCGGTCTAAGGCGCTATAGTCATAGACTGTGCGACTGGTCCCGGCGGAGGTTCGAGTCCTCCCTCGGGCGTGGGTGTGTGTGTGTCTGTCCTTAGGATAAAAATGGTTCAAATGGCTCTGAGCACTATGAGACTTAACACCTGTGGTCACCAGTCCCCTAGAGCTTAGAACTACCTAAACCTAACTAACCTAAGGACATCAAACACATCCATGCCCGAGGCAGGACTCGAACCTGCGACGGTAGCGGTCACTCGGTTCCAGACTGAAGCGCCTAGAACCGCTCGGCTACTCCGGCCGGCTGTCCTTACGATAATTTAGGTTAAGTAGTGTGTAAGCTTAGGGACTGATGACCTTAGCAGTTAAGTCCTATAAGATTTCACGCACATTATATTACATATTCTGTTTACCATAAGCCCACCGACACTGATTTGTACTTGTACTCTTCAAGTAGCCATCACTCGCCCCAAACTTAAGACCCTAGTACACAGGGCAGATTGTTTACCTAAAGAGCTCGCACATTGAAGGACAGTGTTCAGAGGCATTTGACATTCAACCCGGCAAATCAACGGGGCATTCTCAGTTAAAGCCGAGGACCCGGAAGTGGATAAAGAGGACAACGTGACAGCACAGCCCCTAGCTTTTCTTCCCTTCTTTGAAGATATTTTCCTTCAAAATAGCGAAAATCCTTATAATTTTCGGGTGAAAGTGAATTCGGCCCAGCATCTAAAGTTTCGGAATGAAGTTTACGACGAACGACCGAAATCTCTTCGAACAAACGGTTCATCAGTAAAACAGATCGCGCATGGGCCTAGAGAGACCCTTTGTCGAGTACTGCTCGAATGTTTAGGATCCGCACGAGGTCGGATTAGAGGAAGACATCGAAGCACTGCAGAGGAGGGCTGCTAGATTTCTTGCCGGCAGTATCACGGAGATGCTTCGGAACACAAATGTGGAACCCTGGAGGAAAGGCGACGGTCTTTCCGAGGAGCACTACTGAGACAGTTTAGAGAACCGGCATTTGAGGCTGACCGCAGAAAGACTTTACTGCAACCGACACACATTGCGCGTAAGATACACGAAGATAGAGATATTAGGGCTCGGCACGTAGACAATCGCACTTCGCTCGCTCTGTTTGCGAATGGGACAGGAGAGGAAACCTCTAGTAGCGGTGCGCCACGAATCGTACGGTGGCTTGTACGTAGCTCCAGATGCTCATACAGGTGACAGCTGGTAACTCATTTCCCGTATTAGATTTCGTCCCGCCTCAGACTCTCGACTCGGTGAAGTACTTGCTAAGCAACAGCACTCTACAGTTCAGATCCACAAATTGGCGCTCCCCTGAATCGCACGATACGAGTGCTGGGACGGTTCCCCAGTGACCTGGCCCCACCGTGCCCCGGCCCCGGCCCCCGGCAGCTCCGCCCCCCGCAGCTCCGCCCCCGGCCACGTGTTGTTTGTTGTTACTCCACTGCGGCAGGCCGGCTGATTGCCCCGGGCGGCGCACACAGCGTTATTAAGCCCTCTGGGCGCCAAACTCATTACTTGAGCACACGTCTGCCGTCTTTCTTTGAGTGCGGTTATTAATTTTGCACTTTTCCACGTTTTTAATTATGTTCTCTTACGTTATATTTCACCACAATTACCTCCGCTGATTCTAAATTCGAAAACACGAACGAGCTCGTGACTGCGTACAGAGACGGGGTACTCAGAGTCGTGATTATCACCTGGATAAAATAAAGGTGGTTAATATTTTGTTTGTTTTCGAGATGAGGTGTCTGCAGGCCCGGTACACACTCAAGTCCCCGCGCCCGACCCTCGCAGGGCACCGCTGGGTGAGTCAAAACATAATGGCGGCGCCTGCGGCTGGGGTGCAATTTCGAGCGGTGGGTCGGTTGCTGCGACAGCCTGCTCTGAGAACGGTGGCGGTGGGCGGCGGGAGCGGTGGAGACGCATCTGGAACCGACAGACAAATCCCAATGACGTGTAACGAGGTGAGAAACGGTCTCGGGATGCGCAAGAGAGGTAGGTGCTCTGGGGACAAGAGAGGTAGATGCTCTGGGGACAAGAGAGGTAGATGCTCTGGCGACAAGAGAGGTAGATGCTCTGGGGACAAGAGAGGTAGGTGCTCTGGGGACAAGAGAGGTAGATGCTCTGGGGACAAGAGAGGTAGATGCTCTGGGGACAAGAGAGGTAGATGCTCTGGGGACAAGAGAGGTAGATGCTCTGGGGACAAGAGAGGTAGGTGCTCTGGGGACAAGAGAGGTAGATGCTCTGGGGACAAGAGAGGTAGATGCTCTGGGGACAAGAGAGGTAGATGCTCTGGGGACAAAAGAGGTAGATGCTCTGGGGACAAGAGAGGTAGATGCTCTGGGGACAAGAGAGGTAGATGCTCTGGGGACAAGAGAGGTAGATGCTCTGGGGACAAGAGAGGTAGGTGCTCTGGGGACAAGAGAGGTAGATGCTCTGGGGACAAGAGAGGTAGATGCTCTGGGGACAAGAGAGGTAGGTGCTCTGGGGACAAGAGAGGTAGATGCTCTGGGGATAAGAGAGGTACATGCTCTGGGGACAAAAGAGGTAGATGCTCTGGGGACAAGAGAGGTAGATGCTCTAGGGACAAGGGAGGTAGATGCTCTGGGGACAAGAGAGGTAGATGCTCTGGGGACAAGAGAGGTAGATGCTCTGGGGACAAGAGAGGTAGGTGCTCTGGGGACAAGAGAGGTAGATGCTCTGGGGACAAGAGAGGTAGATGCTCTGGGGACAAGAGAGGTAGATGCTCTGGGACAAGAGAGGTAGGTGCTCTGGGGACAAGAGAGGTAGATGCTCTGGGGACAAGAGAGGTAGGTGCTCTGGGGACAAGAGAGGTAGGTGCTCTGGGGACAAGAGAGGTAGATGCTCTGGGGACAAGAGAGGTAGATGCTCTGGGGACAAAAGAGGTAGATTCTCTGGGGACAAGAGAGGTAGATGCTCTGGGGACAAGAGAGGTAGATGCTCTGGGGACAAAAGAGGTAGATGCTCTGGGGACAAGAGAGGTAGATGCTCTGGGGACAAAAGAGGTAGATGCTCTGGGGACAAGAGAGGTAGATGCTCTGGGGACAAGAGATGTAGGTGCTCTGGGGACAAGAGAGGTAGGTGCTCTGGGGACAAGAGAGGTAGATGCTCTGGGGACAAGAGAGGTAGATGCTCTGGGGACAAGAGAGGTAGATGCTCTGGAGAGAAAAGCGGTAGATGCTCTGTGGACAAGAGAGGTAGATGCTCTGGGGACAAGAGAGGTAGATGCTCTGGGGACAAGAGAGGTAGATGCTCTGGGGACAAGAGAGGTACATGCTCTGGGGACAAGAGAGGTAGGTGCTCTGGGGACTAGAGAGGTAGATGCTCTGGCGACAAGAGAGGTAGATGCTCTGCGGACAAGAGAGGTAGGTGCTCTGGGGACAAGAGAGGTAGATGCTCTGGGGACAAGAGAGGTAGATGCTCTGGGGACAAGAGAGGTAGATGCTCTGGGGACAAGAGAGGTAGATGCTCTGGGGACAAGAGAGGTAGATGCTCTGGGGACAAGAGAGGTAGGTGCTCTGGGGACAAGAGAGGTAGGTGCTCTGGGGACATCAGAGGTAGGTGCTCTGGGGACAAGAGAGGTAGGTGCTCTGGGGGCAAGAGAGGTAGATGCTCTGTGGACAAGAGAGGTAGATGCTCTGGGGACAAGAGAGGTAGGTGCTCTGGGGACAAGAGAGGTAGGTGCTCTGGGGACAAGAGAGGTAGGTGCTCTGGGGACAAGAGAGGTAGATGCTCTGGGGACAAGAGAGGTAGATGCTCTGGGGACAAGAGAGGTAGGTGCTCTGGGGACAAGAGAGGTAGGTGCTCTGGGGACAAGAGAGGTAGGTGCTCTGGGGACAAGAGAGGTAGGTGCTCTGGGGACAAGAGAGGTAGATGCTCTGGGGACAAGAGAGGTAGATGCTCTGGGGACAAGAGAGGTAGATGCTCTGGGGACAAGAGAGGTAGATGCTCTGGGGACAAGAGAGGTAGATGCTCTGGGGACAAGAGAGGTAGATGCTCTGGGGACAAAAGAGGTAGATGCTCTGGGGACAAGAGAGGTAGATGCTCTGGGGACAAAAGAGGTAGATGCTCTGGGGACAAGAGAGGTAGATGCTCTGGGGACAAGAGATGTAGGTGCTCTGGGGACAAGAGAGGTAGGTGCTCTGGGGACAAGAGAGGTAGATGCTCTGGGGACAAGAGAGGTAGATGCTCTGGGGACAAGAGAGGTAGATGCTCTGGAGAGAAAAGCGGTAGATGCTCTGTGGACAAGAGAGGTAGATGCTCTGGGGACAAGAGAGGTAGATGCTCTGGGGACAAAAGAGGTAGATGCTCTGGGGACAAGAGAGGTACATGCTCTGGGGACAAGAGAGGTAGGTGCTCTGCTGACTAGAGAGGTAGATGCTCTGGCGACAAGAGAGGTAGATGCTCTGCGGACAAGAGAGGTAGGTGCTCTGGGGACAAGAGAGGTAGATGCTCTGGGGACAAGAGAGGTAGATGCTCTGGGGACAAGAGAGGTAGATGCTCTGGGGACAAGAGAGGTAGATGCTCTGGGGACAAGAGAGGTAGATGCTCTGGGGACAAGAGAGGTAGGTGCTCTGGGGACAAGAGAGGTAGGTGCTCTGGGGACATCAGAGGTAGGTGCTTTGGGGACAAGAGAGGTAGGTGCTCTGGGGGCAAGAGAGGTAGATGCTCTGTGGACAAGAGAGGTAGATGCTCTGGGGACAAGAGAGGTAGGTGCTCTGGGGACAAGAGAGGTAGGTGCTCTGGGGACAAGAGAGGTAGGTGCTCTGGGGACAAGAGAGGTAGATGCTCTGGGGACAAGAGAGGTAGATGCTCTGGGGACAAGAGAGGTAGGTGCTCTGGGGACAAGAGAGGTAGGTGCTCTGGGGACAAGAGAGGTAGGTGCTCTGGGGACAAGAGAGGTAGATGCTCTAGGGACAAGAGAGGTAGGTGCTCTGGGGACAAGAGAGGTAGATGCTCTGGGGACAAAAGAGGTAGATACTCTGGGGACAAGAGAGGTAGATGCTCTGGGGACAAGAGAGGTAGGTGCTCTGGGGACAAGAGAGGTAGGTGTTCTGGGGACAAGAGAGGTAGGTGCTCTGGGGACAAGAGAGGTAGTTGCTCTGGGGACAAGAGAGGTAGATGCTCTGGGGACAAGAGAGGTAGATGCTCTAGGGACAAGAGAGGTAGGTGCTCTGGGGACAAGAGAGGTAGATGCTCTGGGGACAAAAGAGGTAGATACTCTGGGGACAAGAGAGGTAGATGCTCTGGGGACAAGAGAGGTAGGTGCTCTGGGGACAAGAGAGGTAGGTGTTCTGGGGACAAGAGAGGTAGGTGCTCTGGGGACAAGAGCGGTAGATGCTCTGGGGACAAGAGAGGTAGGTGTTCTGGGGACAAGAGAGGTAGATGCTCTGGGGACAAATGAGGTAGATGCTCTGGCGACAAGAGAGGTAGATGCTCTGGCGACAAGAGAGGTAGATGCTCTGCGGACAAGAGACGTAGGTGCTCTGGGGACAACAGAGGTAGGTGCTCTGCGGACAAGAGAGGTAGATGCTCTGGGGACAAGAGAGGTAGGTGCTCTGGGGACAAGAGAGGTAGATGCTCTGAGGACAAGAGAGGTAGATGCTCTGGCGCCAAGAGAGGTAGATGCTCTGCGGACAAGAGAGGTAGGTGCTCTGGGGACAAAAGAGGTAGATGCTCTGGGGACAATAGAGGTAGATGCTCTGGGGACAAGAGAGGTAGATGCTCTGGGGACAAGAGAGGTAGATGCTCTGGGGACAAGAGAGGTAGGTGCTCTGGGGACAAGAGAGGTAGATGCTCTGGGGACAAGAGAGGTAGATGCTCTGGGGACAAGAGAGGTAGGTGCTCTGGGGACAAGAGAGGTAGATGCTCTGGGGACAAGAGAGGTACATGCTCTGGGGACAAAAGAGGTAGATGCTCTGGGGACAAGAGAGGTAGATGCTCTAGGGACAAAGGAGGTAGATGCTCTGGGGACAAGAGAGGTAGATGCTCTGGGGACAAGAGAGGTAGATGCTCTGGGGACAAGAGAGGTAGATGCTCTGTGGACAAGAGAGTTTGGTGCTCTGGGGACAAGAGAGGTAGATGCTCTGGGGACAAGAGAGGTAGGTGCTCTGGGGACAAGAGAGGTAGGTGCTCTGGGGACAAGAGAGGTAGATGCTCTAGGGACAACAGAGGTAGGTGCTCTGGGGACAAGAGAGGTAGTAGCTCTGGGGACAAAAGAGGTAGATACTCTGGGGACAAGAGAGGTAGATGCTCTGGGGACAAGAGAGGTAGGTGCTCTGGGGACAAGAGAGGTAGGTGTTCTGGGGACAAGAGAGGTAGGTGCTCTGGGGACAAGAGCGGTAGATGCTCTGGGGACAAGAGAGGTAGGTGTTCTGGGGACAAGAGAGGTAGGTGCTCTGGGGACAAGAGAGGTAGGTGCTCTGGGGACAAGAGAGGTAGATGCTCTGGGGACAAGAGAGGTAGATGCTCTAGGGACAAGAGAGGTAGGTGCTCTGGGGACAAGAGAGGTAGATGCTCTGGGGACAAAAGAGGTAGATACTTTGGGGACAAGAGAGGTAGATGCTCTGGCGACAAGAGAGGTAGATGCTCTGCGGACAAGAGACATAGGTGCTCTGGGGACAACAGAGGTAGGTGCTCTGCGGGCAAGAGAGGTAGATGCTCTGGGGACAAGAGAGGTAGGTGCTCTGTTGACAAGAGAGGTAGATGCTCTGGGGACAAGAGAGGTAGATGCTCTGGCGACAAGAGACGTAGATGCTCTGCGGACAAGAGAGGTAGGTGCTCTGGGGACAAGAGAGGTAGATGCTCTGGGGACAAGAGAGGTAGGTGCTCTGGGGACAAGAGGGGTAGGTGCTCTGAGGACAAGAGAGGTAGGTGCTCTGGGGACAAGAGAGGTAGATGCTCTGGGGATAAGAGAGGTAGGTGTTCTGGGGACAAGAGAGGTAGATGCTCTGGGGACAAGAGAGGTAGGTTCTCTGGGGACAAGAGCGGTAGATGCTCTGGGGACAAGAGAGGTAGGTGTTCTGGGGACAAGAGCGGTGGATGCTCTGGGGACAAATGAGGTAGATGCTCTGGCGACAAGAGAGGTAGATGCTCTGGGGACAAAAGAGGTAGATGCTCTGGGGACAAGAGAGGTAGATGCTCTAGGGACAAGGGAGGTAGATGCTCTGGGGACAAGAGAGGTAGATGCTCTGGGGACAAGAGAGGTAGATGCTCTGGGGACAAGAGAGGTAGATGCTCTGTGGACAAGAGAGTTTGGTGCTCTGGGGACAAGAGAGGTAGATGCTCTGGGGACAAGAGAGGTAGGTGCTCTGGGGACAAGAGAGGTAGGTGCTCTGGGGACAAGAGAGGTAGATGCTCTAGGGACAAGAGAGGTAGGTGCTCTGGGGACAAGAGAGGTAGTAGCTCTGGGGACAAAAGAGGTACATACCCTGGGGACAAGAGAGGTAGATGCTCTGGGGACAAGAGAGGTAGGTGCTCTGGGGACAAGAGAGGTAGGTGTTCTGGGGACAAGAGAGGTAGGTGCTCTGGGGACAAGAGCGGTAGATGCTCTGGGGACAAGAGAGGTAGGTGTTCTGGGGACAAGAGAGGTAGGTGCTCTGGGGACAAGAGAGGTAGGTGCTCTGGGGACAAGAGAGGTAGATAGTCTGGGGACAAGAGAGGTAGATGCTCTAGGGACAAGAGAGGTAGGTGCTCTGGGGACAAGAGAGGTAGATGCTCTGGGGACAAAAGAGGTAGATACTCTGGGGACAAGAGAGGTAGATGCTCTGGCGACAAGAGAGGTAGATGCTCTGCGGACAAGAGACATAGGTGCTCTGGGGACAACAGAGGTAGGTGCTCTGCGGGCAAGAGAGGTAGATGCTCTGGGGACAAGAGAGGTAGGTGCTCTGGGGACAAGAGAGGTAGATGCTCTGGGGACAAGAGAGGTAGATGCTCTGGCGACAAGAGACGTAGATGCTCTGCGGACAAGAGAGGTAGGTGCTCTGGGGACAAGAGAGGTAGATGCTCTGGGGACAAGAGAGGTAGGTGCTCTGGGGACAAGAGGGGTAGGTGCTCTGAGGACAAGAGAGATAGGTGCTCTGGGGACAAGAGAGGTAGATGCTCTGGGGATAAGAGAGGTAGATACTCTGGGGACAAGAGAGGTAGATGCTCTGGGGACTAGAGAGGTAGATGCTCTGGCGACAAGAGAGGTAGATGCTCTGCGGAAAAGAGAGGTAGGTGCTCTGGGGACAAGAGAGGTAGGTGCTCTGGGGACAAGAGAGGTAGATGCTCTGGGGACAAGAGAGGTAGGTGCTCTGGGGACAAGAGAGGTAGATGCTCTGGGGACAAGAGAGGTAGATGCTCTGGCGACAAGAGAGGTAGATGCTCTGTGGACAAGAGAGGTTGGTGCTCTGGGGACAAGAGAGGTAGATGCTCTGGGGACAAGAGAGGTAGGTGCTCTGGGGACAAGAGAATTAGGTGCTCTGGGGACAAGAGAGGTAGATGCTCTGGGGACAAGAGAGGTAGGTGCTCTGGGGACAAGAGAGGTAGATGCTCTGGGGACAAGAGAGGTAGATGCTCTGGGGACAAGAGAGGTAGATGCTCTGGGGAGAAAAGCGGTAGATGCTCTGTGGACAAGGGAGGTGGATGCTCTGGGGACAAGAGAGGTAGATGCTCTGGGGACAAAAGAGGTAGATGCTCTGGGGACAAGACAGGTAGATGCTCTGGGGACAAGAGAGGTAGGTGCTCTGGGGACTAGAGAGGTAGATGCTCTGGCGACAAGAGAGGTAGATGCTCTGCGGACAAGAGAGGTAGGTGCTCTGGGGACAAGAGAGGTAGATGCTCTGGGGACAAGAGAGGTAGATGCTCTGGGGACAAGAGAGGTAGATGCTCTGGGGACAAGAGAGGTAGATGCTCTGGGGACAAGAGAAGTAGATGCTCTGGGGACAAGAGAGGTAGGTGCTCTGGGGACAAGAGAGGTAGGTGCTCTGGGGACAAGAGAGGTAGGTGCTCTGGGGACAAGAGAGGTAGGTGCTCTGGGGACAAGAGAGGTAGATGCTTTGGGGACAAGAGAGGTAGATGCTCTGGGGACAAGAGAGGTAGGTGCTCTGGGGACAAGAGAGGTAGGTGCTCTGGGGACAAGAGAGGTAGGTGCTCTGGGGACAAGAGAGGTAGATGCTCTGGGGACAAGAGAGGTAGGTGCTCTGGGGACAAGAGAGGTAGATGCACTGGGGATAAGAGAGGTAGATACTCTGGGGACAAGAGAGGTAGATGCTCTGGGGACTAGAGAGGTAGATGCTCTGGCGACGAGAGAGGTAGATGCTCTGCGGACAAGAGAGGTAGGTGCTCTGGGGACAACAGAGGTAGGTGCTCTGGGGACAAGAGAGGTAGATGCTCTGGGGACAAGAGAGGTAGGTGCTCTGGGTACAAGAGAGGTAGATGCTCTGGGGACAAGAGAGGTAGATGCTATGGCGACAAGAGAGGTAGATGCTCTGTGGACAAGAGAGGTTGGTGCTCTGGGGACAAGAGAGGTAGATGCTCTGGGGACAAGAGAGGTAGGTGCTCTGGGGACAAGAGAGGTAGGTGCTCTGGGGACAAGAGAGGTAGGTGCTCTGGGGACCAGAGAGGTAGATGCTCTGGGGACAAGAGAGGTAGATGCTCTGGGGACAAGAGAGGTAGATGCTCTGGGGACAAGAGAGGTAGATGCTCTGAGGACAAGAGAGGTAGATGCTCTGGGGACAAGAGAGGTAGGTGCTCTGGGGACAAGAGAGGTAGATGCTCTGGGGACAAGAGAGGTAGGTGCTCTGGGGACAAGAGAGGTAGGTGCTCTGGGGACAAGAGAGGTAGGTGTTCTGCGGACAAGAGAGGTAGATGCTCTCGGGACAAGAGAGGTAGATGCTCTGGGGACAAGAGAGGTAGATGCTCTGGGGACAAGAGAGGTAGATGCTCTGGGGACAAGAGAGGTAGATGCTCTGGGGACAAGACAGGTAGATGCTCTGAGGACAAGAGAGGTAGATGCTCTGGGGACAAGAGAGGTAGGTGCTCTGGGGACAAGAGAGGTAGATGCTCTGGGGACAAGAGAGGTAGATGCTCTGGGGACAAGAGAGGTAGATGCTCTGGGGACAAGAGAGGTAGATGCTCTGGCGACAAGAGAGGTAGATGCTCTGCGGACAAGAGAGGTAGGTGCTCTGGGGACAAGAGAGGTAGGTGCTCTGGGGACAAGAGCGGTAGATGCTCTGGGGACAAGAGAGGTAGGTGCTCTGGGGACAAGAGAGGTAGATGCTCTGGGAACAAATGAGGTAGATGCTCTGGCGACAAGGGAGGTAGATGCTCTGCGGACAAGAGAGGTAGGTGCTCTGGGGACGAGAGAGGTAGATGCTCCGGGGACCAGAGAGGTAGATGCTCTAGGGACAAGAGAGGTAGGTGCTCTGGGACAAGAGAGGTAGATGCTCTGGGGACAAAAGAGGTAGATACTCTGGGGACAAGAGAGGTAGATGCTCTGGGGACAAGAGAGGTAGGTGCTCTGGGGACAAGAGAGGTAGGTGTTATGGGGACAAGAGAGGTAGGTGCTCTGGGGACAAGCGAGGTAGGTGCTCTGGGGACAAGAGAGGTAGATGCTCTGGGGACAAGAGAGGTAGATGCTCTAGGGACAAGAGAGGTAGGTGCTCTGGGGACAAGAGAGGTAGATGCTCTGGGGACAAAAGAGGTAGATACTCTGGGGACAAGAGAGGTAGATGCTCTGGGGACAAGAGAGGTAGGTGCTCTCGGGACAAGAGAGGTAGGTGTTCTGGGGACAAGAGAGGTAGGTGCTCTGGGGACAAGAGCGGTAGATGCTCTGGGGACAAGAGAGGCAGGTGTTCCGGGGACAAGAGAGGTAGATGCTCTGGGGACAAATGAGGTAGATGCTCTGGCGACAAGAGAGGTAGATGCTCTGGCGACAAGAGAGGTAGATGCTCTGCGGACAAGAGACGTAGGTGCTCTGGGGACAACAGAGGTAGGTGCTCTGCGGACAAGAGCGGTAGATGCTCTGGGGACAAGAGAGGTAGGTGCTCTGGGGACAAGAGAGGTAGATGCTCTGGGGACAAGAGAGGTAGATGCTCTGGCGACAAGAGAGGTAGATGCTCTGCGAACAAGAGAGGTAGGTGCTCTGGGGACAAGAGAGGTAGATGCTCTGGGGACAAGAGAGGTAGGTGCTCTGGGGAAAAGAGAGGTAGGTGCTCTGGGGACAAGAGAGGTAGGTGCTCTGGGGACAAGAGAGGTAGGTGCTCTGGGGATAAGAGAGGTAGATACTCTGGGGACAAGAGAGGTAGATGCTCTGGGGACTAGAGAGGTAGATGCTCTGGCGACAAGAGAGGTAGATGCTCTGCGGACAAGAGAGGTAGGTGCTCTGGGGACAACAGAGGTAGGTGCTCTGGGGACAAGAGAGGTAGATGCTCTAAGGACAAGAGAGGTAGGTGCTCTGGGGACAAGAGAGGTAGATGCTCTGGGGACAAGAGAGGTAGATGCTCTGGCGACAAGAGAGGTAGATGCTCTGTGGACAAGAGAGTTTGGTGCTCTGGGGACAAGAGAGGTAGATGCTCTGGGGACAAGAGAGGTAGGTGCTCTGGGGACAAGAGAGGTAGGTGCTCTGGGGACAAGAGAGGTAGGTGCTCTGGGGACAAGAGAGGTAGGTGCTCTGGGGACAAGAGAGGTAGATGCTCTGGGGACAAGAGAGGTAGATGCTCTGGGGACAAGAGAGGTAGGTGCTCTGGGGACAAGAGAGGTAGGTGCTCTGGGGACAAGAGAGGTAGATGCTCTGGGGACAAGAGAGGTAGATGCTCTGGGGACAAGAGAGGTAGATGCTCTGGGGCAAGAGAGGTAGATGCTCTGGGGACAAGAGAGGTAGATGCTCTGGGGACAAGAGAGGTAGATGCTCTGAGGACAAGAGAGGTAGATGCTCTGGGGACAAGAGAGGTAGGTGCTCTGGGGACAAGAGAGGTAGATGCTCTGGGGACAAGAGAGGTAGATGCTCTGGGGATAAGAGAGGTAGGTGCTCTGGGGACAAGAGAGGTAGATGCTCTGGGGACAAGAGAGGTAGGTGCTCTGGGGACAAGAGGGGTAGATGCTCTGGGGACAAGAGAGGTAGATGCTCTGGCGACAAGAGAGGTAGATGCTCTGCGGCAAGAGAGGTAGGTGCTCTGGGGACAAGAGAGATAGATGCTCTGGGGACAAGAGAGGTAGGTGCTCTGGGGACAAGAGAGGTAGGTGCTCTGGGGACAAGAGAGGTAGGTGCTCTGGGGACAAGAGAGGTTGGTGCTCTGGGGACAAGAGAGGTAGGTGCTCTGGGGACAAGAGAGGTAGGTGCTCTGGGGACAAGAGAGGTAGGTGTTCTGCGGACAAGAGAGGTAGATGCTCTGGGGACAAGAGAGGTAGATGCTCTGGGGACAAGAGAGGTAGATGCTCTGGGGACAAGAGAGGTAGATGCTCTGGGGACAAGAGAGGTAGATCCTCTGGGGACAAGAGAGGTAGATGCTCTGTGGACAAGAGAGGTAGATGCTCTGGGGACAAGAGAGGTAGGTGCTCTGGGGACAAGACAGGTAGATGCTCTGGGGACAAGAGAGGTAGATGCTCTGGGGACAAGAGAGGTAGGTGCTCTGGGGACAAGAGCGGTAGATGCTCTGGGGACAAGAGAGGTAGGTGTTCTGGGGACAAGAGAGGTAGGTGCTCTGGGGACAAGAGAGGTAGATGCTCTGGGGACAAGAGAGGTAGATGCTCTGGGGACAAGAGAGGTAGATGCTCTGGGGCAAGAGAGGTAGATGCTCTGGGGACAAGAGAGGTAGATGCTCTGGGGACAAGAGAGGTAGATGCTCTGAGGACAAGAGAGGTAGATGCTCTGGGGACAAGAGAGGTAGGTGCTCTGGGGACAAGAGAGGTAGATGCTCTGGGGACAAGAGAGGTAGATGCTCTGGGGATAAGAGAGGTAGGTGCTCTGGGGACAAGAGAGGAAGATGCTCTGGGGACAAGAGAGGTAGATGCTCTGGGGACAAGAGAGGTAGATGCTCTGGGGACAAGAGAGGTAGATGCTCTGGCGACAAGAGAGGTAGATGCTCTGCGGACAAGAGAGGTAGGTGCTCTGGGGACAAGAGAGGTAGGTGCTCTGGGGACAAGAGCGGTAGATGCTCTGGGGACAAGAGAGGTAGGTGCTCTGGGGACAAGAGAGGTAGATGCTCTGGGGACAAATGAGGTAGATGCTCTGGCGACAAGAGAGGTAGATGCTCTGCGGACAAGAGAGGTAGGTGCTCTGGGGACGAGAGAGGTAGATGCTCTGGGGACCAGAGAGGTAGATGCTCTAGGGACAAGAGAGGTAGGTGCTCTGGGACAAGAGAGGTAGATGCTCTGGGGACAAAAGAGGTAGATACTCTGGGGACAAGAGAGGTAGATGCTCTGGGGACAAGAGAGGTAGGTGCTCTGGGGACAAGAGAGGTAGGTGTTATGGGGACAAGAGAGGTAGGTGCTCTGGGGACAAGAGAGGTAGGTGCTCTGGGGACAAGAGAGGTAGATGCTCTGGGGACAAGAGAGGTAGATGCTCTAGGGACAAGAGAGGTAGGTGCTCTGGGGACAAGAGAGGTAGATGCTCTGGGGACAAAAGAGGTAGATACTCTGGGGACAAGAGAGGTAGATGCTCTGGGGACAAGAGAGGTAGGTGCTCTCGGGACAAGAGAGGTAGGTGTTCTGGGGACAAGAGAGGTAGGTGCTCTGGGGACAAGAGCGGTAGATGCTCTGGGGACAAGAGAGGCAGGTGTTCTGGGGACAAGAGAGGTAGATGCTCTGGGGACAAATGAGGTAGATGCTCTGGCGACAAGAGAGGTAGATGCTCTGGCGACAAGAGAGGTAGATGCTCTGCGGACAAGAGACGTAGGTGCTCTGGGGACAACAGAGGTAGGTGCTCTGCGGACAAGAGCGGTAGATGCTCTGGGGACAAGAGAGGTAGGTGCTCTGGGGACAAGAGAGGTAGATGCTCTGGGGACAAGAGAGGTAGATGCTCTGGCGACAAGAGAGGTAGATGCTCTGCGAACAAGAGAGGTAGGTGCTCTGGGGACAAGAGAGGTAGATGCTCTGGGGACAAGAGAGGTAGGTGCTCTGGGGAAAAGAGAGGTAGGTGCTCTGGGGACAAGAGAGGTAGGTGCTCTGGGGACAAGAGAGGTAGGTGCTCTGGGGATAAGAGAGGTAGATACTCTGGGGACAAGAGAGGTAGATGCTCTGGGGACTAGAGAGGTAGATGCTCTGGCGACAAGAGAGGTAGATGCTCTGCGGACAAGAGAGGTAGGTGCTCTGGGGACAACAGAGGTAGGTGCTCTGGGGACAAGAGAGGTAGATGCTCTAAGGACAAGAGAGGTAGGTGCTCTGGGGACAAGAGAGGTAGATGCTCTGGGGACAAGAGAGGTAGATGCTCTGGCGACAAGAGAGGTAGATGCTCTGTGGACAAGAGAGGTTGGTGCTCTGGGGACAAGAGAGGTAGATGCTCTGGGGACAAGAGAGGTAGGTGCTCTGGGGACAAGAGAGGTAGGTGCTCTGGGGACAAGAGAGGTAGGTGCTCTGGGGACAAGAGAGGTAGGTGCTCTGGGGACAAGAGAGGTAGATGCTCTGGGGACAAGAGAGGTAGATGCTCTGGGGACAAGAGAGGTAGGTGCTCTGGGGACAAGAGAGGTAGGTGCTCTGGGGACAAGAGAGGTAGATGCTCTGGGGACATGAGAGGTAGATGCTCTGGGGACAAGAGAGGTAGATGCTCTGGGGCAAGAGAGGTAGATGCTCTGGGGACAAGAGAGGTAGATGCTCTGGGGACAAGAGAGGTAGATGCTCTGAGGACAAGAGAGGTAGATGCTCTGGGGACAAGAGAGGTAGATGCTCTGGGGACAAGAGAGGTAGATGCTCTGGGGACAAGAGAGGTAGATGCTCTGGGGATAAGAGAGGTAGGTGCTCTGGGGACAAGAGAGGTAGATGCTCTGGGGACAAGAGAGGTAGGTGCTCTGGGGACAAGAGGGGTAGATGCTCTGGGGACAAGAGAGGTAGATGCTCTGGCGACAAGAGAGGTAGATGCTCTGCGGCAAGAGAGGTAGGTGCTCTGGGGACAAGAGAGATAGATGCTCTGGGGACAAGAGAGGTAGGTGCTCTGGGGACAAGAGAGGTAGGTGCTCTGGGGACAAGAGAGGTAGGTGCTCTGGGGACAAGAGAGGTTGGTGCTCTGGGGACAAGAGAGGTAGGTGCTCTGGGGACAAGAGAGGTAGGTGCTCTGGGGACCAGAGAGGTAGGTGTTCTGCGGACAAGAGAGGTAGATGCTCTGGGGGCAAGAGAGGTAGATGCTCTGGGGACAAGAGAGGTAGATGCTCTGGGGACAAGAGAGGTAGATGCTCTGGGGACAAGAGAGGTAGATGCTCTGGGGACAAGAGAGGTAGATGCTCTGTGGACAAGAGAGGTAGATGCTCTGGGGACAAGAGAGGTAGGTGCTCTGGGGACAAGACAGGTAGATGCTCTGGGGACAAGAGAGGTAGATGCTCTGGGGACAAGAGAGGTAGATGCTCTGGGGACAAGACAGGTAGATGCACTGGCGACAAGAGAGGTAGATGCTCTGCGGACAAGAGAGGTAGGTGCTCTGGGGACAAGAGAGGTATGTGCTCTGGGGACAAGAGCGGTAGATGCTCTGGGGACAAGAGAGGTAGGTGCTCTGGGGACAAGAGAGGTAGATGCTCTGGGGAAAAATGAGGTAGATGCTCTGGCGACAAGAGAGGTAGATGCTCTGCGGACAAGTGATGTAGGTGCTCTGGGGACAACAGAGGTAAGTGCTCTGGGGACAAGAGAGGTAGATGCTCTGGGGACAAGAGAGGTAGGTGCTCTGGGGACAAGAGAGGTAGATGCTCTGGGGACAAGAGAGGTAGATGCTCTTGCGACAAGAGAGGTAGATGCTCTGTGGACAGGAGAGGTTGGTGCTCTGGGGACAAGAGAGGTAGATGCTCTGGGGACAAGAGAGGTAGGTGCTCTGGGGACAAGAGAGGTAGGTGCTCTGGGGACAAGAGAGGTAGGTGCTCTGGGGACAAGAGAGGTAGGTGCTCTGGTGACAAGAGAGGTAAATGCTCTGGGGACAAGAGAGGTAGATGCTTTGGGGACAAGAGAGGTAGGTGCTCTGGGGACAAGAGAGGTAGGTGCTCTGGGGACAAGAGAGGTAGGTGTTCTGGGGACAAGAGAGGTAGATGCTCTGGGGACAAGAGAGGTAGATGCTCTGGGGACAAGAGAGGTAGATGCTCTGAGGACAAGAGAGGTAGATGCTCTGGGGACAAGAGAGGTAGATGCTCTGGGGACAAGAGAGGTAGATGCTCTGGGGACAAGAGAGGTAGATGCTCTGGGGACAAGAGAGGTAGATGCTCTGGGGACAAGAGAGGTAGATGCTCTGAGGACAAGAGAGGTAGATGCTCTGGGGACAAGAGAGGTAGGTGCTCTGGGGACAAGAGGGGTAGATGCTCTGGGGACAAGAGAGGTAGATCTCTGGCGACAAGAGAGGTAGATGCTCTGCGGACAAGAGAGGTAGGTGCTCTGGGGACAAGAGAGGTAGATGCTCTGGGGACAAGAGAGGTAGGTGCTCTGGGGACAAGAGAGGTAGGTGCTCTGGGGGCAAGAGAGGTAGGTGCTCTGGGGACAAGAGAGGTAGGTGCTCTGGGGACAAGAGAGGTAGATGCTCTGGGGACAAGAGAGGTAGATGCTCTGGGGACAAGAGAGGTAGGTGCTCTGGGGACAAGAGAGGTAGGTGCTCTGGGGACAAGAGAGGTAGGTGTTCTGCGGACAAGAGAGGTAGATGCTCTGGGGACAAGAGAGGTAGATGCTCTGGGGACAAGAGAGGTAGATGCTCTGGGGACAAGAGAGGTAGATGCTCTGGGGACAAGAGAGGTAGATGCTCTGGGGACAAGAGAGGTAGATGCTCAGGGGACAAGAGAGGTAGATGCTCTGGGGACAAGAGAGGTAGGTTCTCTGGGGACAAGAGAGGTAGATGCTCTGGGGACAAGAGAGGTAGATGCTCTGGGGACAAGGGAGGTAGATGCTCTGGGGACAAGAGAGGTAGATGCTCTGGCGACAAGAGAGGTAGATGCTCTGCGGACAAGAGAGGTAGGTGCTCTGGGGACAAGAGAGGTAGGTGCTCTGGGGACAAGAGACGTAGGTGCTCTGGGGACAAGAGAGGTAGATGCTCTGGGGACAAATGAGGTAGATGCTCTGGCGACAAGAGAGGTAGATGCTCTGCGGACAAGAGAGGTAGGTGCTCTGGGGACAAGAGAGGTAGATGCTCTGGGGACAAGAGAGGTAGATGCTCTAGGGACAAGAGAGGTAGGTGCTCTGGGACAAGAGAGGTAGATGCTCTGGGGACAAAAGAGGTAGATACTCTGGGGACAAGAGGTAGATGCTCTGGGGACAAGAGAGGTAGGTGCTCTGGGGACAAGAGAGGTAGGTGTTCTGCGGACAAGAGAGGTAGGTGCTCTGGGGACAAGAGAGGTAGGTGCTCTGGGGACAAGAGAGGTAGGTGCTCTGGGGACAAGAGAGGTAGGTGTTCTGGGGACAAGAGAGGTAGGTGCTCTGGGGACAAGAGCGGTAGATGCTCTGGGGACAAGAGAGGCAGGTGTTCTGGGGACAAGAGAGGTAGATGCTCTGGGGACAAATGAGGTAGATGCTCTGGCGACAAGAGAGGTAGATGCTCTGGCGACAAGAGAGGTAGATGCTCTGCGGACAAGAGACGTAGGTGCTCTGGGGACAACAGAGGTAGGTGCTCTGCGGACAAGAGAGGTAGATGCTCTGGGGACAAGAGAGGTAGGTGCTCTGGGGACAAGAGAGGTAGATGCTCTGGGGACAAGAGAGGTAGATGCTCTGGCGACAAGAGAGGTAGATGCTCTGCTGACAAGAGAGGTAGGTGCTCTGGGGACAAGAGAGGTAGATGCTCTGGGGACAAGAGAGGTAGGTGCTCTGGGGAAAAGAGAGGTAGGTGCTCTGGGGACAAGAGAGGTAGGTGCTCTGGGGACAAGAGAGGTAGATGCTCTGGTGATAAGAGAGGTAGATACTCTGGGGACAAGAGAGGTAGATGCTCTGGGGACTAGAGAGGTAGATGCTCTGGCGACAAGAGAGGTAGATGCTCTGCGGACAAGAGAGGTAGGTGCTCTGGGGACAACAGAGGTAGGTGCTCTGGGGACAAGAGAGGTAGATGCTCTGAGGAAAAGAGAGGTAGGTGCTCTGGGGACAAGAGAGGTAGATGCTCTGGGGACAAGAGAGGTAGATGCTCTGGCGACAAGAGAGGTAGATGCTCTGTGGACTAGAGAGGTTGGTGCTCTGGGGACAAGAGAGGTAGATGCTCTGGGGACAAGAGAGGTAGGTGCTCTGGGGACAAGAGAGGTAGGTGCTCTGGGGACAAGAGAGGTAGGTGCTCTGGGGACAAGAGAGGTAGGTGCTCTGGGGACAAGAGAGGTAGATGCTCTGGGGACAAGAGAGGTAGATGCTCTGGGGACAAGAGAGGTAGGTGCTCTGGGAACAAGAGAGGTAGGTGCTCTGGGGACAAGAGAGGTAGGTGTTCTGGGGACAAGAGAGGTAGATGCTCTGGGGACAAGAGAGGTAGATGCTCTGGGGACAAGAGAGGTAGATACTCTGGGGACAAGAGAGGTAGATGCTCTGGGGACAAGAGAGGTAGATGCTCTGGGGACAAGAGAGGTAGATGCTCTGAGGACAAGAGAGGTAGATGCTCTGGGGACAAGAGAGGTAGGTGCTCTGGGGACAAGAGAGGTAGATGCTCTGGGGACAAGAGAGGTAGATGCTCTGGGGATAAGAGAGGTAGGTGCTCTGGGGACAAGAGAGGTAGATGCTCTGGGGACAAGAGAGGTAGGTGCTCTGGGGACAAGAGGGGTAGATGCTCTGGGGACAAGAGAGGTAGATGCTCTGGCGACAAGAGAGGTAGATGCTCTGCGGCAAGAGAGGTAGGTGCTCTGGGGACAAGAGAGGTAGATGCTCTGTGGACAAGAGAGGTAGGTGCTCTGGGGACAAGAGAGGTAGGTGCTCTGGGGACAAGAGAGGTAGGTGCTCTGGGGACAAGAGAGGTTGGTGCTCTGGGGACGAGGTAGATGCTCTGGGGACAAGAGAGGTAGATTCTCTGGGGACAAGAGAGGTAGGTGCTCTGGGGACAAGAGAGGTAGGTGCTCTGGGGACAAGAGAGGTAGGTGCTCTGCGGACAAGAGAGGTAGATGCTCTGGGGACAAGAGAGGTAGATGCTCTGGGGACAAGAGAGGTAGATGCTCTGGGGACATTAGAGGTAGATGCTCTGGGGACAAGAGAGGTAGATGCTCTGGGGACAAGAGAGGTAGATGCTCTGTGGACAAGAGAGGTAGATGCTCTGGGGACAAGAGAGGTAGGTGCTCTGGGGACAAGAGAGGTAGATGCTCTGGGGACAAGAGAGGTAGATGCTCTGGGGACAAGAGAGTTAGATGCTCTGGGGACAAGACAGGTAGATGCTCTGGCGACAAGAGAGGTAGATGCTCTGTGGACAAGAGAGGTAGGTGCTCTGGGGACAACAGAGGTAGGTGCTCTGGGGACAAGAGAGGTAGATGCTCTGGGGACAAGAGAGGTAGGTGCTCTGGGGACAAGAGAGGTAGATGCTCTGGGGACAAGAGAGGTAGATGCTCTGGCGACAAGAGAGGTAGATGCTCTGTGGACAAGAGAGGTTGGTGCTCTGGGGACAAGAGAGGTAGATGCTCTGGGGACAAGAGAGGTAGGTGCTCTGGGGACAAGAGAGGTAGGTGCTCTGGGGACAAGAGAGGTAGGTGCTCTGGGGACAAGAGAGGTAGGTGCTCTGGGGACAAGAGAGGTAGATGCTCTGGGGACAAGAGAGGTAGATGCTCTGGGGACAAGAGAGGTAGGTGCTCTGGGGACAAGAGAGGTAGGTGCTCTGGGGACAAGAGAGGTAGGTGTTCTGGGGACAAGAGAGGTAGATGCTCTGGCAACAAGAGAGGTAGATGCTCTGGGGACAAGAGAGGTAGATGCTCTGGGGACAAGAGAGGTAGATGCTCTGGGGACAAGAGAGGTAGATGCTCTGGGGACAAGAGAGGTAGATGCTCTGAGGACAAGAGAGGTAGATGCTCTGGGGACAAGAGAGGTAGGTGTTCTGGGGACAAGAGAGGTAGATGCTCTGGGGACAAGAGAGGTAGATGCTCTGGGGATAAGAGAGGTAGGTGCTCTGGGGACAAGAGAGGTAGATGCTCTGGGGACAAGAGAGGTAGGTGCTCTGGGGACAAGAGGGGTAGATGCTCTGGGGACAAGAGAGGTAGATGCTCTGGGGACAAGAGAGGTAGGTGCTCTGGGGTCAAGAGAGGTAGGTGCTCTGGGGAAAAGAGAGGTAGGTGTTCTGCGGACAAGAGAGGTAGATGCTCTGGGGACAAGAGAGGTAGATGCTCTGGGGACAAGAGAGGTAGATGCTCTGGGGACAAGAGAGGTAGATGCTCTGGGGACAAGAGAGGTAGATGCTCTGGGGACAAGAGAGGTAGATGCTCTGGGGACAAGAGAGGTAGATGCTTTGGGGACAAGAGAGGTAGGTGCTCTGGGGACAAGAGAGGTAGATGCTCTGGGGACAAGAGAGGTAGATGCTCTGGGGACAAGAGAGGTAGATGCTCTGGGGACAAGAGAGGTAGATGCTCTGGCGACAAGAGAGGTAGATGCTCTGCGGACAAGAGGGGTAGGTGCTCTGGGGACAAGAGAGGTATGTGCTCTGGGGACAAGAGCGGTAGATGCTCTGGGGACAAGAGAGGTAGGTGCTCTGGGGACAAGGGAGGTAGATATTCTGGGGACAAATGAGGTAGATGCTCTGGCGACAAGAGAGGTAGATGCTCTGCGGACAAGAGAGGTAGGTGCTCTGGGGACAAGAGAGGTAGATGCTCTGGGGACAAGAGAGGTAGGTGCTCTGGGGACAAGAGAGGTAGGTGCTCTAGGGACAAGAGAGGTAGGTGCTCTGGGGACAAGAGAGGTAGGTGCTCTGGGGACAAGAGAGGTAGATGCTCTGGGGACAAGAGAGGTAGATGGTCTGGGGACAAGAGAGGTAGGTGCTCTGGGGACAAGAGAGGTAGATGCTCTGGGGACAAGAGAGGTAGATGCTCTGGGGACAAGAGAGGTAGATGCTCTGGGGACAAGAGAGGTAGATGCTCTGGGGACAAGATAGGTAGATGCTCTGGGGACTAGAGAGGTAGATGCTCTGGGGACAAGAGAGGTAGATGCTTTGGGGACAAGAGAGGTAGGTGCTCTGGGGACAACAGAGGTAGGTGCTCTGGGGACAAGAGAGGTAGATGCTCTGGGGTCAAGAGAGGTTGGTGCTCTGGGGACAAGAGAGGTAGATGCTCTGGGGACAAGAGAGGTAGATGCTCTGGGGACAAGAGAGGTAGATGCTCTGGGGACAAGAGAGGTAGATGCTCTGGGGACAAGAGAGGTAGGTGCTCTGGGGACAAGAGAGGTAGATGCTCTGGGGACAAGAGAGGTAGATGCTCTGTTGACAAGAGTGGTAGATGCTCTGGGGACAAGAGAGGTAAGTGCTCTGGGGACAAGAGAGGTAGGTGCTCTGGGGACAAGAGAGGTAGATGCTCTGGGGACAAGAGAGGTAGATGCTCTAGGGACAAGAGAGGTAGGTGCTCTGGGGACAAGAGAGGTAGGTGCTCTGGGGACAAGAGAGGTAGGTGCTCTGGGGACAGGAGAGGTAGGTGTTCTGGGGACAAGAGAGGTAGATGCTCTGGGGACAAGAGAGGTAGATGCTCTGCGGACAAGAGAGGTAGGTGCTCTGGGGACAAGAGGGGTAGATGCTCTGGGGACAAGAGAGGTAGATGCTCTGGGGAAAAGAGAGGTAGATGCTCTGGGGACAAGAGAGGTAGATGCTCTGGGGACAAGAGAGGTAGATGCTCTGGGGACAAGAGAGGTAGGTGCTCTGGGGACAAGAGAGGTAGCTGCTCTGGGGACAAGAGAGGTAGGTGCTCTGGGGACAAGAGAGGTAGATGCTCTGGGGACAAGAGAGGTAGATGCTCTGGGGACAAGAGAGGTAGGTGCTCTGGCGACAAGAGAGGTAGGTGATCTGGGGACAAGAGAGGTAGGTGCTCTGGGGACAAGAGAGGTAGATGCTCTTTGGACAAGAGAGGTAGATGCTCTGGGGACATGAGAGGTAGATGCTCTGGGGACAAAAGAGGTAGATGCTCTGGGGACAAGTGAGGTAGATGCTCTGGGGACAAGAGAGGTAGATGCTCTGGGGACAAAAGAGGTAGATGCTCTGGGGACAAGAGAGGTAGATGCTCTGGGGACAAGAGAGGTAGGTGCTCTGGGGACAAGAGAGGTAGTACTCTGGCGACAAGAGAGGTAGATGCTCTGCGGACAAGAGAGGTAGGTGCTCTGGGGACAAGAGAGGTAGATGCTCTGGGGACAAGAGAGGTAGATGCTCTGGGGACAAGGGAGGTAGATGCTCTGGGGACAAGAGAGGTAGATGCTCTGGGGACAAGAGAGGTAGATGCTCTGGGGACAAGAGAGGTAGGTGCTCTGGGGACAAGAGAGGTTGGTGCTCTGGGGACAAGAGAGGTAGGTGCTCTGGGGACAAGAGAGGTAGGTGCTCTGGGGACAAGAGAGGTAGATGCTCTGGGGACAAGAGAGGTAGATGCTCTGGGGTCAAGAAAGGTAGGTGCTCTGGGGACAAGAGAGGTAGGTGCTCTGGGGACAAGAGAGGTAGATGCTCTGGGGACAAGAGAGGTAGATGCTCTGGGGACAAGAGAGGTAGATGCTCTGTGGACAAAAGAGGTAGATTCTCTGGGGACAAGAGAGGTAGATGCTCTGGGGACAAGAGAGGTAGATGCTCTGGGGACAAGAGAGGTAGGTGCTCTGGGGACAAGAGAGGTAGATGCTCTGGGGACAAGAGAGGTAGTTGCTCTGGGGACAAGAGAGGTAGATGCCCTGGTGACAAGAGAGGTAGATGCTCTGGGAACAAGAGAGGTAGGTGCTCTGGGGACAAGAGAGGTAGATGCTCTGGGGACAAGAGAGGTAGATGCTCTGGGGGCAAGAGAGGTAGATGCTCTGGGGACAAGAGAGGTAGATGCTCTGGCGACAAGAGAGGTAGATGCTCTGCGGACAATAGAGGTAGGTGCTCTGGGGACAACAGAGGTAGTTGCTCTGGGGACAAGAGAGGTAGATGCTCTGGGGACAAGAGAGGTAGGTGCTCTGGGGACAAGAGAGGTAGATGCTCTGGGGACAAGAGAGGTAGATGCTCTGGCGACAAGAGAGGTAGATGCTCTGGGGACAAGAGAGGTAGGTGCTCTGGGGACAAGTGAGGTAGGTGTTCTGGGGACAAGAGAGGTAGATGCTCTGGGGACAAGAGAGGTAGATGCTCTGGGGACAAGAGAGGTAGATGCTCTGGGGACAAGAGAGGTCGTTGCTATGGGGACATGAGAGGTAGATGCTCTGGGGACAAGAGAGGTAGATGCTCTGGGGACAAGAGAGGTAGATGCTCTGGGGACAAGAGAGGTAGGTGCTCTGGGGACAAGAGAGGTAGATGCTCTGGGGACAAGAGAGGTAGATGCTCTGGGGACAAGAGAGGTAGATGCTCTGGCGACAAGAGAGGTAGATGCTCTGCGGACAAGGGAGGTAGGTGCTCTGGGGACAAGAGAGGTAGGTGCTCTGGGGACAAGAGAGGTAGATGCTCTGGGGACAAGAGAGGTAGGTGCTCTGGGGACAAGAGAGGTAGATGCTCTGGGGACAAGAGAGGTAGATGCTCTGGCGACAAGAGAGGTAGATGCTCTGGGGACAAGAGAGGTAGATGCTCTGGCGACAAGAGAGGTAGATGCTCTGCGGACAAGGGAGGTAGGTGCTCTGGGGACATAAGAGGTAGATGCTCTGGGGACAAGAGAGGTAGATGCTCTGGGGACAAGAGAGGTAGATGCTCTGGCGACAAGAGAGGTAGATGCTCTGGGGACAAGAGAGGTAGGTGCTCTGGGGACAACAGAGGTAGGTGCTCTGGGGACAAGAGAGGTAGATGCTCTGGGGACAAGAGAGGTAGGTGCTCTGGGGACAAGAGAGGTATATGCTCTGGGGACAAGAGAGGTAGATGCTCTGGCGACAAGAGAGGTAGATGCTCTGGGGACAAGAGAGGTAGGTGCTCTGGGGACAAGAGAGGTAGGTGTTCTGGGGACAAGAGAGGTAGATGCTCTGGGGACAAGAGAGGTAGATGCTCTGGGGACAAGAGGGGTAGATGCTCTGGGGACAAGAGAGGTCGATGCTCTGGGGACAAGAGAGGTAGATGCTCTGGGGACAAGAGAGGTAGATGCTCTGGGGACAAGAGAGGTAGATGCTCTGGGGACAAGAGAGGTAGGTGCTCTGTGGACAAGAGAGGTAGATGCTCTGGGGACAAGAGAGGAAGATGCTCTGGGGACAAGAGAGGTAGATGCTCTCGGGACAAGAGAGGTAGATGCTCTGGGGACAAGAGAGGTAGGTGTTCTGGGGACAAGAGAGGTAGATGCTCCGGGGACAAGAGAGGTAGATGCTCTGGAGACAAGAGAGGTAGGTGCTCTGGGGACAAGAGAAGTAGATGCTCTGGGGACAATAGAGGTAGATGCTCTGGGACAAGAGAGGTAGGTGCTCTGGTGACAAGAGGGGTAGATGCTCTGGGGACAAGAGAGGTAGGTGCTCTGTGGACAAGAGAGGTAGATGCTCTGGGGACAAGAGAGGAAGATGCTCTGGGGACAAGAGAGGTAGATGCTCTGGGGACAAGAGAGGTAGATGCTCTGGGGACAAGAGAGGTAGATGCTCTGGGGACAAGAGAGGTAGGTGCTCTGTGGACAAGAGAGGTAGATGCTCTGGGGACAAGAGAGGAAGATGCTCTGGGGACAAGAGAGGTAGATGCTCTCGGGACAAGAGAGGTAGATGCTCTGGGGACAAGAGAGGTAGGTGTTCTGGGGACAAGAGAGGTAGATGCTCCGGGGACAAGAGAGGTAGATGCTCTGGAGACAAGAGAGGTAGGTGCTCTGGGGACAAGAGAAGTAGATGCTCTGGGGACAATAGAGGTAGATGCTCCGGGGACAAGAGAGGTAGATGCTCTGGCGACAAGAGAGGTAGATGCTCTGCGGACAAGGGAGGTAGGTGCTCTGGGGACAACAGAGGTAGGTGCTCTGGGGATAAGAGAGGTAGATGCTGTGGGGACAAGTGAGGTAGGTGCTCTGGGGACAAGAGAGGTAGATGCCCTGGGGACAAGAGAGGTAGATGCTCTGGCGACAAGAGAGGTAGATGCTCTGCGGACAAGAGAGGTATGTGCTCTGGGGACAAGAGAGGTAGATGCTCTGGGGACAAGAGAGGTAGGTGCTCTGGGGACAAGAGAGGTAGGTGCTCTGGGGACAAGAGAGGTAGGTGCTCCGGGGAAAAGAGAGGTAGGTGCTCTGGGGACAAGAGAGGTAGATGCTCTGGGGACAAGAGAGGTAGATGCTCTGGAGACAAGAGAGATAGGTGCCCTGGGGACAAGAGAGGTAGATGCTCTGGGGACAAGAGAGGTAGATGCTCTGGGGACAAGAGAGGTAGATGCTCTGGGGACAAGAGAGGTAGATGCTCTGGGGACAAGAGAGGTAGATGCTCTGGGGACAAGAGAGGTAGATGCTCTGGGGACAAGAAGGTAGATGCTCTGGGGACAAGAGAGGTAGGTGCTCTGGGGACAACAGAGGTAGGTGCTCTGGGGACAAGAGAGGTGGATGCTCTGGGGACAAGAGAGGTAGATGCTCTGGGGACAAGAGAGGTAGATGCTCTGGGGACAAGAGAGGTAGATGCTCTGGGGACAAGAGAGGTAGATGCTCTGGGGACAAGAGAGGTAGTTGCTCTGGGGACAAGAGAGGTAGGTGCTCTGGGGACAAGAGAGGTAGATGCTCTGGGGACAAGAGAGGTAGGTGCTCTGGGGACAAGAGAGGTAGGTGCTCTGGGGACAAGAGAGGTAGGTGCTCTGGGGACAAGAGAGGTAGATGCTCTGGGGACAAGAGAGGTAGATGCTCTGGGGACAAGAGAGGTAGATGCTCTGGGGACAAGAGAGGTAGATGCTCTGGGGACAAGAGAGGTAGATGCTCTGGGGACAAGAGAGGTAGGTGCTCTGGGGACAAGAGAGGTAGATGCTCTGGGGACAAGAGAGGTAGATGCTCTGGGGACAAGAGAGGTAGATGCTCTGGGGACAAGAGAGGTAGATGCTCTGGGGACAAGAGAGGTAGATGCTCTGGGGACAAGAGAGGTAGATGCTCTAGGGACAAGAGAGGTGGGTGCTCTGGGGACAAGAGAGGTAGGTGCTCTGGGGACAAGAGAGGTAGATGCTCTGGGGACAAGAGAGGTAGGTGCTCTGGGGACAAGAGGGGTTGATGCTCTGGGGACAAAAGTGGTAGATGCTCTGGGGATATGAGAGGTAGATGCTCTGGGGACAAGAGAGGTAGGTGCTCTGGGGAGAAGAGACGTAGATGCTCTGGGTACAATAGAGGTAGATGCTCTGGGGACAAGAGAGGTAGATGCTCTGGGGACAAGAGAGGTAGATGCTCTGGGGACAAGAGAGGTAGATGCTCTGGGGACAAGAGAGGTAGATGCTCTGGGGACAAAAGAGGTAGATGCTCTGGGGACAAGAGAGGTAGATGCTCTGCGGACAAGTGAGGTAGGTGCTCTGTTGAGAAGAGAGGTAGATGCTCTGGGGACAAGAGAGGTAGATGCTCTGGGGACAAGAGAGGTAGATGCTCTGGGGACAAGAGAGGTAGATGCTCTGTGGACAAGAGAGGTAGATGCTCTGGGGACAAGAGAAGTAGATGCTCTGGGGACAATAGAGGTAGATGCTCTGGGACAAGAGAGGTAGGTGCTCTGGTGACAAGAGGGGTAGGTGCTCTCGGGACAAGAGAGGTTGGTGCTCTGGGGACAAGAGAGGAAGATGCTCTGGGGACAAGAGAGGTAGATGCTCTGGGGACAAGAGAGGTAAGTGCTCTGGGGACAAGAGAGGTAGATGCTCTGGGGACAAGAGAGGTAGATGCTCTTAGGACAAGAGAGGTAGGTGCTCTGGGGACAAGAGAGGTAGGTGCTCTGGGGACAAGAGAGGTAGGTGCTCTGGGGGCAAGAGAGGTAGGTGCTCTGGGGACAAGAGAGGTGGGTGCTCTGGGGACAAGAGAGGTAGATGCTCTGGGGACAAGAGAGGTAAATGCTGTGGGGACAAGAGAGGTAGATGCTCTGGGGACAAGAGAGGTAGGTGCTCTGGGGACAAAAGAGGTAGATGCTCTGGGGACAAGAGAGGTAGATGCTCTGTGGACAAGAGAGGTAGGTGCTCTGGGGACAAGAGAGGTAGGTGCTCTGTGGACAAGAGAGGTAGATGCTCTGGGGACAAGAGAGGTAGATGCTCTGGGGACAAGAGAGGTAGGTGCTCTGGGGACAAGAGAGGTAGGTGCTCTGGGGACAAGAGAGGTAGGTGCTCTGGGGACAAGAGAGGTAGGTGCTCTGTTGGACAAGAGAGGTAGATGCTCTGGGGACAAGAGAGGTAGATGCTCTGGGGACAAGAGAGGTAGGTGCTCTGGGGACAAGAGAGGTAGATGCTCTGGGGACAAGAGAGGTAGATGCTCTGGGGACAAGAGATGTAGGTGCTCTGGGAACAAGAGTGGTAGATGCTCTGGGGAAAAGAGAGGTAGATGCTCTGGGGACAAGAGAGATATGCTCTGGTTACAAGAGAGGTAGATGCTCTGGGGACAAGAGAGGTAGATGCGCTGGGGTCAAGAGAGGTAGATGCTCTGGGGACAAGAGAGGTAGGTGCTCTGGGGACAAGAGTGGTAGATGCTCTAGGGACAAGAGAGGTAGATGCTCTGGGGACAAGAGAGGTAGATGCTCTGGGGACAAGAGAGGTAGATGCTCTGGGGACAAGAGAGGTAGATGCTCTGGGGACAAGAGAGGTAGGTGCTCTGGGGACAAGAGAGGTAGATGCTCTGGGGACAAGAGAGGTAGATGCTCTGGGGACAAGAGAGGTAGATGCTCTGGGGACAAGAGAGGTAGATGCTCTGGCGACAAGAGAGGTAGATGCTCTGCGGACAAGAGAGGTAGGTGCTCTGGGGACAAGAGAGGTAGGTGCTCTGGGGACAAGAGAGGTAGATGCTCTGGGGACAAGAGAGGTAGGTGCTCTGGGGACAAGAGAGGTAGATGCTCTGGGGACAAGAGAGGTAGATGCTCTGGCGACAAGAGAGGTAGATGCTCTGCGGACAAGAGAGGTAGGTGCTCTGGGGACAAGAGAGGTAGATGCTCTGGGGACAAGAGAGGTAGGTGCTCTGGGGACAAGAGAGGTAGGTGCTCTGGGGACAAGAGAGGTAGGTGCTCTGGGGACAAGAGAGGTAGGTGCTTTGTGGACAAGAGAGGTAGATGCTCTGGGGACAAGAGAGGTAGATGCTCTGGAGACAAGAGAGGTAGGTGCTCTGGTGACAAGAGAGGTAGATGCTCTGGGGACATGAGGGGTAGATGCTCTGGGGACAAGAGAGGGAGATGCTCTGGCGACAAGAGAGGTAGATGCTCTGGGGACAAGAGAGGTAGATGCTCTGGGGACAAGAGAGGTAGATGCTCTGGGGACAAGAGAGGTAGATGCTCTGGGGACAAGAGAGGTAGTTGCTCTGGGGACAAGAGGGGTAGGTGCTCTGGGGACAAGAGAGGTAGATGCTCTGGGGACAAGAGAGGTAGATGCTCTGGGGACAAGAGAGGTAGATGCTCTGGGGACAAGAGAGGTAGGTGCTCTGGGGACAAGAGAGGTAGGTGCTCTGGGGACAAGAGAGGTAGATGCTCTGGGGACAAGAGAGGTAGATGCTCTAGGGACAAGAGAGGTAGGTGCTCTGAAGACAAGAGAGGTAGGTGCTCTGGGGACAAGAGAGGTAGGTGCTCTGGGGACAAGAGAGGTAGGTGTTCTGGGGACAAGAGAGGTAGATGCTCTGGGGACAAGAGAGGTAGATGCTCTGGGGACAAGAGAGGTAGATGCTCTGGGGACAAGAGAGGTAGATGCTCTGTGGACAAAAGAGGTAGATTCTCTGGGGACAAGAGAGGTAGATGCTCTGGGGACAAGAGAGGTAGATGCTCTGGGGACAAGAGAGGCAGGTGCTCTGGGGACAAGAGAGGTAGATGCTCTGGGGACAAGAGAGGTAGTTGCTGTGGGGACAAGACAGGTAGATGCTCTGGGGACAAGAGAGGTAGATGCTCTGGGAACAAGAGAGGTAGGTGCTCTGGGGACAAGAGAGGTAGATGCTCTGGGGACAAGAGAGGTAGATGCTCTGGGGACAAGAGAGGTAGATGCTCTGGGGACAAGAGAGGTAGATGCTCTGGCGACAAGAGAGGTAGATGCTCTGCGGACAAGAGAGGTAGGTGCTCTGGGGACAACAGATATAGTTGCTCTGGGGACAAGAGAGGTAGATGCTCTGGGGAAAAGAGAGGTAGGTGCTCTGGGGACAAGAGAGGTAGATGCTCTGGGGACAAGAGAGGTAGATGCTCTGGGGACAAGAGAGGTAGATGCTCTGGGGACAAGAGAGGTAGGTGCTCTGGGGACAAGAGAGGTAGGTGTTCTGGGGACAAGAGAGGTAGATGCTCTGGGGACAAGAGAGGTAGATGCTCTGGGGACAAGAGAGGTAGATGCTCTGGGGACAAGAGAGGTCGATGCTCTGGGGACAAGAGAGGTAGATGCTCTGGGGACAAGAGAGGTAGATGCTCTGGGGACAAGAGAGGTAGATGCTCTGGCGACAAGAGAGGTAGATGCTCTGTGGACAAGGGAGGTAGGTGCTCTGGGGACAAAAGAGGTAGATGCTCTGGGGCAAGAGAGGTAGATGCTCTGGGGACAAGAGAGGTAGATGCTCTGGCGACAAGAGAGGTAGATGCTCTGCGGACAAGAGAGGTAGGTGCTCTGGGGACAACAGAGGTAGGTGCTCTGGCGACAAGAGAGGTAGATGCTCTGCGGACAAGGGAGGTAGGTGCTCTGGGGACAAGAGAGGTAGGTGCTCTGGGGACAAGAGAGGTAGATGCTCTGGGGACAAGAGAGGTAGGTGCTCTGGGGACAAGAGAGGTAGATGCTCTGGGGACAAGAGAGGTAGATGCTCTGGCGACAAGAGAGGTAGATACTCTGCGGACAAGAGAGGTAGGTGCTCTGGGGACAAGAGAGGTAGATGCTCTGGGGACAAGAGAGGTAGGTGCTCTGGGGACAAGAGAGGTAGGTGCTCTGGGGACAAGAGAGGTAGGTGCTCTGGGGACAAGAGAGGTAGGTGCTTTGTGGACAAGAGAGGTAGATGCTCTGGGGACAAGAGAGGTAGATGCTCTGGAGACAAGAGAGGTAGGTGCTCTGGTGACAAGAGAGGTAGATGCTCTGGGGACAAGAGGGGTAGATGCTCTGGGGACAAGAGAGGTAGATGCTCTGGCGACAAAAGAGGTAGATGCTCTGGGGACAAGAGAGGTAGATGCTCTGGGGACAAGAGAGGTAGATGCTCTGTGGACAAGAGAGGTAGATGCTCTGGGGACAAGAGAGGTAGTTGCTCTGGGGACAAGAGGGGTAGGTGCTCTGGGGACAAGAGAGGTAGATGCTCTGGGGACAAGAGAGGTAGATGCTCTGGGGACAAGAGAGGTAGATGCTCTGGGGACAAGAGAGGTAGGTGCTCTGGGGACAAGAGAGGTAGGTGCTCTGGGGACAAGAGAGGTAGATGCTCTGGGGACAAGAGAGGTAGATGCTCTAGGGACAAGAGAGTTAGGTGCTCTGAAGACAAGAGAGGTAGGTGCTCTGGGGACAAGAGAGGTAGGTGCTCTGGGGACAAGAGAGGTAGGTGTTCTGGGGACAAGAGAGGTAGATGCTCTGGGGACAAGAGAGGTAGATGCTCTGGGGACAAGAGAGGTAGATGCTCTGGGGACAAGAGAGGTAGATGCTCTGTGGACAAAAGAGGTAGATTCTCTGGGGACAAGAGAGGTAGATGCTCTGGGGACAAGAGAGGTAGATGCTCTGGGGACAAGAGAGGTAGGTGCTCTGGGGACAAGAGAGGTAGATGCTCTGGGGACAAGAGAGGTAGTTGCTCTGGAGACAAGACAGGTAGATGCTCTGGGGACAAGAGAGGTAGATGCTCTGGGAACAAGAGAGGTAGGTGTTCTGGGGACAAGAGAGGTAGATGCTCTGGGGACAAGAGAGGTAGATGCTCTGGGGACAAGAGAGGTAGATGCTCTGGGGACAAGAGAGGTAGATGCTCTGGCGACAAGAGAGGTAGATGCTCTGCGGACAAGAGAGGTAGGTGCTCTGGGGACAACAGAGGTAGTTGCTCTGGGGACAAGAGAGGTAGATGCTCTGGGGACAAGAGAGGTAGGTGCTCTGGGGACAAGAGAGGTAGATGCTCTGGGGACAAGAGAGGTAGATGCTCTGGCGACAAGAGAGGTAGATGCTCTGGGGACAAGAGAGGTAGGTGCTCTGGGGACAAGAGAGGTAGGTGTTCTGGGGACAAGAGAGGTAGATGCTCTGGGGACAAGAGAGGTAGATGCTCTGGGGACAAGAGAGGTAGATGCTCTGGGGACAAGAGAGGTCGATGCTCTGGGGACAAGAGAGGTAGATGCTCTGGGGACAAGAGAGGTAGATGCTCTGGGGACAAGAGAGGTAGATGCTCTGGCGACAAGAGAGGTAGATGCTCTGCGGACAAGGGAGGTAGGTGCTCTGGGGACAAAAGAGGTAGATGCTCTGGGGCAAGAGAGGTAGATGCTCTGGGGACAAGAGAGGTAGATGCTCTGGCGACAAGAGAGGTAGATGCTCTGCGGACAAGAGAGGTAGGTGCTCTGTGGACAACAGAGGTAGGTGCTCTGGGGACAAGAGAGGTAGATGCTCTGGGGACAAGAGAGGTAGGTGCTCTGGGGACAAGAGAGGTAGATGCTCTGGGGACAAGAGTGGTAGATGCTCTGGCGACAAGAGAGGTAGATGCTCTGGGGACAAGAGAGGTAGGTGCTCTGGGGACAAGAGAGGTAGGTGTTCTGGAGACAAGAGAGGCAGATGCTCTGGGGACAAGAGAGGTAGATGCTCTGGGGACAAGAGAGGTAGATGCTCTGGGGACAAGAGAGGTAGGTGCTCTGGGGACAAGAGAGGTAGATGCTCTGGGGACAAGAGAGGTAGGTGCTCTGGGGACAAGAGAGGTAGATGCTCTGGGGACAAGAGAGGTAGATGCTCTGGGGACAAGAGAGGTAGATGCTCTGGGGACAAGAGAGGTAGATGCTCTGGCGACAAGAGAGGTAGATGCTCTGCGGACAAGGGAGGTAGGTGCTCTGGGGACAAGAGAGGTAGGTGCTCTGGGGACAAGAGAGGTAGATGCTGTGGGGACAAGAGAGGTAGGTGCTCTGGGGACAAGAGAGGTAGATGCTCTGGGGACAAGAGAGGTAGATGCTCTGGCGACAAGAGAGGTAGATGCTCTGCGGACAAGAGAGGTAGGTGCTCTGGGGACAAGAGAGGTAGATGCTCTGGGGACAAGAGAGGTAGGTGCTCTGGGGACAAGAGAGGTAGGTGCTCTGGGGACAAGAGAGGTAGGTGCTCTGGGGACAAGAGAGGTAGGTGCTCTGGGGACAAGAGAGGTAGATGCTCTGGGGACAAGAGAGGTAGATGCTCTGGAGACAAGAGAGGTAGGTGCTCTGGGGACAAGAGAGGTAGATGCTCTGGGGACAAGAGAGGTAGATGCTCTGGGGACAAGAGAGGTAGATGCTCTGGGGACAAGAGAGGTAGATGCTCTGGGGACAAGAGAGGTAGATGCTCTGGGGACAAGAGAGGTAGATGCTCTGGGGACAAGAAGGTAGATGCTCTGGGGACAAGAGAGGTAGGTGCTCTGGGGACAACAGAGGTAGATGATCTGGGGACAAGAGAGGTAGATGCTCTGGGGACAAGAGAGGTAGATGCTCTGGGGACAAGAGAGGTAGATGCTCTGGGGACAAGAGAGGTAGATGCTCTGGGGACAAGAGAGGTAGATGCTCTGGGGACAAGAGAGGTAGTTGCTCTGGGGACAGGAGAGGTAGGTGCTCTGGGGACAAGAGAGGTAGATGCTCTGGGGACAAGAGAGGTAGATGCTCTGGGGACAAGAGAGGTAGATGCTCTGGGGACAAGAGAGGTAGGTGCTCTGGGGACAAGAGAGGTAGGTGCTCTGGGGACAAGAGAGGTAGATGCTCTGGGGACAAGAGAGGTAGATGCTCTAGGGACAAGAGAGGTATGTGCTCTGGGGACAAGAGAGGTAGGTGCTCTGGGGACAAGAGAGGTAGGTGCTCTGGGGACAAGAGAGGTAGGTGTTCTGGGGACAAGAGAGGTAGATGCTCTGGGGACAAGAGAGGTAGATGCTCTGGGGACAAGAGAGGTAGATGCTCTGGGGACAAGAGAGGTAGATGCTCTGGGGACAAGAGAGGTAGGTGCTCTGGGGACAAGAGAGGTAGGTGCTCTGGGGACAAGAGAGGTAGGTGCTCTGGGGACAAGAGAGGTAGATGCTCTGGGGACAAGAGAGGTAGATGCTCTGGGGACAAGAGAGGTAGATGCTCTGGGGACAAGAGAGGTAGATGCTCTGGGGACAAGAGAGGTAGATGCTCTGGGGACAAGAGAGGTAGATGCTCTAGGGACAAGAGAGGTAGGTGCTCTGGGGACAAGAGAGGTAGGTGCTCTGAAGGCAAGAGAGGTAGGTGCTCTGGGGACAAGAGAGGTAGGTGCTCTGGGGACAAGAGAGGTAGGTGTTCTGGGGACAAGAGAGGTAGATGCTCTGGGGACAAGAGAGGTAGGTGCTCTGGGGACAAGAGAGGTAGATGCTCTGGGGACAAGAGAGGTAGTTGCTCTGGGGACAAGACAGGTAGATGCTCTGGGGACAAGAGAGGTAGATGCTCTGGGAACAAGAGAGGTAGGTGCTCTGGGGACAAGAGAGGTAGATGCTCTGGGGACAAGAGAGGTAGATGCTCTGGGGACAAGAGAGGTAGATGCTCTGGGGACAAGAGAGGTAGATGCTCTGGCGACAAGAGAGGTAGATGCTCTGCGGACAAGAGAGGTAGGTGCTCTGGGGCAACAGAGGTAGTTGCTCTGGGGACAAGAGAGGTAGATGCTCTGGGGACAAGAGAGGTAGGTGCTCTGGGGACAAGAGAGGTAGATGCTCTGGGGACAAGAGAGGTAGATGCTCTGGCGACAAGAGAGGTAGATGCTCTGGGGACAAGAGAGGTAGGTGCTCTGGGGACAAGAGAGGTAGGTGTTCTGGGGACAAGAGAGGTAGATGCTCTGGGGACAAGAGAGGTAGATGCTCTGGGGACAAGAGAGGTAGATGCTCTGGGGACAAGAGAGGTCGATGCTCTGGGGACAAGAGAGGAAGATGCTCTGGGGACAAGAGAGGTAGATGCTCTGGGGACAAGAGAGGTAGATGCTCTGGCGACAAGAGAGGTAGATGCTCTGCGGACAAGGGAGGTAGGTGCTCTGGGGACAAAAGAGGTAGATGCTCTGGGGCAAGAGAGGTAGATGCTCTGGGGACAAGAGAGGTAGATGCTCTGGCGACAAGAGGGGTAGATGCTCTGCAGACAAGAGAGGTAGGTGCTCTGGGGACAACAGAGGTAGGTGCTCTGGGGACAAGAGAGGTAGATGCTCTGGGGACAAGAGAGGTAGGTGCTCTGGGGACAAGAGAGGTAGATGCTCTGGGGACAAGAGTGGTAGATGCTCTGGCGACAAGAGAGGTAGATGCTCTGGGGACAAGAGAGGTAGGTGCTCTGGGGACAAGAGAAGTAGGTGTTCTGGAGACAAGAGATTCAGATGCTCTGGGGACAAGAGAGGTAGATGCTCTGGGGACAAGAGAGGTAGATGCTCTGGGGACAAGAGAGGTAGGTGCTCTGGGGACAAGAGAGGTAGATGTTCTGGGGACAAGAGAGGTAGGTGCTCTGGGGACAAGAGAGGTAGATGCTCTGGGGACAAGAGAGGTAGATGCTCTGGGGACAAGAGAGGTAGATGGTCTGGCGACAAGAGAGGTAGATGGTCTGGCGACAAGAGAGGTAGATGCTCTGCGGACAAGGGAGGTAGGTGCTCTGGGGACAAGAGAGGTAGGTGCTCTGGGGACAAGAGAGGTAGATGCTCTGGGGACAAGAGAGGTAGGTGCTCTGGGGACAAGAGAGGTAGATGCTCTGGGGACAAGAGAGGTAGATGCTCTGGCGACAAGAGAGGTAGATGCTCTGCGGACAAGAGAGGTAGGTGCTCTGGGGACAAGAGAGGTAGATGCTCTGGGGACAAGAGAGGTAGGTGCTCTGGGGACAAGAGAGGTAGGTGCTCTGGGGACAAGAGAGGTAGGTGCTCTGGGGACAAGAGAGGTAGGTGCTCTGGGGACAAGAGAGGTAGATGCTCTGGGGACAAGTGAGGTAGATGCTCTGGAGACAGGAGAGGTAGGTGCTCTGGGGACAAGAGAGGTAGATGCTCTGGGGACAAGAGAGGTAGATGCTCTGGGGACAAGAGAGGTAGATGCTCTGGGGACAAGAGAGGTAGATGCTCTGGGGACAAGAGAGGTAGATGCTCTGGGGACAAGAGAGGTAGATGCTCTGGGGACAAGAAGGTAGATGCTCTGGGGACAAGAGAGGTAGGTGCTCTGGGGACAACAGAGGTAGATGATCTGGGGACAAGAGAGGTAGATGCTCTGGGGACAAGAGAGGTAGATGCTCTGGGGACAAGAGAGGTAGATGCTCTGGGGACAAGAGAGGTAGATGCTCTGGGGACAAGAGAGGTAGATGCTCTGGGGACAAGAGAGGTAGTTGCTCTGGGGACAGGAGAGGTAGGTGCTCTGGGGACAAGAGAGGTAGATGCTCTGGGGACAAGAGAGGTAGATGCTCTGGGGACAAGAGAGGTAGATGCTCTGGGGACAAGAGAGGTAGGTGCTCTGGGGACAAGAGAGGTAGGTGCTCTGGGGACAAGAGAGGTAGATGCTCTGGGGACAAGAGAGGTAGATGCTCTAGGGACAAGAGAGGTATGTGCTCTGGGGACAAGAGAGGTAGGTGCTCTGGGGACAAGAGAGGTAGGTGCTCTGGGGACAAGAGAGGTAGGTGTTATGGGGACAAGAGAGGTAGATGCTCTGGGGACAAGAGAGGTAGATGCTCTGGGGACAAGAGAGGTAGATGCTCTGGGGACAAGAGAGGTAGATGCTCTGGGGACAAGAGAGGTAGGTGCTCTGGGGACATGAGAGGTAGGTGCTCTGGGGACAAGAGAGGTAGGTGCTCTGGGGACAAGAGAGGTAGATGCTCTGGGGACAAGAGAGGTAGATGCTCTGGGGACAAGAGAGGTAGATGCTCTGGGGACAAGAGAGGTAGATGCTCTGGGGACAAGGGAGGTAGATGCTCTGGGGACAAGAGAGGTAGGTGCTCTGGGGACAAGAGAGGTAGATGCTCTGGGGACAAGAGAGGTAGATGCTCTGGGGACAAGAGAGGTAGATGCTCTGGGGACAAGAGAGGTAGATGCTCTGGGGACAAGAGAGGTAGATGCTCTGGGGACAAGAGAGGTAGATGCTCTAGGGACAAGAGAGGTAGGTGCTCTGGGGACAAGAGAGGTAGGTGCTCTGGGGACAAGAGACGTAGATGCTCTGGGGACAAGAGAGGTAGGTGCTCTGGGGACAAGAGGGGTAGATGCTCTGGGGACAAAAGTGGTTGATGCTCTGGGGATATGAGAGGTAGATGCTCTGGGGACAAGAGAGGTAGGTGCTCTGGGGAGAAGAGACGTAGATGCTCTGGGTACAACAGAGGTAGATGCTCTGGGGACAAGAGAGGTAGATGCTCTGGGGACAAGAGAGGTAGATGCTCTGGGGACAAGAGAGGTAGATGCTCTGGGGACAAGAGAGGTAGATGCTCTGGTGACAAAAGAGGTAGATGCTCTGGGGACAAGAGAGGTAGATGCTCTGCGGACAAGTGAGGTAGGCGCTCTGTTGAGAAGAGAGGTAGATGCTCTGGGGACAAGAGAGGTAGATGCTCTGGGGACAAGAGAGGTAGATGCTCTGGGGACAAGAGAGGTAGATGCTCTGTGGACAAGAGAGGTAGATGCTCTGGGGACAAGAGAGGTAGATGCTCTGGGGACAAGAGAGGTAGATGCTCTGGGACAAGAGAGGTAGGTGCTCTGGTGACAAGAGGGGTAGGTGCTCTCGGGACAGGAGAGGTTGGTGCTCTGGGGACAAGAGAGGAAGATGCTCTGGGGACAAGAGAGGTAGATGCTCTGGGGACAAGAGAGGTAAGTGCTCTGGGGACAAGAGAGGTAGATGCTCTGGGGACAAGAGAGGTAGATGCTCTTAGGACAAGAGAGGTAGGTGCTCTGGGGACAAGAGAGGTAGGTGCTCTGGGGGCAAGAGAGGTAGGTGCTCTGGGGACAAGAGAGGTAGGTGCTCTGGGGACAAGAGAGGTAGATGCTCTGGGGACAAGAGAGGTAAATGCTCTGGGGACAAGAGAGGTAGATGCTCTGGGGACAAGAGAGGTAGGTGCTCTGTGGACAAGAGAGGTTGGTGCTCTGGGGACAAGAGAGGTAGATGCTCTGTGGACAAGAGAGATTGGTGCTCTGGGGACAAGAGAGGTAGGTGCTCTGTGGACAAGAGAGGTAGATGCTCTGGGGACAAGAGAGGTAGATGCTCTGGGGACAAGAGAGGTAGATGCTCTGGGGACAAGAGAGGTAGATGCTCTGGGGACAAGAGAGGTAGATGCTCTGGGGACAAGAGAGGTAGATGCTCTGGGGACAAGAGAGGTAGTTGCTCTGGTGACAAGAGAGGTAGGTGCTCTGGGGACAAGAGAGGTAGATGCTCTGGGGACAAGAGAGGTAGATGCTCTGGGGACAAGAGAGGTAGATGCTCTGGGGACAAGAGAGGTAGGTGCTCTGGGGACAAGAGAGGTAGGTGCTCTGGGGACAAGAGAGGTAGATGCTCTGGGGACAAGAGAGGTAGATGCTCTAGGGACAAGAGAGGTAGGTGCTCTGAAGACAAGAGAGGTAGGTGCTCTGGGGACAAGAGAGGTAGGTGCTCTGGGGACAAGAGAGGTAGGTGTTCTGGGGACAAGAGAGGTAGATGCTCTGGGGACAAGAGAGGTAGATGCTCTGGGGACAAGAGAGGTAGATGCTCTGGGGACAAGAGAGGTAGATGCTCTGGGGACAAGAGAGGTAGGTGCTCTGGGGACAAGAGAGGTAGATGCTCTGGGGACAAGAGAGGTAGGTGCTCTAGGGAGAAGAGAGGTAGATGCTCTGGGGACAAGAGGGGTAGATGCTCTGGGGACAAGAGAGGTAGATGCTCTGGGGACAAGAGAGGTAGATGCTCTGGGGACAAGAGAGGTAGATGCTCTGGGGACAAGAGAGGTAGGTGCTCTGGGGACAAGAGAGGTAGATGCTCTGGGGACAAGAGAGGTAGATGCTCTGGGGACAAGAGAGGTAGATGCTCTGGGGACAAGAGAGGTAGATGCTCTGGGGACAAGAGAGGTAGGTGCTCTGGGGACAAGAGAGGTAGATGCTCTGGGGACAAGAGAGGTAGATGCTCTGGGGACAAGAGAGGTAGATGCTCTGGGGACAAGAGAGGTAGATGCTCTGGGGACAAGAGTGGTAGATGCTCTGGGGACAAGAGAGGTAGATGCTCTGGGGACAAAAGAGGTAGATGCTCTGGGGATATGAGAGGTAGATGCTCTGCGGACAAGAGAGGTAGATGCTCTGGGGACAAGAGAGGTAGATGCTCTGGGGACAAGAGAGGTAGATGCTCTAGGGACAAGAGAGGTAGGTGCTCTGGGGACAAGAGAGGTAGGTGCTCTGGGGACAAGAGAGGTAGATGCTTTGGGGACAAGAGAGGTAGGTGCTCTGGGGACAAGAGAGGTAGATGCTCTGGGGACAAAAGTGGTAGATGCTCTGGGGATATGAGAGGTAGATGCTCTGGGGACAAGAGAGGTAGGTGCTCTGGGGAGAAGAGACGTAGATGCTCTGGGTACAACAGAGGTAGATGCTCTGGGGACAAGAGAGGTAGATGCTCTGGGGACAAGAGAGGTAGATGCTCTGGGGACAAGAGAGGTAGATGCTCTGGGGACAAGAGAGGTAGGTGCTCTGGGGACAAGAGAGGTAGATGCTTTGGGGACAAGAGAGGTAGGTGCTCTGGGGGCAAGAGATGTAGGTGCTCTGGGGACAAGAAAGGTAGGTGCTCTGGGGACAAGAGAGGTAGATGCTCTGGGGACAAGAGAGGTAAATGCTCTGGGGACAAGAGAGGTAGATGCTCTGGGGACAAGAGAGGTAGGTGCTCTGGGGACAAGAGCGGTAGATGCTCTGGGGACAAGAGAGGTAGATGCTCTGTGGACAAGAAAGGTAGGTGCTCTGGGGACAAGAGAGGTAGGTGCTCTGTGGACAAGAGAGGTAGATGCTCTGGGGACAAGAGAGGTAGATGCTCTGTGGACAAGAGAGGTAGGTGCTCTGGGGACAAGAGAGGTAGGTGCTCTGGGGACAAGAGAGGTAGGTGCTCTGGGGACAAGAGAGGTAGGTGCTCTGGGGACAAGAGAGGTAGATGCTCTGGGGACAAGAGAGGTAGATGCTCTGGGGACAAGAGAGGTAGGTGCCCTGGGGACAAGAGAGGTAGATGCTCTGGGGACAAGAGAGGTAGATGCTCTGGGGACAAGAGAGGTAGGTGCTCTGGGAACAAGAGTGGTAGATGCTCTGGGGAAAAGAGAGGTAGATGCTCTGGGGACAAGAGAGATATGCTCTGGTTACAAGAGAGGTAGATGCTCTGGGGACAAGAGAGGTAGATGCGCTGGGGTCAAGAGAGGTAGATGCTCTGGGGACAAGAGAGGTAGGTGCTCTGGGGACAAGAGAGGTAGATGCTCTGGGGACAAGAGAGGTAGATGCTCTGGGGACAAGAGAGGTAGATGCTCTGGGGACAAGAGAGGTAGATGCTCTGGGGACAAGAGAGGTAGGTGCTCTGGGGACAAGAGAGGTAGATGCTCTGGGGACAAGAGAGGTAGATGCTCTGGGGACAAGAGAGGTAGATGCTCTGGGGACAAGAGAGGTAGATGCTCTGGCGACAAGAGAGGTAGATGCTCTGCGGACAAGAGAGGTAGGTGCTCTGGGGACAAGAGAGGTAGGTGCTCTGGGGACAAGAGAAGTAGATGCTCTGGGGACAAGAGAGGTAGGTGCTCTGGGGACAAGAGAGGTAGATGCTCTGGGGACAAGAGAGGTAGATGCTCTGGCGACAAGAGAGGTAGATGCTCTGCGGACAAGAGAGGTAGGTTCTCTGGGGACAAGAGAGGTAGATGCTCTGGGGACAAGAGAGGTAGGTGCTCTGGGGACAAGAGAGGTAGGTGCTCTGGGGACAAGAGAGGTGGGTGCTCTGGGGACAAGAGAGGTAGGTGCTTTGTGGACAAGAGAGGTAGATGCTCTGGGGACAAGAGAGGTAGATGCTCTGGAGACAACAGAAGTAGGTGCTCTGGGAACAAGAGTGGTAGATGCTCTGGGGAAAAGAGAGGTAGATGCTCTGGGGACAAGAGAGATATGCTCTGGTTACAAGAGAGGTAGATGCTCTGGGGACAAGAGAGGTAGATGCGCTGGGGTCAAGAGAGGTAGATGCTCTGGGGACAAGAGAGGTAGGTGCTCTGGGGACAAGAGAGGTAGATGCTCTGGGGACAAGAGAGGTAGATGCTCTGCGGACAAGTGAGGTAGGTGCTCTGTTGAGAAGAGAGGTAGATGCTCTGGGGACAAGAGAGGTAGATGCTCTGGGGACAAGAGAGGTAGATGCTCTGGGGACAAGAGAGGTAGATGCTCTGTGGACAAGAGAGGTAGATGCTCTGGGGACAAGAGAGGTAGATGCTCTGGGGACAAGAGAGGTAGATGCTCTGGGACAAGAGAGGTAGGTGCTCTGGTGACAAGAGGGGTAGGTGCTCTCGGGACAAGAGAGGTTGGTGCTCTGGGGACAAGAGAGGAAGATGTTCTGGGGACAAGAGAGGTAGATGCTCTGGGGACAAGAGAGGTAAGTGCTCTGGGGACAAGAGAGGTAGATGCTCTGGGGACAAGAGAGATAGATGCTCTTAGGACAAGAGAGGTAGGTGCTCTGGGGACAAGAGAGGTAGGTGCTCTGGGGGCAAGAGAGGTAGGTGCTCTGGGGACAAGAGAGGTAGGTGCTCTGGGGACAAGAGAGGTAGATGCTCTGGGGACAAGAGAGGTAAATGCTCTGGGGACAAGAGAGGTAGATGCTCTGGGGACAAGAGAGGTAGGTGCTCTGGGGACAAGAGAGGTAGATGCTCTGGGGACAAGAGAGGTAGATGCTCTGTGGACAAGAGAGGTTGGTGCTCTGGGGACAAGAGAGGTAGATGCTCTGCGGACAAGAGAGGTTGGTGCTCTGGGGACAAGAGAGGTAGGTGCTCTGGGGACAAGAGAGGTAGATGCTCTGGGGACAAGAGAGGTAGATGCTCTGGCGACAAGAGAGGTAGATGCTCTGGGGACAAGAGAGGTAGATGCTCTGGGGACAAGAGAGGTAGATGCTCTGGGGACAAGAGAGGTAGATGCTCTGGGGACAAGAGAGGTAGTTGCTCTGGGGACAAGAGAGGTAGGTGCTCTGGGGACAAGAGAGGTAGATGCTCTGGGGACAAGAGAGGTAGATGCTCTGGGGACAAGAGAGGTAGATGCTCTGGGGACAAGAGAGGTAGGTGCTCTGGGGACAAGAGAGGTAGGTGCTCTGGGGACAAGAGAGGTAGATGCTCTGGGGACAAGAGAGGTAGATGCTCTAGGGACAAGAGAGGTAGGTGCTCTGAAGACAAGAGAGGTAGGTGCTCTGGGGACAAGAGAGGTAGGTGCTCTGGGGACAAGAGAGGTAGGTGTTCTGGGGACAAGAGAGGTAGATGCTCTGGGGACAAGAGAGGTAGATGCTCTGGGGACAAGAGAGGTAGATGCTCTGGGGACAAGAGAGGTAGGTGCTCTGGGGACAAGAGAGGTAGGTGCTCTGGGGACAAGAGAGGTAGGTGCTCTAGGGACAAGAGCGGTAGATGCTCTGGGGACAAGAGAGGTAGATGCTCTGGGGACAAGAGAGGTAGATGCTCTGGGGACAAGAGAGGTAGATGCTCTGGGGACAAGAGAGGTAGATGCTCTGGGGACAAGAGAGGTAGGTGCTCTGGGGACAAGAGAGGTAGATGCTCTGGGGACAAGAGAGGTAGATGCTCTGGGGACAAGAGAGGTAGATGCTCTGGGGACAAGAGAGGTAGATGCTCTGGGGACAAGAGAGGTAGGTGCTCTGGGGACAAGAGAGGTAGATGCTCTGGGGACAAGAGAGGTAGATGCTCTGGGGACAAGAGAGGTAGATGCTCTGGGGACAAGAGAGGTAGATGCTCTGGGGACAAGAGTGGTAGATGCTCTGGGGACAAGAGAGGTAGATGCTCTGGGGACAAAAGAGGTAGATGCTCTGGGGATATGAGAGGTAGATGCTCTGCGGACAAGAGAGGTAGATGCTCTGGGGACAAGAGACGTAGATGCTCTGGGGACAAGAGAGGTAGATGCTCTAGGGACAAGAGAGGTAGGTGCTCTGGGGACAAGAGAGGTAGGTGCTCTGGGGACAAGAGAGGTAGATGCTTTGGGGACAAGAGAGGTAGGTGCTCTGGGGACAAGAGAGGTAGATGCTCTGGGGACAAAAGTGGTAGATGCTCTGGGGATATGAGAGGTAGATGCTCTGGGGACAAGAGAGGTAGGTGCTCTGGGGAGAAGAGACGTAGATGCTCTGGGTACAACAGAGGTAGATCCTCTGGGGACAAGAGAGGTAGATGCTCTGGGGACAAGAGAGGTAGATGCTCTGGGGACAAGAGAGGTAGATGCTCTGGGGACAAGAGAGGTAGATGCTCTGGGGACAAGAGAGGTAGATGCTCTGGGGACAAGAGAGGTAGATGCTCTGGGGACAAGAGAGGTAGATGCTATGGGACAAGAGAGGTAGGTGCTCTGGTGACAAGAGGGGTAGGTGCTCTCGGGACAAGAGAGGTTGGTGCTCTGGGGACAAGAGAGGAAGATGCTCTGGGGACAAGAGAGGTAGATGCTCTGGGGACAAGAGAGGTAAGTGCTCTGGGGACAAGAGAGGTAGATGCTCTGGGGACAAGAGAGGTAGATGCTCTTAGGACAAGAGAGGTAGGTGCTTTGGGGACAAGAGAGGTAGGTGCTCTGGGGACAAGAGAGGTAGGTGCTCTGGGGGCAAGAGAGGTAGGTGCTCTGGGGACAAGAGAGGTAGGTGCTCTGGGGACAAGAGAGGTAGATATTCTGGGGACAAGAGAGGTAAATGCTCTGGGGACAAGAGAGGTAGATGCTCTGGGGACAAGAGAGGTAGGTGCTCTGGGGACAAGAGAGGTAGATGCTCTGGGGACAAGAGAGGTAGATGCTCTGTGGACAAGAAAGGTAGGTGCTCTGGGGACAAGAGAGGTAGGTGCTCTGTGGACAAGAGGGGTAGATGCTCTGGGGACAAGAGAGGTAGATGCTCTGGGGACAAGAGAGGTAGGTGCTCTGGGGACAAGAGAGGTAGGTGCTCTGGGGACAAGAGAGGTAGGTGCTCTGGGGACAAGAGAGGAAGGTGCTCTGGGGACAAGAGAGGTAGATGCTCTGGGGACAAGAGAGGTAGATGCTCTGGGGACAAGAGAGGTAGGTGCTCTGGGGACAAGAGAGGTAGATGCTCTGGGGACAAGAGAGGTAGATGCTCTGGGGACAAGAGTGGTAGGTGCTCTGGGAACAAGAGTGGTAGATGCTCTGGGGAAAAGAGAGGTAGATGCTCTGGGGACAAGAGAGATATGCTCTGGTTACAAGAGAGGTAGATGCTCTGGGGACAAGAGAGGTAGATGCGCTGGGGTCAAGAGAGGTAGATGCACTGGGGACAAGAGAGGTAGCTGCTCTGGGGACAAGAGAGGTAGATGCTCTGGGGACAAGAGAGGTAGATGCTCTGGGGACAAGAGAGGTAGATGCTCTGGGGACAAGAGAGGTAGATGCTCTGGGGACAAGAGAGGTAGGTGCTCTGGGGACAAGAGAGGTAGATGCTCTGGGGACAAGAGAGGTAGATGCTCTGGGGACAAGAGAGGTAGATGCTCTGGGGACAAGAGAGGTAGATGCTCTGGCGACAAGAGAGGTAGATGCTCTGCGGACAAGAGAGGTAGGTGCTCTGGGGACAAGAGAGGTAGGTGCTCTGGGGACAAGAGAGGTAGATGCTCTGGGGACAAGAGAGGTAGGTGCTCTGGGGACAAGAGAGGTAGATGCTCTGGGGACAAGAGAGGTAGATGCTCTGGCGACAAGAGAGGTAGATGCTCTGCGGACAAGAGAGGTAGGTGCTCTGGGGACAAGAGAGGTAGATGCTCTGGGGACAAGAGAGGTAGGTGCTCTGGGGACAAGAGAGGTAGGTGCTCTGGGGACAAGAGAGGTAGGTGCTCTGGGGACAAGAGAGGTAGGTGCTTTGTGGACAAGAGAGGTAGATGCTCTGGGGACAAGAGAGGTAGATGCTCTGGAGACAAGAGAGGTAGGTGCTCTGGGGACAAGAGAGGTAGATGCTCTGGGGACAAGAGAGGTAGATGCTCTGGGGACAAGAGAGGTAGATGCTCTGGCGACAAGAGAGGTAGATGCTCTGGGGACAAAAGAGGTAGATGCTCTGGGGACAAGAGAGGTAGATGCTCTGGGGACAAGAGAGGTAGATGCTCTGGGGACAAGAGAGGTAGTTGCTCTGGGGACAAGAGAGGTAGGTGCTCTGGGGACAAGAGAGGTAGATGCTCTGGGGACAAGAGAGGTAGATGCCCTGGGGACAAGAGAGGTAGATGCTCTGGGGACAAGAGAGGTAGGTGCTCTGGGGACAAGAGAGATAGGTGCTCTGGGGACAAGAGAGGTAGATGCTCTGGGGACAAGAGAAGTAGATGCCCTAGGGACAAGAGAGGTAGGTGCTCTGAAGACAAGAGAGGTAGGTGCTCTGGGGACAAGAGAGGTAGGTGCTCTGGGGACAAGAGAGGTAGGTGTTCTGGGGACAAAAGAGGTAGATGCTCTGGGGACAAGAGAGGTAGATGCTCTGGGGACAAGAGAGGTAGATGCTCTGGGGACAAGGGAGGTAGATGCTCTGGGGACAAGAGAGGTAGATGCTCTGGTGACAAGAGAGGTAGGTGCTCTGGGGACAAGAGTGGTAGATGCTCTGGGGACAAGAGAGGTAGATGCTCTGGGGACAAGAGAGGTAGATGCTCTGGGGACAAGAGAGGTAGATGCTCTGGGGACAAGAGAGGTAGATGCTCTGGGGACAAGAGAGGTAGATGCTCTGGGGACAAGAGAGGTAGGTGCTCTGGGGACAAGAGAGGTAGATGCTCTGGGGACAAGAGAGGTAGATGCTCTGGGGACAAGAGAGGTAGATGCTCTGGGGACAAGAGAGGTAGATGCTCTGGGGACAAGAGTGGTAGATGCTCTGGGGACAAGAGAGGTAGATGCTCTGGGGACAAAAGAGGTAGATGCTCTGGGGATATGAGAGGTAGATGCTCTGCGGACAAGAGAGGTAGATGCTCTGCGGACAAGTGAGGTTGGTGCTCTGTTGAGAAGAGAGGTAGATGCTCTGGGGACAAGAGAGGTAGATGCTTTGGGGACAAGAGAGGTAGGTGCTCTGGGGACAAGAGAGGTAGATGCTCTGGGGACAAAAGTGGTAGATGCTCTGGGGATATGAGAGGTAGATGCTCTGGGGACAAGAGAGGTAGGTGCTCTGGGGAGAAGAGACGTAGATGCTCTGGGTACAACAGAGGTAGATCCTCTGGGGACAAGAGAGGTAGATGCTCTGGGGACAAGAGAGGTAGATGCTCTGGGGACAAGAGATTTAGATGCTCTGGGGACAAGAGAGGTAGATGCTCTGGGGACAAGAGAGGTAGATGCTCTGGGGACAAGAGAGGTAGATGCTCTGGGGACAAGAGAGGTAGATGCTATGGGACAAGAGAGGTAGGTGCTCTGGTGACAAGAGGGGTAGGTGCTCTCGGGACAAGAGAGGTTGGTGCTCTGGGGACAAGAGAGGAAGATGCTCTGGGGACAAGAGAGGTAGATGCTCTGGGGACAAGAGAGGTAAGTGCTCTGGGGACAAGAGAGGTAGATGCTCTGGGGACAAGAGAGGTAGATGCTCTTAGGACAAGAGAGGTAGGTGCTTTGGGGACAAGAGAGGTAGGTGCTCTGGGGACAAGAGAGGTAGGTGCTCTGGGGGCAAGAGAGGTAGGTGCTCTGGGGACAAGAGAGGTAGGTGCTCTGGGGACAAGAGAGGTAGATGCTCTGGGGACAAGAGAGGTAAATGCTCTGGGGACAAGAGAGGTAGATGCTCTGGGGACAAGAGAGGTAGGTGCTCTGGGGACAAGAGAGGTAGATGCTCTGGGGACAAGAGAGGTAGATGCTCTGTGGACAAGAAAGGTAGGTGCTCTGGGGACAAGAGAGGTAGGTGCTCTGTGGACAAGAGAGGTAGATGCTCTGGGGACAAGAGAGGTAGATGCTCTGGGGACAAGAGAGGTAGGTGCTCTGGGGACAAGAGAGGTAGGTGCTCTGGGGACAAGAGAGGTAGGTGCTCTGGGGACAAGAGAGGTAGGTGCTCTGGGGACAAGAGAGGTAGATGCTCTGGGGACAAGAGAGGTAGATGCTCTGGGGACAAGAGAGGTAGGTGCTCTGGGGACAAGAGAGGTAGATGCTCTGGGGACAAGAGAGGTAGATGCTCTGGGGACAAGAGAGGTAGGTGCTCTGGGAACAAGAGTGGTAGATGCTCTGGGGAAAAGAGAGGTAGATGCTCTGGGGACAAGAGAGATATGCTCTGGTTACAAGAGAGGTAGATGCTCTGGGGACAAGAGAGGTAGATGCGCTGGGGTCAAGAGAGGTAGACGCACTGGGGACAAGAGAGGTAGCTGCTCTGGGGACAAGAGAGGTAGATGCTCTGGGGACAAGAGAGGTAGATGCTCTGGGGACAAGAGAGGTAGATGCTCTGGGGACAAGAGAGGTAGATGCTCTGGGGACAAGAGAGGTAGATGCTCTGGGGACAAGAGAGGTAGGTGCTCTGGGGACAAGAGAGGTAGATGCTCTGGGGACAAGAGAGGTAGATGCTCTGGGGACAAGAGAGGTAGATGCTCTGGGGACAAGAGAGGTAGATGCTCTGGCGACAAGAGAGGTAGATGCTCTGCGGACAAGAGAGGTAGGTGCTCTGGGGACAAGAGAGGTAGGTGCTCTGGGGACAAGAGAGGTAGATGCTCTGGGGACAAGAGAGGTAGGTGCTCTGGGGACAAGAGAGGTAGATGCTCTGGGGACAAGAGAGGTAGATGCTCTGGCGACAAGAGAGGTAGATGCTCTGCGGACAAGAGAGGTAGGTGCTCTGGGGACAAGAGAGGTAGATGCTCTGGGGACAAGAGAGGTAGGTGCTCTGGGGACAAGAGAGGTAGGTGCTCTGGGGACAAGAGAGGTAGGTGCTCTGGGGACAAGAGAGGTAGGTGCTTTGTGGACAAGAGAGGTAGATGCTCCGGGGACAAGAGAGGTAGATGCTCTGGAGACAAGAGAGGTAGGTGCTCTGGGGACAAGAGAGGTAGATGCTCTGGGGACAAGAGAGGTAGATGCTCTGGGGACAAGAGAGGTAGATGCTCTGGCGACAAGAGAGGTAGATGCTCTGGGGACAAAAGAGGTAGATGCTCTGGGGACAAGAGAGGTAGATGCTCTGGGGACAAGAGAGGTAGATGCTCTGGGGACAAGAGAGGTAGTTGCTCTGGGGACAAGAGAGGTAGGTGCTCTGGGGACAAGAGAGGTAGATGCTCTGGGGACAAGAGAGGTAGATGCTCTGGGGACAAGAGAGGTAGATGCTCTGGGGACAAGAGAGGTAGGTGCTCTGGGGACAAGAGAGATAGGTGCTCTGGGGACAAGAGAGGTAGATGCTCTGGGGACAAGAGAAGTAGATGCTCTAGGGACAAGAGAGGTAGGTGCTCTGAAGACAAGAGAGGTAGGTGCTCTGGGGACAAGAGAGGTAGGTGCTCTGGGGACAAGAGAGGTAGGTGTTCTGGGGACAAGAGAGGTAGATGCTCTGGGGACAAGAGAGGTAGATGCTCTGGGGACAAGAGAGGTAGATGCTCTGGGGACAAGAGAGGTAGATGCTCTGGGGACAAGAGAGGTAGATGCTCTGGGGACAAGAGAGGTAGGTGCTCTGGGGACAAGAGTGGTAGATGCTCTGGGGACAAGAGAGGTAGATGCTCTGGGGACAAGAGAGGTAGATGCTCTGGGGACAAGAGAGGTAGATGCTCTGGGGACAAGAGAGGTAGATGCTCTGGGGACAAGAGAGGTAGATGCTCTGGGGACAAGAGAGGTAGGTGCTCTGGGGACAAGAGAGGTAGATGCTCTGGGGACAAGAGAGGTAGATGCTCTGGGGACAAGAGAGGTAGATGCTCTGGGGACAAGAGAGGTAGATGCTCTGGGGACAAGAGTGGTAGATGCTCTGGGGACAAGAGAGGTAGATGCTCTGGGGACAAAAGAGGTAGATGCTCTGGGGATATGAGAGGTAGATGCTCTGCGGACAAGAGAGGTAGATGCTCTGCGGACAAGTGAGGTTGGTGCTCTGTTGAGAAGAGAGGTAGATGCTCTGGGGACAAGAGTGGTAGATGCTCTGGGGACAAGAGAGGTAGATGCTCTGGGGACAAGGGAGGTAGACGCTCTGGGGACAAGAGAGGTAGATGCTCTGGGGACAAGAGAGGTAGGTGCTCTGGGACAAGAGAGGTAGGTGCTCTGGTGACAAGAGGGGTAGGTGCTCTCGGGACAAGAGAGGTTGGTGCTCTGGGGACAAGAGAGGAAGATGCTCTGGGGACAAGAGAGGTAGATGCTCTGGGGACAAGAGAGGTAGGTGCTCTGGGGACAAGAGAGGTAGATGCTCTGGGGACAAGAGAAGTAGACGCTCTTAGGACAAGAGAGGTAGGTGCTCTGGGGACAAGAGAGGTAGGTGCTCTGGGGACAAGAGAGGTAGGTGCTCTGGGGACAAGAGAGGTAGGTGCTCTGGGGACAAGAGAGGTAGATGCTCTGTGGACAAGAGAGGTAGATGCTCTGGGGACAAGAGAGGTAGATGCTCTGGGGACAAGAGAGGTAGGTGCTCTGGGGACAAGAGAGGTAGGTGCCCTGGGGACAAGAGAGGTAGATGCTCTGGGGACAAGAGAGGTAGATGCTCTGGGGACAGGAGAGGTAGGTGCTCTGGGGACAAGAGAGGTAGATGCTCTGGGGAGAAGAGAGGTAGATGCTCTGGGGACAAGAGAGGTAGATGCTCTGGGGACAAGAGAGGTAGGTGCTCTGGGGACAAGAGAGGTAGGTGCTCTGGGGACAAGAGAGGTAGGTGCTCTGGGGACAAGAGAGGTAGATGCTCTGGGGACAAGAGAGGTAGATGCTCTGGGGACAAGAGAGGTAGATGCTCTGGGGACAAGAGAGGTAGATGCTCTGGGGACAAGAGAGGTAGGTGCTCTGGGGACAAAAGAGGTAGATGCTCTGGGGACAAGAGAGGTAGTTGCTCTGCGGACAAGTGAGGTTAATGCTCTGTTGAGAAGAGAGGTAGATGCTCTGGGGACAAGAGAGGTAGATGCTCTGGGGACAAGAGAGGTAGATGCTCTGGGGACAAGAGAGGTAGATGCTCTGGGGACAAGAGAGGTAGACGCTCTGGGGACAAGAGAGGTAGATGCTCTGGGGACAAGAGAGGTAGATGCTCTGGGACAAGAGAGGTAGGTGCTCTGGTGACAAGAGGTGTAGGTGCTCTCGGGACAAGAGAGGTTGGTGCTCTGGGGACAAGAGAGGAAGATGCTCTGGGGACAAGAGAGGTAGATGCTCTGGGGACAAGAGAGGTAGGTGCTCTGGGGACAAGAGAGGTAGATGCTCTGGGGACAAGAGAAGTAGATGCTCTTAGGACAAGAGAGGTAGGTGCTCTGGGGACAAGAGAGGTAGGTGCTCTGGGGACAAGAGAGGTAGGTGCTCTGGGGACAAGAGAGGTAGATGCTCTGTGGACAACAGAGGTAGATGCTCTGGGGACAAGAGAGGTAGATGCTCTGGGGACAAGAGAGGTAGGTGCTCTGGGGACAAGAGAGGTAGGTGCCCTGGGGACAAGAGAGGTAGATGCTCTGGGGACAAGAGAGGTAGATGCTCTGGGGACAGGAGAGGTAGGTGCTCTGGGGACAAGAGAGGTAGATGCTCTGGGGAGAAGAGAGGTAGATGCTCTGGGGACAAGAGAGGTAGATGCTCTGGGGACAAGAGAGGTAGGTGCTCTGGGGACAAGAGAGGTAGGTGCTCTGGGGACAAGAGAGGTAGGTGCTCTGGGGACAAGAGAGGTAGATGCTCTGGGGACAAGAGAGGTAGATGCTCTGGGGACAAGAGATGTAGATGCTCTGGGGACAAGAGAGGTAGGTGCTCTGGGGACAAGAGAGGTAGATGCTCTGGGGACAAGAGAGGTAGATGCTCTGGGGAGAAGAGAGGTAGGTGCTCTGGGGACAAGAGAGGTAGATGCTCTGGGGACAAGAGAGGTAGATGCTCTGGGGACAAGAGAGGTAGATGCTCTGGGCACAAGAGAGGTAGGTGCTCTGGGGACAAGAGAGGTAGATGCTCTGGGGACAAGAGAGGTAGATGCTCTGGGGACAAGAGAGGTAGGTGCTCTGGGGACAAGAGAGGTAGGTGCTCTGGGGAGAAGAGAGGTAGATGCTCTGGGGACAAGAGAGGTAGATGCTCTGGGGACAAGAGAGGTAGATGCTCTGGGGACAAGAGAGGTAGATGCTCTAGGGACAAGAGAGGTATGTGCTCTGGGGACAAGAGAGGTAGGTGCTCTGGGGACAAGAGAGGTAGATGCTCTGGGGATAAGAGAGGTAGGTGCTCTGGGGACAAGAGAGGTAGATGCTCTGGGGACAAAAGAGGTAGATGCTCTGGGGATATGAGAGGTAGATGCTCTGCGGACAAGAGAGGTAGGTGCTCTGGGGAGAAGAGTCGTAGACGCTCTGGGTACAAGAGAGGTAGATGCTCTGGGGACAAGAGAGGTAGATGCTCTGGGGACAAGACTGGTAGATGCTCTGGGGACAAGAGAGGTAGATGCTCTGGGGACAAGAGAGGTAGATGCTCTGGGGACAAAAGAGGTAGATGCTCTGGGGACAAGAGAGGTAGATGCTCTGCGGACAAGTGAGGTAGGTGCTCTGTTGAGAAGAGAGGTAGATGCTCTGGGGACAAGAGAGGTAGATGCTCTGGGGACAAGAGAGGTAGATGCTCTGGGGACAAGAGAGGTAGATGCTCTGTGGACAAGAGAGGTAGATGCTCTGGGGACAAGAGAGGTAGATGCTCTGGGGACAAGAGAGGTAGGTGCTCTGGGGACAAGAGAGGTAGGTGCCCTGGGGACAAGAGAGGTAGATGCTCTGGGGACAGGAGAGGTAGGTGCTCTGGGGACAGGAGAGGTAGGTGCTCTGGGGACAAGAGAGGTAGATGCTCTGGGGAGAAGAGAGGTAGATGCTCTGGGGACAAGAGAGGTAGATGCTCTGGGGACAAGAGAGGTAGGTGCTCTGGGGACAAGAGAGGTAGGTGCTCTGGGGACAAGAGAGGTAGGTGCTCTGGGGACAAGAGAGGTAGATGCTCTGGGGACAAGAGAGGTAGATGCTCTGGGGACAAGAGAGGTAGATGCTCTGGGGACAAGAGAGGTAGGTGCTCTGGGGACAAGAGAGGTAGATGCTCTGGGGACAAGAGAGGTAGATGCTCTGGGGACAAGAGAGGTAGGTGCTCTGGGGACAAGAGAGGTAGATGCTCTGGGGACAAGAGAGGTAGATGCTCTGGGGACAAGAGAGGTAGATGCTCTGGGCACAAGAGAGGTAGGTGCTCTGGGGACAAGAGAGGTAGATGCTCTGGGGACAAGAGAGGTAGATGCTCTGGGGACAAGAGAGGTAGGTGCTCTGGGGACAAGAGTGGTAGATGCTCTGGGGACAAGAGAGGTAGATGCTCTGGAGACAAGAGAGGTAGGTGCTCTGGGGACAAGAGAGGTAGATGCTCTGGGGACAAGAGAGGTAGATGCTCTGGGGACAAGAGAGGTAGATGCTCTGGCGACAAGAGAGGTAGATGCTCTGGGGACAAAAGAGGTAGATGCTCTGGGGACAAGAGAGGTAGATGCTCTGGGGACAAGAGAGGTAGATGCTCTGGGGACAAGAGAGGTAGTTGCTCTGGGGACAAGAGAGGTAGGTGCTCTGGGGACAAGAGAGGTAGATGCTCTGGGGACAAGAGAGGTAGATGCTCTGGGGACAAGAGAGGTAGATGCTCTGGGGACAAGAGAGGTAGGTGCTCTGGGGACAAGAGAGATAGGTGCTCTGGGGACAAGAGAGGTAGATGCTCTGGGGACAAGAGAAGTAGATGCTCTAGGGACAAGAGAGGTAGGTGCTCTGAAGACAAGAGAGGTAGGTGCTCTGGGGACAAGAGAGGTAGATGCTCTGGGGACAAGAGAGGTAGATGCTCTGGGGACAAGAGAGGTAGGTGCTCTGGGGACAAGAGAGGTAGATGCTCTGGGGACAAGAGAGGTAGATGCTCTGGGGACAAGAGAGGTAGGTGCTCTGGGGACAAGAGAGGTAGGTGCTCTGTGGACAAGAGAGGTAGATGCTCTGGGGACAAGAGAGGTAGATGCTCTGGGGACAAGAGAGGTAGGTGCTCTGGGGACAAGAGAGGTAGGTGCTCTGGGGACAAGAGAGGTAGGTGCTCTGGGGACAAGAGAGGTAGGTGCTCTGCGGACAAGAGAGGTAGATGCTCTGGGGACAAGAGAGGTAGATGCTCTGGGGACAAGAGAGGTAGGTGCTCTGGGGACAAGAGAGGTAGATGCTCTGGGGACAAGAGAGGTAGATGCTCTGGGGACAAGAGTGGTAGATGCTCTGGGGACAAGAGAGGTAGATGCTCTGGGGACAAGAGAGATATGCTCTGGTTACAAGAGAGGTAGATGCTCTGGGGACAAGAGAGGTAGATGCGCTGGGGACAAGAGAGTTAGATGCGCTGGGGAAAAGAGAGGTAGGTGCTCTGGGGACAAGAGAGGTAGGTGCTCTGGGGACAAGAGAGGTAGATGCTCTGGGGACAAGAGAGGTAGATGCTCTGGGGACAAGAGCGGTAGGTGCTCTGGGGACAAGAGAGGTAGATGCTCTGGGGACAAGAGAGGTAGATGCTCTGGGGACAAGAGAGGTAGATGCTCTGGGGACAAGAGAGGTAGGTGCTCTGGGGACAAGAGAGGTGGATGTTCTGGGGACAAGAGACGTAGATGCTCTGGGGACAAGAGAGGTAGATGCTCTGGGGACAAGAGAGGTAGGTGCTCTGGGGACAAGAGAGGTAGGTGCTCTGGGGGCAAGAGAGGTAGGTGCTCTGGGGACAAGAGAAGTAGATGCTCTGGGGACAAGAGAGGTAGATGCTCTGGGGACAAGAGAGGTCGGTGCTCTGGGGACAAGAGAGGTAGATGCTCTGTGGACAAGAGAGGTAGATGCTCTGGGGACAAGAGAAGTAGATGCTCTGGGGACAAGAGAAGTAGATGCTCTGGGGACAAGAGAGGTAGGTGCACTGAGGACAAGAGAGGTAGATGCTCTGGGGACAAGAGAGGTATGCTCTGGGGACAAGAGAGGTAGATGCTCTGGGGACAAGAGAGGTAGGTGCTCTGGGGACAAGTGAGGTAGGTGCCCTGGGGACAAGAGAGGTAGATGCTCTGGGGACAAGAGTGGTAGATGCTCTAGGGACAAGAGAGGTAGGTGCTCTGGGGACAAGAGAGGTAGATGCTCTGGGGAGAAGAGAGGTAGATGCTCTGGGGACAAGAGAGGTAGATGCTCTGGGGACAAGAGAGGTAGGTGCTCTGGGGACAAGAGAGGTAGGTGCTCTGGGGACAAGAGAGGTAGGTGCTCTGGGGACAAGAGAGGTAGATGCTCTGGGGACAAGAGAGGTAGATGCTCTAGGGACAAGAGAGGTAGATGCTCTGGGGACAAGAGAGGTAGGTGCTCTGGGGACAAGAGAGGTAGATGCTCTGGGGACAAGAGAGGTAGATGCTCTGGGGACAAGAGAGGTAGGTGCTCTGGGGACAAGAGAGGTAGATGCTCTGGGGACAAGAGAGGTTGATGCTCTGGGGACAAGAGAGGTAGATGCTCTGGGGACAAGAGAGGAAGGTGCTCTGGGGACAAGAGAGGTAGATGCACTGGGGACAAGAGAGGTAGGTGCTCTGGGGACAAGAGAGGTAGATGCTCTGGGGACAAGAGAGGTAGGTGTTCTGGGGACAAGAGCGGTAGATGCTCTGGTGCAAGAGAGGTAGATGCTCTGCGGACAAGATAGGTAGGTGCTCTGGGGACATGAGAGGTAGATGCTCTGGGGACAAGAGAGGTAGGTGCCCTGGGGACAAGAGAGGTAGATGCTCTGGGGACAAGAGAGGAAGATACTCTGGGGACAAGAGAGGTAGATGCTCTGGGGACAAGAGAGGTAGATGCTCTGGGGACAAGAGAGGTAGGTGCTCTGGGGACAAGAGAGGTAGGTGCTCTGGCTACAACAGAGGTAGGTGCTTATGGGACAAGAGAGGTAGATGCTCTATGGACAAGAGAGGTAGATGCTCTGGGGACAAGAGTGGTAGATGCTCTGGGGACAAGAGAGGTAGATGCTCTGGGGACAAGAGAGGTAGATGCTCTGGGGACAAGAGAGGTAGATACTCTGGGGACAAGAGAGGTAGATGCTCTGGGGACAAGAGAGGTAGATGCTCTGGGGACAAGAGGGGTAGGTGCTCTGTGGATAAGAGAGGTAGATGCTCTGGGGACAAGAGAGGTAGATGCTCTGGGGACAAGAGAGGTAGGTGCTCTGGGGACAAGAGAGGTAGGTGCTCTGGGGACAAGAGAGGTAGATGCTCTGGGGACAAGAGAGGTAGATGCTCTGGGGACAAGAGAGGTAGGTGCTCTGGGGCAAGAGAGGTAGATGCTCTGGGGACAAGAGAGGTAGATACTCTGGGGACAAGAGAGGTAGATGCTCTGGGGACAAGAGAGGTAGATGCTCTGGGGACAAGAGAGGTAGGTGCTCTGTGGACAAGAGAGGTAGATGCTCTGGGGACAAGAGAGGTAGATGCTCTGGGGACAAGAGAGGTAGGTGCTCTGGGGACAAGAGAGGTAGGTGCTCTGTGGACAAGAGAGGTAGATGCTCTGGGGACAAGAGAGGTAGATGCTCTGGGGACAAGAGTGGTAGGTGCTCTGGGGACAAGAGAGGTAGATGCTCTGGGGACAAGAGAGGTAGGTGCTCTGGGGACAAGAGAGGTAGGTGCTCTGGGGACAAGAGAGGTAGATGCTCTGGGGACAAGAGAGGTAGATGCTCTGGGGACAAGAGAGGTAGGTGCTCTGGGGCAAGAGAGGTAGATGCTCTGGGGACAAGAGAGGTAGATGCTCTGGGGACAAGAGAGGTAGATGCTCTGGGGACAAGAGAGGTAGATGCTCTGGGGACAAGAGAGGTAGGTGCTCTGGGGACAAGAGAGGTAGATGCTCTGTTGACAAGAGAGGTAGATGCTCTTGGGACAAGAGAGGTAAATGCTCTGGGGACAAGAGAGGTAGGTGCTCTGGGGACAAGAGAGGTAGGTGCTCTGGGGACAAGAGAGGTAGGTGCTCTGGAGACAAGAGAGGTAGGTGCTCTGGGGACAAGAGAGGTAGATGCTCTGGGGACAAGAGAGGTAGATGCTCTGGGGACAAGAGAGGTAGATGCTCTGGGGACAAGAGAGGTAGGTGTTCTGGGGACAAGAGCGGTAGATGCTCTGGGGCAAGAGAGGTAGATGCTCTGCGGACAAGATAGGTAGGTGCTCTGGGGACATGAGAGGTAGATGCTCTGGGGACAAGAGAGGTAGGTGCCCTGGGGACAAGGGAGGTAGATGCTCTGGGGACAAGAGAGGTAGATACTCTGGGGACAAGAGAGGTAGATGCTCTGGGGACAAGAGAGGTAGATGCTCTGGGGACAAGAGAGGTAGGTGCTCTGGGGACAAGAGAGGTAGGTGCTCTGGGGACAAGAGAGGTAGGTGCTCTGGGGACAAGAGAGGTAGATGCTCTGGGGACAAGAGAGGTAGATGCTCTGGGGACAAGAGTGGTAGATGCTCTGGGGACAAGAGAGGTAGATGCTCTGGGGACAAGAGAGGTAGATGCTCTGGGGACAAGAGAGGTAGATACTCTGGGGACAAGAGAGGTAGATGCTCTGGGGACAAGAGAGGTAGATGCTCAGGGGACAAGAGAGGTAGGTGCTCTGGGGCAAGAGAGGTAGGTGCTCTGGGGACAAGAGAGGTAGGTGCTCTGGGGACAAGAGAGGTAGATGCTCTGGGGACAAGAGAGGAAGATGCTCTGGGGACAAGAGGGGTAGGTGCTCTGGGGACAAGAGAGGTAGATGCTCTGGGGACAAGAGAGGTAGATGCTCTGGGGACAAGAGAGGTAGGTGCTCTGGGGACAAGAGAGGTAGATGCTCTGGGGACAAGAGAGGTAGATGCTCTGGGGACAAGAGAGGTAGGTGCTTTGGGGACAAGAGAGGTAGGTGCTCTGGGGCAAGAGAAGTAGGTGCTCTTGGGACAAGAGAGTTAGGTGCTCTGGGGACAAGAGAGGTAGGTGCTCTGGGGACAAGAGAGGTAGGTGCTCTGGGGACAAGAGAAGTAGATGCTCTGGGGACAAGACAGGTAGATGCTCTGGGGACAAGAGAGGTAGGTGCTCTGGGGCAAGAGAGGTAGATGCTCTGGGGACAAGAGAGGTAGATGCTCTGGGGACAAGAGAGGTAGATGCTCTGGGGACAAGAGAGGTAGATGCTCTGGGGACAAGAGAGGTAGGTGCTCAGGGGACAAGAGAGGTAGATGCTCTGGGGACAAGAGAGGTAGATGCTCTGGGGACAAGAGAGGTAGGTGCTCTGGGGACAAGAGAGGTAGGTGCTCTGGGGACAAGAGAGGTAGATGCTCTGGGGACAAGAGAGGTAGGTGCTCTGGGGACAAGAGTGGTAGATGCTCTGGGGACAAGAGAGGTAGATGCTCTGGGGACAAGAGAGGTAGGTGCTCTAGGGACAAGAGTGGTTGATGCTCTGGGGACAAGAGAGGTAGATGCTCTGGGGACAAGAGGGGTAGGTGCTCTGGGGACAAGAGAGGTAGATGCTCTGGGGACAAGAGAGGTAGGTGCTCTGGGGACAAGAGAGGTAGATGCTCTGGGGACAAGAGAGGTAGGTGTTCTGGGGACAAGAGCGGTAGATGCTCTGGGGCAAGAGAGGTAGATGCTCTGCGGACAAGTGAGGTAGGTGCTCTGGGGACATGAGAGGTAGATGCTCTGGGGACAAGAGAGGTAGGTGCCCTGGGGACAAGAGAGGTAGATGCTCTGGGGACAAGAGTGGTAGATACTCTGGGGACAAGAGAGGTAGATGCTCTGGGGACAAGAGAGGTAGATGCTCTGGGGACAAGAGAGGTAGGTGCTCTGGGGACAAGAGAGGTAGGTGCTCTGGGGACAAGAGAGGTAGGTGCTCTGGGGACAAGAGAGGTAGGTGCTCTGGGGACAAGAGAGGTAGATGCTCTGGGGACAAGAGAGGTAGATGCTCTGGGGACAAGAGAGGTAGATGCTCTGGGGACAAGAGAGGTAGGTGCTCTGGGGACAAGAGTGGTAGATGCTCTGGGGACAAGAGAGGTAGATGCTCTGGGGACAAGAGAGATATGTTCTGGTTGCAAGAGAGGTAGATGCTCTGGGGACAAGAGAGGTAGATACCCTGGGGACAAGAGAGGTAGATGCTCTGGGGACAAGAGAGGTAGGTGCTCTGGGGACAAGAGAGGTAGATGCTCTGGGGACAAGAGAGGTAGATGCTCTGGGGACAAGAGCGGTAGGTGCTCTGGGGACAAGAGAGGTAGATGCTCTGGGGACAAGAGAGGTAGATGCTCTGGGGACAAGAGAGGTAGATGCTCTGGGGACAAGAGAGGTAGGTGCTCTGGGGACAAGAGAGGTAGATGTTCTGGGGACAAGAGACGTAGATGCTCTGGGGACAAGAGAGGTAGGTGCTCTGGGGACAAGAGAGGTAGGTGCTCTGGGGGCAAGAGAGGTAGGTGCTCTGGGGAAAAGAGAGGTAGATGCTCTGGGGACAAGAGAGGTAGATGCTCTGGGGACAAGAGAGGTCGGTGCTCTGGGGACAAGAGAGGTAGATGCTCTGTGGACAAGAGAGGTAGATGCTCTGGGGACAAGAGAAGTAGATGCTCTGGGGACAAGAGAAGTAGATGCTCTGGGGACCAGAGAGGTAGGTGCACTGAGTAAAAGAGAGGTCGATGCTCTGGGGACAAGAGAGGTATGCTCTGGGGACAAGAGAGGTAGATGCTCTGGGGACAAGGGAGGTAGATGCGCTGGGGACAAGAGAGGTAGATGCTCTGGGGACAAGAGAGGTAGGTGCTCTGGGGACAAGCGAGGTAGATGCTCTGGGGACAAGAGAGGTAGATGCTTTGGGGACAAGAGAGGTAGATGCTCTGGGGACAAGAGAGGTAGATGCTCTGGGGACAAGAGAGGTAGATGCTCTGGGGACAAGAGAGGTAGATGCTTTGGGGACAAGAGAGGTAGGTGCTCTTGGGATAAGAGAGGTAGATGCTCTGGGGCAAGAGAGGTTGATGCTCTGGTTACAAGAGAGGTAGGTGCTCTGGGGACAAGAGAGGTAGATGCTCTTCGTACAAGAGAGGTAGATGCTCTGGGGACATGAGAGGTAGATGCTCTGGGGACAAAAGAGGTAGATGCTCTGGGGACAAGAGAGGTAGATGCTCTGGGGACAAGAGAGGTAGATGCCCTGGGGACAAGAGAGGTAGATGCTCTGGGGACAAGAGAGGTAGGTGTCTGGGGACAAGAGACGTAGATGCTCTGGGGACAAGAGAGGTAGGTGCTCTGGGGACAAGAGAGGTAGATGCTCTGGGGACAAGAGAGGTAGGTGCTCTGGGGACAAGAGAGGTAGGTGCTCTGAAGACAAGAGAGGTAGATGCTCTGGGGACAAGAGAGGTAGATGCTCTGGGGACAAGAGAGGTAGGTGCTCTGGGGACAAGAGAGGTAGATGCTCTTCGTACAAGAGAGGTAGATGCTCTGGGGACAAGAGAGGTAGATGCTCTGGGGACAAGAGAGGTAGATGCTCTGGGGACAAGAGAGGTAGATGCTCTAGGGACAAGAGAGGTAGATACTCTGTGGACAAGAGAGGTAGATACTCTGGGGACAAGAGAGGTAGATGCTCTGGGGACAAGAGAGGTAGATGCTCAGGGGACAAGATAGGTATGTGCTCTGGGGCAAGAGAGGTAGGTGCTCTGGGGACAAGAGAGGTAGGTGCTCTGGGGACAAGAGAGGTAGATGCTCTGGGGACAAGAGAGGAAGATGCTCTGGGGACAAGAGGGGTAGGTGCTCTGGGGACAAGAGAGGTAGATGCTCTGGGGACAAGAGAGGTAGATGCTCTGGGGACAAGAGAGGTAGGTGCTCTGGGGACAAGAGAGGTAGATGCTCTGGGGACAAGAGAGGTAGATGCTCTGGGGACAAGAGAGGTAGGTGCTCTGGGGACAAGAGAGGTAGGTGCTCTGGGGCAAGAGAGGTAGGTGCTCTTGGGACAAGAGAGGTAGGTGCTCTGGGGACAAGAGAGGTAGGTGCTCTGGGGACAAGAGAGGTAGGTGCTCTGGGGACAAGAGAAGTAGATGCTCTGGGGACAAGAGAGGTAGATGCTCTGGGGACAAGAGAGGTAGGTGCTCTGGGGCAAGAGAGGTAGATGCTCTGGGGACAAGAGAGGTAGATGCTCTGGGGACAAGAGAGGTAGATGCTCTGGGGACAAGAGAGGTAGATGCTCTGGGGACAAGAGAGGTAGGTGCTCTGGGGACAAGAGAGGTAGATGCTCTCGGGACAAGAGAGGTAGATGCTCTGGGGACAAGAGAGGTAGGTGCTCTGGGGACAAGAGAGGTAGGTGCTCTGGGGACAAGAGAGGTAGATGCTCTGGGGACAAGAGAGGTAGGTGCTCTGGGGACAAGAGTGGTAGATGCTCTGGGGACAAGAGAGGTAGATGCTCTGGGGACAAGAGAGGTAGGTGCTCTGGGGACAAGAGTGGTAGATGCTCTGGGGACAAGAGAGGTAGATGCTCTGGGGACAAGAGAGGTAGGTGCTCTGGGGACAAGAGAGGTAGATGCTCTGGGGACAAGAGAGGTAGGTGCTCTGGGGACAAGAGAGGTAGATGCTCTGGGGACAAGAGAGGTAGGTGTTCTGGGGACAAGAGCGGTAGATGCTCTGGGGCAAGAAAGGTAGATGCTCTGCGGACAAGAGAGGTAGGTGCTCTGGGGACATGAGAGGTAGATGCTCTGGGGACAAGAGAGGTAGGTGCCCTGGGGACGAGAGGTAGATGCTCTGGGGACAAGAGAGGTAGATACTCTGGGGACAAGAGAGGTAGATGCTCTGGGGACAAGAGAGGTAGGTGCTCTGGGGACAAGAGAGGTAGGTGCTCTGGGGACAAGAGAGGTAGGTGCTCTGGGGACAAGAGAGGTAGGTGCTCTGGGGACAAGAGAGGTAGATGCTCTGGGGACAAGAGAGGTAGATGCTCTGGGGACAAGAGAGGTAGATGCTCTGGGGACAAGAGAGGTAGGTGCTCTGGGGCAAGAGAGGTAGGTGCTCTGGGGAGAAGAGAGGTAGGTGCTCTGGGGACAAGAGAGGTAGATGCTCTGGGGACAAGAGAGGTAGATGCTCTGGGGACAAGAGGGCTAGGTGCTCTGGGGACAAGAGAGGTAGATGCTCTGGGGACAAGAGAGGTAGATGCTCTGGGGACAAGAGAGGTAGGTGCTCTGGGGACAAGAGAGGTAGATGCTCTGGGGACAAGAGAGGTAGATGCTCTGGGGACAAGTGAGGTAGGTGCTCTGTGGACAAGAGAGGTAGATGCTCTGGGGACAAGAGTGGTAGATGCTTTGGGGACAAGAGAGGTAGGTGCTCTGGGGACAAGCGAGGTAGGTGCTCTGGGGACAAGAGAGGTAGATGCTCTGGGGACAAGAGAGGTAGATGCTCTGGGGACAAGAGAGGTAGGTGCTCTGGGGCAAGAGAGGTAGATGCTCTGGGGACAAGAGAGGTAGATGCTCTGGGGACAAGCGAGGTAGATGCTCTGGGGACAAGAGAGGTAGATGCTCTGGGGACAAGAGAGGTAGGTGCTCTGGGGACAGTAGAGGTAGATGCTCTGTTGACAAGAGAGGTAGATGCTCTTGGGACAAGAGAGGTAGATGCTCTGGGACAAGAGAGGTAGGTGCTCTGTGGACAAGAGAGGTAGATGCTCTGGGGACAAGAGAGGTAGATGCTCTGGGGACAAGAGAGGTAGGTGCTCTGGGGACAAGAGAGGTAGGTGCTCTGGGGACAAGAGAGGTAGGTGCTCTGGGGACAAGAGAGGTAGGTGCTCTGGGGACAAGAGAGGTAGGTGCTCTGTGGACAAGAGAGGTAGATGCTCTGGGGACAAGAGAGGTAGATGCTCTGGGGACAAGAGAGGTAGGTGCTCTGGGGACAAGAGAGGTAGGTGCTCTGGGGACAAGAGAGGTAGGTGCTCTGGGGACAAGAGAGGTAGGTGCTCTGGGGACAAGAGAGGTAGATGCTCTGGGGACAAGAGAGGTAGATGCTCTGGGGACAAGAGAGGTAGATGCTCTGGGGACAAGAGAGGTAGGTGCACTGGGGACAAGAGTGGTAGATGCTCTGGGGACAAGAGAGGTAGATGCTCTGGGGACAAGAGAAGTAGATGCTCTGGGGACAAGAGAGGTAGGTGCAGTGAGTAAAAGAGAGGTCGATGCCCTGGGGACAAGAGAGGTATGCTCTGGGGACAAGAGAGGTAGATGCTCTGGGGACAAGGGAGGTAGATGCGCTGGGGACAAGAGAGGTAGATGCTCTGGGGACAAGAGAGGTAGGTGCTCTGGCGACAAGAGAGGTAGATGCTCTGGGGACAAGAGAGATATGCTCTGGTTACAAGAGAGGTAGATGCTCTGGGGACAAGAGAGGTAGATGCGCTGGGGACAAGAGAGGTAGATGCTCTGGGGACAAGAGAGGTAGATGCTCTGGGGACAAGAGCGGTAGGTGCTCTGGGGACAAGAGAGGTAGATGCTCTGGGGACAAGAGAGGTAGATGCTCTGGGGACAAGAGAGGTAGATGCTCTGGGGACAAGAGAGGTAGGTGCTCTGGGGACAAGAGAGGTAGATGTTCTGGGGACAAGAGACGTAGATGCTCTGGGGACAAGAGAGGTAGATGCTCTGGGGACAAGAGATGTAGGTGCTCTGGGGACAAGAGAGGTAGGTGCTCTGGGGGCAAGAGAGGTAGGTGCTCTGGGGACAAGAGAGGTAGATGCTCTGGGGACAAGAGAGGTAGATGCTCTGGGGACAAGAGAGGTCGGTGCTCTGGGGACAAGAGAGGTAGATGCTCTGTGGACAAGAGAGGTAGATGCTCTGGGGACAAGAGAAGTAGATGCTCTGGGGACAAGAGAAGTAGATGCTCTGGGGACAAGAGAGGTAGGTGCAGTGAGTAAAAGAGAGGTCGATGCTCTGGGGACAAGAGAGGTATGCTCTGGGGACAAGAGAGGTAGATGCTCTGGGGACAAGGGAGGTAGATGCGCTGGGGACAAGAGAGGTAGATGCTCTGGGGACAAGAGAGGTAGGTGCTCTGGCGACAAGAGAGGTAGATGCTCTGGGGACAAGAGAGGTAGATGCTCTGGGGACAAGAGAGGTAGATGCTCTGGGGACAAGAGAGGTAGATGCTCTGGGGACAAGAGAGGTAGATGCTCTGGGGACAAGAGAGGTAGATGCTCTGGGGACAAGAGAGGTAGGTGCTCTGGGGACAAGAGAGGTAGATGCTCTGGGGACAAGAGAGGTAGATGCTCTGGGGACAAGAGAGGTAGATGCTCTGGGGACAAGAGAGGTAGGTGCTCTGGGGACAAGAGTGGTAGATGCTCTGGGGACAAGAGAGGTAGATGCTCTGGGGACAAGAGAGGTAGGTGCTCTGGGGACAAGAGAGGTAGGTGCTCTGGGGACAAGAGTGGTAGATGCTCTGGGGACAAGAGAGGTAGATGCTCTGGGGACAAGAGAGATATGCTCTGGTTACAAGAGAGGTAGATGCTCTGGGGACAAGAGAGGTAGATGCGCTGGGGACAAGAGAGGTAGATGCTCTGGGGACAAGAGAGGTAGATGCTCTGGGGACAAGAGCGGTAGGTGCTCTGGGGACAAGAGAGGTAGATGCTCTGGGGACAAGAGAGGTAGATGCTCTGGGGACAAGAGAGGTAGATGCTCTGGGGACAAGAGAGGTAGGTGCTCTGGGGACAAGAGAGGTAGATGTTCTGGGGACAAGAGACGTAGATGCTCTGGGGACAAGAGAGGTAGATGCTCTGGGGACAAGAGAGGTAGGTGCTCTGGGGACAAGGGAGGTAGGTGCTCTGGGGGCAAGAGAGGTAGGTGCTCTGGGTCAAGAGAGGTAGATGCTCTGGGGACAAGAGAGGTAGATGCTCTGGGGACAAGAGAGGTCGGTGCTCTGGGGACAAGAGAGGTAGATGCTCTGTGGACAAGAGAGGTAGATGCTCTGGGGACAAGAGAAGTAGATGCTCTGGGGACAAGAGAAGTAGATGCTCTGGGGACAAGAGAGGTAGGTGCACTGAGTAAAAGAGAGGTCGATGCTCTGGGGACAAGAGAGGTATGCTCTGGGGACAAGAGAGTTAGATGCTCTGGGGACAAGGGAGGTAGATGCGCTGGGGACAACAGAGGTAGATGCTCTGGGGACAAGAGAGGTAGGTGCTCTGGCGACAAGAGAGGTAGATGCTCTGGGGACAAGAGAGGTAGATGCTCTGGGGACAAGAGAGGTAGATGCTCTGGGGACAAGAGAGGTAGATGCTCTAGGGACAAGAGAGGTAGATACTCTGTGGACAAGAGAGGTAGATACTCTGGGGACAAGAGAGGTAGATGCTCTGGGGACAAGAGAGGTAGATGCTCAGGGGACAAGATAGGTATGTGCTCTGGGGCAAGAGAGGTAGGTGCTCTGGGGACAAGAGAGGTAGGTGCTCTGGGGACAAGAGAGGTAGATGCTCTGGGGACAAGAGAGGAAGATGCTCTGGGGACAAGAGGGGTAGGTGCTCTGGGGACAAGAGAGGTAGATGCTCTGGGGACAAGAGAGGTAGATGCTCTGGGGACAAGAGAGGTAGGTGCTCTGGGGACAAGAGAGGTAGATGCTCTGGGGACAAGAGAGGTAGATGCTCTGGGGACAAGAGAGGTAGGTGCTCTGGGGACAAGAGAGGTAGGTGCTCTGGGACAAGAGAGGTAGGTGCTCTTGGGACAAGAGAGGTAGGTGCTCTGGGGACAAGAGAGGTAGGTGCTCTGGGGACAAGAGAGGTATGTGCTCTGGGGACAAGAGAAGTAGATGCTCTGGGGACAAGAGAGGTAGATGCTCTGGGGACAAGAGAGGTAGGTGCTCTGGGGCAAGAGAGGTAGATGCTCTGGGGACAAGAGAGGTAGATGCTCTGGGGACAAGAGAGGTAGATGCTCTGGGGACAAGAGAGGTAGATGCTCTGGGGACAAGAGAGGTAGGTGCTCTGGGGACAAGAGAGGTAGATGCTCTGGGGACAAGAGAGGTAGATGCTCTGGGGACAAGAGAGGTAGGTGCTCTGGGGACAAGAGAGGTAGGTGCTCTGGGGACAAGAGAGGTAGATGCTCTGGGGACAAGAGAGGTAGGTGCTCTGGGGACAAGAGTGGTAGATGCTCTGGGGACAAGAGAGGTAGATGCTCTGGGGACAAGAGAGGTAGGTGCTCTGGGGACAAGAGTGGTAGATGCTCTGGGGACAAGAGAGGTAGATGCTCTGGGGACAAGAGAGGTAGGTGCTCTGGGGACAAGAGAGGTAGATGCTCTGGGGACAAGAGAGGTAGGTGCTCTGGGGACAAGAGAGGTAGATGCTCTGGGGACAAGAGAGGTAGGTGTTCTGGGGACAAGAGCGGTAGATGCTCTGGGGCAAGAGAGGTAGATGCTCTGCGGACAAGAGAGGTAGGTGCTCTGGGGACATGAGAGGTAGATGCTCTGGGGACAAGAGAGGTAGGTGCCCTGGGGACAAGAGAGGTAGATGCTCTGGGGACAAGAGAGGTAGATACTCTGGGGACAAGAGAGGTAGATGCTCTGGGGACAAGAGAGGTAGATGCTCTGGGGACAAGAGAGGTAGGTGCTCTGGGGACAAGAGAGGTAGGTGCTCTGGGGACAAGAGAGGTAGGTGCTCTGGGGACAAGAGAGGTAGATGCTCTAGGGACAAGAGAGGTAGATGCTCTGGGGACAAGAGAGGTAGATGCTCTGGGGACAAGAGAGGTAGATGCTCTGGGGACAAGAGAGGTAGGTGCTCTGGGGCAAGAGAGGTAGGTGCTCTGGGGACAAGAGAGGTAGGTGCTCTGGGGACAAGAGAGGTAGATGCTCTGGGGACAAGAGAGGTAGATGCTCTGGGGACAAGAGGGCTAGGTGCTCTGGGGACAAGAGAGGTAGATGCTCTGGGGACAAGAGAGGTAGATGCTCTGGGGACAAGAGAGGTAGGTGCTCTGGGGACAAGAGAGGTAGATGCTCTGGGGACAAGAGAGGTAGATGCTCTGGGGACAAGTGAGGTAGGTGCTCTGTGGACAAGAGAGGTAGATGCTCTGGGGACAAGAGAGGTAGATGCTCTGGGGACAAGAGAGGTAGGTGCTCTGGGGACAAGCGAGGTAGGTGCTCTGGGGACAAGAGAGGTAGATGCTCTGGGGACAAGAGAGGTAGATGCTCTGGGGACAAGAGAGGTAGGTGCTCTGGGGCAAGAGAGGTAGATGCTCTGGGGACAAGAGAGGTAGATGTTCTGGGGACAAGAGAGGTAGATGCTCTGGGGACAAGAGAGGTAGATGCTCTGGGGACAAGAGAGGTAGGTGCACTGGGGACAAGAGTGGTAGATGCTCTGGGGACAAGAGAGGTAGATGCTCTGGGGACAAGAGAGATATGCTCTGGTTACAAGAGAGGTAGATGCTCTGGGGACAAGAGAGGTAGATGCGCTGGGGACAAGAGAGGTAGATGCTCTGGGGACAAGAGAGGTAGATGCTCTGGGGACAAGAGCGGTAGGTGCTCTGGGGACAAGAGAGGTAGATGCTCTGGGGACAAGAGAGGTAGATGCTCTGGGGACAAGAGAGGTAAATGCTCTGGGGACAAGAGAGGTAGGTGCTCTGGGGACAAGAGAGGTAGATGTTCTGGGGACAAGAGACGTAGATGCTCTGGGGACAAGAGAGGTAGATGCTCTGGGGACAAGAGATGTAGGTGCTCTGGGGACAAGAGAGGTAGGTGCTCTGGGGGCAAGAGAGGTAGGTGCTCTGGGGACAAGAGAGGTAGATGCTCTGGGGACAAGAGAGGTAGATTCTCTGGGGACAAGAGAGGTCGGTCCTCTGCGGACAAGAGAGGTAGATGCTCTGTGGACAAGAGAGGTAGATGCTCTGGGGACAAGAGAAGTAGATGCTCTGGGGACAAGAGAAGTAGATGCTCTGGGGACAAGAGAGGTAGGTGCACTGAGTAAAAGAGAGGTCGATGCCCTGGGGACAAGAGAGGTATGCTCTGGGGACAAGAGAGGTAGATGCTCTGGGGACAAGGGAGGTAGATGCGCTGGGGACAAGAGAGGTAGATGCTCTGGGGACAAGAGAGGTAGGTGCTCTGGCGACAAGAGAGGTAGATGCTCTGGGGACAAGAGAGGTAGATGCTCTGGGGACAAGAGAGGTAGATGCTCTGGGGACAAGAGAGGTAGATGCTCTGGGGACAAGAGAGGTAGATGCTCTGGGGACAAGAGAGGTAGATGCTCTGGGGACAAGAGAGGTAGGTGCTCTGGGGACAAGAGAGGTAGATGCTCTGGGGACAAGAGAGGTAGATGCTCTGGGGACAAGAGAGGTAGATGCTCTGGGGACAAGAGAGGTAGGTGCTCTGGGGACAAGAGTGGTAGATGCTCTGGGGACAAGAGAGGTAGATGCTCTGGGGACAAGAGAGGTAGGTGCTCTGGGGACAAGAGAGGTAGGTGCTCTGGGGACAAGAGTGGTAGATGCTCTGGGGACAAGAGAGGTAGATGCTCTGGGGACAAGAGAGATATGCTCTGGTTACAAGAGAGGTAGATGCTCTGGGGACAAGAGAGGTAGATGCGCTGGGGACAAGAGAGGTAGATGCTCTGGGGACAAGAGAGGTAGATGCTCTGGGGACAAGAGCGGTAGGTACTCTGGGGACAAGAGAGGTAGATGCTCTGGGGACAAGAGAGGTAGATGCTCTGGGGACAAGAGAGGTAGATGCTCTGGGGACAAGAGAGGTAGGTGCTCTGGGGACAAGAGAGGTAGATGTTCTGGGGACAAGAGACGTAGATGCTCTGGGGACAAGAGAGGTAGATGCTCTGGGGACAAGAGAGGTAGGTGCTCTGGGGACAAGAGAGGTAGGTGCTCTGGGGGCAAGAGAGGTAGGTGCTCTGGGGACAAGAGAGGTAGATGCTCTGGGGACAAGAGAGGTAGATGCTCTGGGGACAAGAGAGGTCGGTGCTCTGGGGACAAGAGAGGTAGATGCTCTGTGGACAAGAGAGGTAGATGCTCTGGGGACAAGAGAAGTAGATGCTCTGGGGACAAGAGAAGTAGATGCTCTGGGGACAAGAGAGGTAGGTGCACTGAGTAAAAGAGAGGTCGATGCTCTGGGGACAAGAGAGGTATGCTCTGGGGACAAGAGAGGTAGATGCTCTGGGGACAAGGGAGGTAGATGCGCTGGGGACAAGAGAGGTAGATGCTCTGGGGACAAGAGAGGTAGGTGCTCTGGCGACAAGAGAGGTAGATGCTCTGGGGACAAGAGAGGTAGATGCTCTGGGGACAAGAGAGGTAGATGCTCTGGGGACAAGAGAGGTAGATGCTCTGGGGACAAGAGAGGTAGATGCTCTGGGGACAAGAGAGGTAGGTGCTCTGGGGACAAGAGAGGTAGATGTTCTGGGGACAAGAGACGTAGATGCTCTGGGGACAAGAGAGGTAGATGCTCTGGGGACAAGAGAGGTAGGTGCTCTGGGGACAAGAGAGGTAGGTGCTCTGGGGGCAAGAGAGGTAGGTGCTCTGGGGACAAGAGAGGTAGATGCTCTGGGGACAAGAGAGGTAGATGCTCTGGGGACAAGAGAGGTAGGTGCTCTGGGGACAAGAGTGGTAGATGCTCTGGAGACAAGAGAGGTAGATGCTCTGGGGATAAGAGAGATATGCTCTGGTTACAAGAGAGGTAGATGCTCTGGGGACAAGAGAGGTAGATGCGCTGGGGACAAGAGAGGTAGATGCTCTGGGGACAAGAGAGGTATGCTCTGGGGACAAGAGAGGTAGATGCTCTGGGGACAAGGGAGGTAGATGCGCTGGGGACAAGAGAGGTAGATGCTCTGGGGACAAGAGAGGTAGGTGCTCTGGCGACAAGAGAGGTAGATGCTCTGGGGACAAGAGAGGTAGATGCTCTGGGGACAAGAGAGGTAGATGCTCTGGGGACAAGAGAGGTAGATGCTCTGGGGACAAGAGAGGTAGATGCTCTGGGGACAAGAGAGGTAGATGCTCTGGGGACAAGAGAGGTAGGTGCTCTGGGGACAAGAGAGGTAGATGCTCTGGGGACAAGAGAGGTAGGTGCTTTGGGGACAAGAGAGGTAGGTGCTCTGGGGATAAGAGAGGTAGATGCTCTGGGGCAAGAGAGGTTGATGCTCTGGGGACAAGAGAGGTAGGTGCTCTGGGGACAAGAGAGGTAGATGCTCTTCGTACAAGAGAGGTAGATGCTCTGGGGACAAGAGAGGTAGATGCTCTGTGGACAAAAGACGTAGATGCTCTGGGGACAAGAGAGGTAGATGCTCTGGGGACTAGAGAGGTAGATGCTCTGGGGACAAGAGAGGTAGATGCTCTGGGGACAAGAGAGGTAGGTGTCTGGGGACAAGAGAGGTAGATGCTCTGGGGACAAGAGAGGTAGGTGCTCTGGGGACAAGAGAGGTAGATGCTCTGGGGACAAGAGAGGTAGGTGCTCTGGGGACAAGAGAGGTAGGTGCTCTGAAGACAAGAGAGGTAGATGCTCTGGGGACAAGAGAGGTAGATGCTCTGGGGACAAGAGAGGTAGGTGCTCTGGGGACAAGAGAGGTAGATGCTCTTCGTACAAGAGAGGTAGATGCTCTGGGGACAAGAGAGGTAGATGCTCTGGGGACAAGAGAGGTAGATGCTCTGGGGACAAGAGAGGTAGATGCTCTGGGGACAAGAGAAGTAGATGCTCTGGGGACAAGAGAGGTAGATGCTCTGAGGGCAAGAGAGGTAGGTCCTCTGGGGACAAGAGAGGTAGATGCTCTGGGGACAAGAGATGTAGGTGCTCTGGGGACAAGAGTGGTAGGTGCTCTGGGGACAAGAGAGGTAGATGCTTTGGGGACAAGAGAGGTAGATGCTCTGGGGACAAGAGAGGTAGGTGCTCTGTGGACAAGAGAGGTAGTTGCTCTGGGGACAAGAGATGTAGGTGCTCTGGGGACAAGAGATGTAGGTGCTCTGGGGACAAAAGAGGTAGATGCTCTGGGGACAAGAGACGTAGGTGCTCTGGGGACAAGAGAGGTAGATGCTCTGGGGACAAGGGAGGTAGATGCTCTGGGGACAAGAGAGGTAGATGCTCTGGGGACAAGAGAGGTAGGTGCTTTGGGGACAAGAGAGGTAGGTGCTCTGGGGACAAGAGAGGTAGGTGCTTTGTGGACAAGAGAGGTAGATGCTCTGGGGACAAGAGAGGTAGATGCTCTGGGGACAAAGACCTCCGGTCCCGATCGAGGGAGTACTGGCAAAAGTGAAACTCACGTCACGGGTAAGTTTTCAGCATCTCGGAAGACATTCTGAACTTGACGAAGTAAGGCCGCCGGCCGCCAGCTTTGCGATTGCTCACACGTAGCCGACGAGGCAGAGGAAATGTGGGAGCTGCCTCGGAGCAATTGAGAGGACCACCGCTGGGAGCACCAGCGCGACCCGAGGAAAATGATAGAGTGAACGGCGGCAGTGTGTCATCAAAGAACGAGGGGGGTACAGTGTTCGTTGCTGCTGACAACAATATTGACTCCACTCAGGTCGAAGTTGTGACAGCGATGTAATCTGGTCGGGTATAACGGCTGTATGTGGAACCAAGTTAATTGCTGGATGTTTTCACCGGCCACCCGATTCCGCTGTGACAGTTCTAGGGTGATTCAAAGATAGTGTATGCTCAGTAGCGCGTTAATACGCGGATCGTGCAATACTAGTTGGATGCGACTTTAAACTACCGAGTACAGACGGGCGTCTCTACTCATTCATTGCAGGAGATACGGAGAGAGACAGTCGTGCGAATGCTTCTGAACACGTTTTGTGAAACCTGCCATGAGCAGCTAGCTCGGCAGCCCAAACGCAATGGGTATATCTTAGACCTTCTGGCTACAATCTTATCGACAACGTCAATATACAAACGTGGATCAGAATCATCATGTCATTATAGCATGTATCGTTACGAAAGTTAATAAATCATTAAAGAAGGTTACGAGAGTGTTTCTAATAGATCCAGCTGATAAGGAGTTGGTAGCCTCTCACTTAGATAGAACTGATGACACTTAGTTCCAGTAAGATGAACATAGAGATATAATGGGTAAAGCTAAAGCAAATTGTAAACCGTGGGCTGGAGAGTTATGTGCCTGGTAAGTGGATAAATCACAGGCAAGACCCACCGTGGTCTAATAACAAAATTCAGAAGACGTTGAGGAAGCAGAGGCTCTTGCACTATCTCTTCAAAAGAGAACACATAAATGACGAGAAGCAAATGTCAGTTGAGTTTCGTGCGTCTCGGAAAAGATCTGTGCTCCAAGCACACTACAACTACCACGTATTACTGTAGCAAAAGATCTGGCCAAGAACACGAGAAAATTCTGGTCGTGAGTAAAATCGCTGAGCCAGTCTAAGACTTCCGTTATGTTCCTTGTAGACCAGTCTGGTGTGGCATTTGAACATAGCAAAACGAAAGCCCAAGTTTCAAATATCACGTTCCAGAAATCGTTCACCCAGGAGAATCGCACAAACATACCACATTTCACTATCTGACAGACTCCCGTATGGACGCCGTTGTCATAAGGATCTCTCGCGTAGAGAAACAACTGAAACATTTGAAAGCCAACAAGTGACCTGGTCAGTATGCAATCAAATTCACAAACAGTATTCTACGGCATTGGCTCCTCACGCAACTTGCATTTCGTGAATCTCTCGCCCAGCACAAAATCCCAAGCGAGTGGAGAAAAGCTCAGGTGAAACGGATCCGCAAAATTATAGACCAATATCCCTAACTTCGGTTTGCTGGAGAATACTTTAACATATACTCAATTCAAATATAATAAACTTCCTTGAGACTGAGAACTTTATGTCCACGAATCAGTGTGATTTTAGAAAGCATCGCAAACTTTGGTCTCCCTTTGCTCACATGATATACTCCGAACTATGGATGAAGGGCAACAGGCAGATTCCATATTTCCAGACTTCTGAGAAGCATTTGACACACTGCCCCATTTCAGACTGTTCACGAAGGTAAGAGCACACGGAATAAGTTCACAGATATGTGAGTGGCTAGAAGACTTCTTAAATAATGGGACCCGGAATGTTGTCCTCGACGGCGAACGTTGATCAGAGACAAGCGTATCGTGTGGAGTGGCCCAGGGAAGTGTGACAGGACGGCTGTTGTTCTCTGTAGACGTAAATCATTTGACGGACACAGCGGGCAGGAGTCTGGGGCTGACTGCTAATGATGGTGTTGAAGTTGAGTGCCTGTAGGAAGATAAAAGATGACTTGCATCTCTAGTTGGTGTAATGAATGGCAGCTCTCTCTAAACGTGGGAAAATGAAAGCTAATGCGGATGGGTAGGAAAAACAAACCTGTAATGTTCGGATAGAGCTTTAGTAGCGCACTGCCTGACACAGTCATATGGTGGAAGGAACGTGTGGGGACTGTGGTAGGGAATGCGGATGGTCGACTTCAGCTGGTGCGACCTATTCTTGAATACTGCTCGAGTGTTTGGGATCCGTACCAGGTTGGATTTGAGGAGGACATCGAAACAATTCAGAGGCGGGCTGCCACATTTGTAGGCTCGAACAATACGTAAGTGTTATAGAGATGCTTCAGGAACTCGAATGGGAATCCCGGGAGAGAAGGCGATGTTCTTTTCGAACAATACGATTGAAAAAATTTAGAGAAGTGGCATTTGAAGCTCACAGGCGAATGATACTACTGCCGCCAACATATATTGCACGTAACGACCACGAAGATATCAGAAGTAAGGGTTCATGCCTAGGCGTATAGACAATCGTTTTTCCCTCGCTTTATTTGCGAGTGGCACAGGAAATAAAATGACAAGTAGTGGTACACTGTACCCTCCGCCACGCACCGCAGAGTATTTATACAAATGTGGATGTCACGGCACGAAGCGATGCCGACTGTTTCTCGCGGTTGTTACTGTCAGTGTCTTGCACACCATCCTGGTAAGGAGGAACTGTGGAGCAGCCCCGCCACCGAAGTCTCCCGAGCAAGCGCCCGAGGCTGGCCGACGGTGCGTCTGTGCCGTGTACGCGGCAGGCTGCGCCGCAGTCAGTTCTGGGCCGTCGTCGCACAGACGACGCTGATGGCCCGCAACTGAGCTACGTGTCTGCCGCCACAGTAAGAGCCGACAACTGGAACGGTTTTTCTGTTCTGAAAAATAGAGCACAGATCGAAACACTTATTCTGGTCGTGTATAAATGGAGACCCGCTGCCACAATCGACCAGTCCGTGTGCTGTAGATTATTCCGCTCAGCAACAGTTGGAGTCAGTATCGACAGTTGCTGCCGACCACCATAAACGAGAGTTTGTCGGACAGTCTTTGAGTCGGATGTCTTTGAGTGACATTGACTGTCACAAGCCCGACTCAGTTAGATACAGCAGTCGTACTGAATACACGTAGATTAGAGAGTTGACTTCAATGTGTCACGTTAGTGTGATGTCAGCACCAGACACCACGCTTGCTGGGTGGTAGCCTTTGAATCGGCAGCGGTCCATTAATATACGTCGGACCCGCGTGTCGCCATTATCAGTGATTGTAGACGGAGCGCCGCCACACGGCAGGTCTATTCTAGAGAGACTCCCTAGCACTCGCCCCAGTTGTACACCCGACTTTGCTAGCGATGGTTCACTGTCTACATACGCTCTCATTTGCAGAGACGACAGTTTAGCATAGCCTTCAGCTACGTCATTTGCTACGACCTACCAAGGCGCCATATTCAGTTACTATGGAAATTCTAAGGAATGATGAGATATGTTTGAAGTTCTCTAACGCTATAGATGCAGCAATAAGGAATAGAGCAGTAGGCAGCACAGTTGAAGAGGAATGGACATCTCTAAAAAGGGCCATCACAGAAGTTGGTAAGGAAAACATAGGTACAAAGAAGGTAGCTGCGAAGAAACCATGGGTAACAGAAGAAATACTTCAGTTGACTGATGAAAGGAGAAAGTACAAACATGATCCGGGAAAATCAGGAATACAGAAATACAAGTCGCTGAGGAATGAAATAAATAGGAAGTGCAGGGAAGATGAGACGAAATGGCTGCAGGAAAAATGTGAAGACATCGAAAAAGATATGATTGTCGGAAGGACAGACTCAGCATACAGGAAAGTCAAAACTACCTTTGGTGACATTAAAAGCAACGGTGGTAACATTAAGAGCGCAACGGGAATTCCACTGTTAAATGCAGAGGAGAGAGCAGATAGGTGGAAAGAATACATTGAAAGCCTCTATTAGGGTGAAGATTTGTCTGATGTGATAGAAGAAGAAACAGGAGTCGATTTAGAAGAGATTGGGGATACAGTATTAGAATCGGAATTTAAAAGATCTTTGGAGGACTTAGGGTCAAATAAGGCAGAAGGGATAGATAACATTCCATCAGAATTTCTAAAATCATTAGGGGAAGTGGCCACAAAACGACTATTCACGTTGGTGTGTAGAATATATGAGTCTGGCGACATACCATCTGACTTTCGGAAAAGCATCATCCACACAATTCCGAAGACGGCAAGAGCTGACAAGTGCGAGGATTATCGCACAATCAGCTTAACAGCTCATGCATCGAAGCTGCTTACAAGAATAATATACAGAAGAATGGAAAAGAAAATTGATAATGCGCTATGTGACGATCAGTTTGGCTTTAGGAAAAATAAAGGCACGAGAGAGGCAATTCTGACGTTACGGCTAATAATGGAAGCAAGGCGAAAGAAAAATCAAGACACGTTCATAGGATTTGTCGACCTGGAAAAAGCGTTCGACAATATAAAATGGTGCAAGCTGTTCGAGATTCTGAAAAAAGTAGGGGTAAGCTATAGGGAGAGACGGGTCATATACAATATGTACAACAACAAAGAGGCAACAATAAGAGTGAACGATCAAGAACGAAGTGCTCGTATTAAGAAGGGTGTAAGACAAGGCTGTAGCCTTTCGCCCCTACTCTTCAATCTGTACATCGAGGAAGCAATGATGGAAATAAAAGAAAGGTTCAGGAGTGGAATTAAAATACAAGGTGAAAGGATATCAATGATACGATTCGCTGATGACATTGCTATCCTGAGTGAAAGTGAAGAAGAATTAAATGATCTGCTGAACGCAATGAACAGTCTAATGAGTACACAGTATGGTCTGAGAGTAAATCGGAGAAAGACGAAGGTAATGAGAAGTAGTAGAAATGAGAACAGCGAGAAACTTAACATCAGGATTGATGGTCACGAAGTCAGTGAAGTTACGGAATTCTGCTACGTAGGCAGTATAATAACCAATGAGGGACGGAGCAAAGAGGACATCAAAAGCAGACTCGCTATGGCAAAAAAGGCATTTCTTGCCAAGAGAAGTCTACTAATATCAAATACCGGCCTTAATTTGAGGAAGAATTTTCTGAGGATGTACGTGTGGAGTACAGCATTGTATGGCAGTGAAACATGGACTGTGGGAAAACCGGAACAGAAGAGAATCGAAGCATTTGAGATGTGGTGCTATAGACGAATGTTGGAAATTAGGTGGACTGATAAGTTAGGGATAGAGGAGGTTCTACGCAGAATCGGGACGAAAGGAATATGTGGAAAACACTGTTAAGGAGGAGGGACAGGACGATAGGACATCTGCTAAGACATGAGGGAATGACTTCCATGGCACTAGAGGGAGCTGTAGAGGGCAAAAACTGTAGAGGGAGACAGAGATTGCAATACGTCAAGCAAATAATTTAGGACGTAGGTTGCAAGTGCTACTCTGAGATGAAGAGGTTAGCACAGGAAAGGAATTCGTGGCGGGACGCATCAAACCAGTCAGTAGACTGATGACCAAACAAAAAAAAAAAAAAAAAAAACCTGTCAGTTGCCATAGCACCACTAGTGCTTGGTAGGCCCAATTCACTATTAATAACAGTGTCACCTGATTCACTACCGATTTTGGCAATTTCTCAAGGAACTCCTGTCACATGTTTTGGAAACACGCCGGATCCAGCGGCCTCTCCCTCTTTCTTCAGACGAAGAAACCATTGTTTGGAAGGCATTTTGCTAAGAGAGCGTGATTTTCGAGGTGAAACGTTCCCAGGGCAGCTGCAACGGGAGCCTCATCCAGACCTCTAATTTTTGAGCACGAAGTGAACGACAAACACGACGAGTCCGTCGCCGAACCCCCGCTGTCGCGGCCCGGCTAGGTCGGAGGCTGTACATCCGTCCATCGCACAGGCGGAGAGCGGCCGCGCTACGAGCAAGGCGTACCTGCAGTGGCCGACCTCTGGCACATCAGCATCCCACATCGCTGCCGTGTCACAGTGGCTTCCAACGCTCTCGACACGAGAGCCAGATACGATCACAAACCCACCGCAGCACGTCTGACAATTGCGTATGCAGTCCGAATAATTCGTCTGTGTTGATTTCTCTGCGGGAGCCAAAACTAATTGCCTCTAAGTTACACTAACCGAAAGGGGGGAGGGAGGGTGTGACAGGACAAACAGCGTCAGCAGAGGTCGCCGGCGTCGACGTGAGGGCAGCAAGCGGTGATGTGTTTCTGGCAAACGGGTATGTTGACTGAATTACTTGGATACAGTAATCCTCCAGTTCTTTAAACAATGTAACTCCCGTGTACAAAAGAGCTTCAAACTTCTGATTACCTTACAGATGAACTGATTATTTCACGTTAAACAAGTAAGAGAGAAAAAGTTTGGAAAAAGGTTTCATATTACGTATAAAGTTTGTTAGAAGCAGCGATGTTCCCTCACTGTGAATGACTGGACGAGTACAGTCTGCATAGCTTCCGTCCTGTTACGAGCAAAAGGCAGCTTTTGACTCGTCTCAGTGATTACGACGGCATATCTCCTTAACTGTGCGACATAACTTTGCAGCTACATTCACTGTCACATGTGGATACCGCCTGCAAAACGTGAAGTAGTAAAGAAGTAGTAACACTGAAACGTCATCTCTGATACTGAAATTTTACAGCACGAACAGAGTCAATGTAGTTTTCTGAGGGGCAGGGGGGGAGGGATCAGCGAGGAAAAGATACGCGGAGGTATGAAATCTGCATCTTCATCTACATCTACATCCATCCTCCGCAAGCCACCTGACGGTGTGTGGCGGAGGGTACCCTGAGTACCTCTATCGGTTCTCCCTTCTATTCCAGTCTCGTATTGTTCGTGGAAAGAAGGATTGTCGGTATGCTTCTGCGTGGGCTCTAATCTCTCTGATTTTATCCTCGTGGTCTCTCCGCGAGATATACGTAGGAGGGAGCAATATACTACTTGACTCTTCGGTGAAGGTATGTTCTCCAAACTTCAACAAAATCCCGTACCAAGCTTCTGAGCGTCTCTCCTGCAGAGTCTTCCACTGGAGTTTATCTATCATCTCCTTAACGCTTTCGCGATTACTAAATGATCCTGTAACGAAGCGCGCTGCTCTCCGTTGGATCTTCTCTACCTCTTCTATCAACCCTGTCTGGTACGGATCCCACACTGCCGAGCAGTATTCAAGCAGTGGGCGAACAAGCGTACTGTAACCTACTTCCTTTGTTTTCGGATTGCATTTCTTTAGCATTCTTCCAATAAATCTCAGTCTGGCATCTGCTTTACCGACGATTAATTTTATATGGTCATTCCATTTTAAATCACTCATAATGCGTACTCCCAGATAATTTATGGAATTAACTGCTATATTGTAGCTAAATGATAGGGATCTTTCTTTCTATGTATTCGCAGCACATCACACTTGTCTATATTGAGATTCAATTGCCATTCCCTGCACCATGCGTCAATTCGCTGCAGATCCTCCTGCATTTCAGTAGAATTTTCCATTGTTACAACCTCTCGATACACCACAGCATCATCCGCAAAAGCCTCAGTGAACTTCCGATGTTATCCACAAGTTCATTTATGTGTATTGTGAATAGCAACGGTCCTACGACACTCCCCTGCGGCACACTTGAAATCACTCTTACTTCGGAAGACTTCTCTCCATTGAGAATGACATGCTGAGTTCTGTTATCTAGGAATTCTTCAATCCAATCACACAATTGGTCTGATAGTCCATATGCTTTTACTTTGTTCATTAAACGACTGTGGGGAACTGTATCGAACGCCTCGCGGAAGTCAAGAAACACGGCATCTACCTGGGAACTCGTGTCTATGGCCCTCTGAGTCTCATGAACGAATAGCGCGAGCTGGGTTTCACACGATCGTCTTTATCGAAACCCATGCTCTTTCCTACAGAGTAGATTTCAAGTCTCCAGAAAAGGAGAATTCGTGGATATACTGTGCTGCAGAATTTAAACAAAATTAAACTCTGTCCGAACAGGCCGCGGAAGACTCGACTGTATGGACCGACCTCCGTGTCATCTCCAGCTGTTATGCATCACTCAATATGGATATGAAGGCGCACGTGTTCTGCACGTGGCTCTCGCGACCGTTGTCACTTTCCGCGACCGTAGCTGCTACTTCTTAACCGACTTCTCAGTTGGCTTCACTAGCGCCGAACGCAGCCTGGTTGCCGTGGCTGTCAACAGACCTCCGTGTCATCTCCAGCTGTTATGCATCACTCCATGTGGATATGAAGGCGCACGTGTTCTGCATGTGGCTCTCGCGACCGTTGTCACTTTCCGCGACCGTAGCTGCTACTTCTTAACCGACTTCTCAGTTGGCTTCACTAGCGCCGAACGCAGCCTGGTTGCCGTGGCTGTCAACAGACCTCCGTGTCATCTCCAGCTGTTATGCATCACTCTCTATGGATATGAAGGCGCATGTGTTCTGCACGTGGCTCTCGCGACCGTTGTCACTTTCCGCGACCGTAGCTGCTACTTCTTAACCGACTTCTCAGTTGGCTTCACTAGCGCCGAACGCAGCCTGGTTGCCGTGGCTGTCAACAGACCTCGGTGGTCCCCCATCCGAGTGCCGCCCAAGCCCGACAGCGCTTAACTTCTGAGATCTGACGGGAACCCGTGTTACCGCTACCGCAAGGCCGTTCGTCAGTTAATGAATTTTGTCCGGGTAATTTGAGATACGTGGCCACACGGTAGTGTATACACACAGTGCTTTTTCTCCTGCCATCCTGTCCCTTCTGCTTGTCAGTCTTTTCCGCATATTCCCTTCTTCGACGACTCTGCGGACGACCTCCTCATTCCTTACCTTGTCAGTCTACGTAATTTTCAACGTTCTTCTGTAGCACCACGACTCTCTTCTGCCAGTGCAGTTCTGCTTCTGATGCCGTCCCTGCTTCGTCCCTCACTGGTTATTTCGCTGCCTCGGCAGCAGAAGTCTTTTACATCATCTGCTTCGTGAACATCAATCCTGATGTTAAGTTTCTCGCTGCTCTCATTTCTATTACGTCCCATTACTTTCGTCTTTCTTCGATTTACTCTCAGCCCATTTTCTGTTCTCATTGGACTGTTCATTCCATTCGGCAGACCCTGTGAAACGCCATGCTTAAACCGCAGGACAGTAGTTTAAATTGTAAAAAGGGGCCAAAATAAGGGGCTGTCAGTTACATTCGAACATACAACTTTATTATTTGGTCAAACATTACAAAAGCCCAAAAAATTTTTTAAACACAACTTTAATCTTTGTACTTAATTACCGGCTGAAAGCCACTTTAATTTAAAAACAGTATAAGGCCAATAACTTAAAACGCAAGCATACTCAGAAATTTTAAAGGTAAACCTTATCTTACAACAGATCTTTATTGAGGCTGAAGGCCCAAAGAATCTGAGATTTTCAGAGAAAACTATTTGAACTTAAAATCGGCTGAAAGCCCAACACTTAAGGCTAAACAACATTAAATTTAAAAAACAAAGGCCTTACGTATAACAGTTCTTAATTAGGCAAAACTCAATCAAAACAGAAATATAAAAGGGAAAGCCTCATCTAAAATCAGTTCTTTAGTTAGGCTGAAGGCTCAAAGATTCATACACTTCAAGAGCAAACAAGTTAAATTCAAAGGCCCAACACATAAAATTCAACAACATTAAAACCTTTAAAATGCCGAAGGTCTTACGTGAAACAGTTCTTTAAATTAGGCTGAAGGCCTAAAGAATCTTACGCCTTAAGGGCAGAACAACCTTTTTTTTTTTTAATCGGCCAGGACCCATACAAGTACAAACAACAAGGACAAATTAAGCAAAGGCAGTACACCCAAGGGCGCTCAGATGTTCGAAGGTTGGCCTGTAATTCAAACACTTACGCTCGCTTAGGTGAGACAGGCTGTCGGGCCAACCATTCACGATATGACGACAACCCTACCGACCGACAGTCAAGGGACCCACCGACAAGGTAACTTCCACTTCACCCGCCCAGGGCACAACAGGGAGTTCAACGGAACAACGTAGAAGATATTGGCGCCCACAACCGAACATACATGGAGCTGTCAAACTACACACCTCTACATCTACATCTACATCTACATCCATACTCCGCAAGCCACCTGACGGTGTGTGGCGGAGGGTACCCTGAGCACCTCTATCGGTTCTCTCTTCTATTCAAGTCTCGTATTGTACGTGGAAAGAAGGATTGTCGGTATACTTCTGTGTGGGCTCTAATCTCTCTGATTTTATCCTCGTGGTCTCTTCGCGAGATATACGTAGGAGGGAGCAATATACTACTTGACTCTTCGGTGAAGGTATGTTCTCGGAGCTTTAACCAAAGCCCGTACCGAGCTACTGAGCGTCTCTCCTGCAGAGTCTTCCACTGGAGTTTATCTATCATCTCCGTAACGCTTTCGCTATTACTAAATGATCCAGTAACGAAGCGCGCTGCTGTCCGTTGGATCTTCTCTATCTCTTCTATCAACCCTATCTGGTGCGGATCCCACACTGCTGAGCAGTATTCAAGCAGTGGGCGAACAAGCGTACTGTAACCTACTTCCTTTGTTGTCGGATTGCATTTCCTTAGGATTCTTCCAATGAATCTCAGTCTGGCATCTGCTTCACCGACGATCAACTTTATATGATCACTCCATTTTAAATCACTCCTAATGCGTACTCCCAGATAATATATGGAATTAACTGCTTCCAGTTGCTGACCTGCTATTTTGTAGCTAAATGATAAGGGACCTATCTTTCTATGTATTCGCATCACATTACACTTGTCTACATTGAGATTCAATTGCCATTCCGTGCACCATGCGTCAATTCACTGCAGATTCTCCTGCATTTCAGTACAATTTTCCATTGTTGCAACCTCTCGATACACCACAGCATCATCTGCAAAAAGCCTCAGTGAACTTCCGATGTCATCCACCAGGTCATTTATGTATATTGTGAATAGCAACGGTCCTATGACACTCCCCTGCGGCACACCTGAAATCACTCTTACTTCGGAAGACTTCTCTCCATTGAGAATAACATGCTGCGTTCCGTGCTGGACAGCAACAACATGATGTGGAAAACTACACTGCCTGCAATTCACGTCAACGCCCATGGCAGGTAACCGGAACGTTAGCGGCCACAAGGCAGAAGATTCCGCTGGAGCACTTAAATTCAAATAATCAAATACAATGAAACTCCACGGGAAGGTGGCTACAATTTTCCAACTTGAAAACCACGCTGTTGCTTGTGGGAATATCCCAACAGTCGACAACGAGCTCCAAACGGTACAGTGTGAACAGTCTTGACTTGCTGGTAGATTAAATCAAAACTCAACTTTTGTGTCCAGGGTCGGTGAGCCACGGACCTCGTAGCAATGGGAACAGCCCCACACACCCTGGCCAAACTACGTCTCACGGAGAATTCCTCGCTGCTCCACGCCAGGTGGGAACTATAGGCGCCAGGGCAAAAATAGTCCAAGGTGCGAATATCGATACACACCTCTGCTGCCACCTGCGGAAGGAGAGGATAACAGCATAAGCTTGATAACCGTGGAAGACTAGACACAGAGTCGTAACTAAGGTTTAATCCAGCGCATAGCATGAGCCAGCCACGGCTCACGCTGTAATTCTTCTTCACTTTCACTCAGGGTACCAATGTCACCATAAAATCTTATTATTGATATTCTTTCACTTTGAATTTTAACTCTTCTCTTAAATCTTTCTTTTACTTCCGTCAGTGCCTCTTCCACATACAAACTGAACAACAGTGGTGAAAGACTACCTTCCTGTCTTACACCCTTTTTAATCCGAAAACTTCGTCCTTGGTCTTCCGCTTCAGTTTCTGTTAATTCTAGATATTACCCGTCTTTCGCTTTAGCTTACCCTTGTTTTTTTTCATGATTTCTAACATCTTGCACAGTTTGCATTGTCGTATATTTTGTCCAGACCGACAGATTCTAAGAGGTGTGTTGATTTCTCTTCAGCCTTGCTCCCGTTATCAGCCACTACATCGGGAGAGCTTATCTGGCGCCTTGACGTTTCCTAAACACAAACTGATCGTCATGTAAAAGAATCTCAATTTTCTTTTCCATTCTTCTGCATATTGTTCTTGTGAGCAACTAGGAATGCTTGAGCCGTTAAACTGATTGTGCGATGATTCTCGCACTTGTCGGCTCATGCAGTCTTCGGAATTGTGTGGACGATGTTTTTTTCCGAACGTCTGATGATATATCGCCAGACTCACACATTCTACACACCAAAGTGAATAGTCGTTTCGTTGCCAATTTCCCCAATGATGTTAGAAATTCTAATCGAATGTTATCTATTTCTTCTTATTTGATCTTAAGTCTTTCGAAGCTCTTCTAAATTGTTTCTGTAATCGTGGATCCCAAATGTCTTCTATATCGACTCTCGTTTCTACTTATGTCACATCATCAGACACGTCCTGCACTTCACAGAGGCATTCGATATACTCTCTCCATCTATCCGTCCTGTCCTCTGCATTTAACAGTGGAATTCCCACTGCATTTTTAATGTTACCACCCCACTTTTAATTGCAGCAGTTATATGGACAATCGTTTCCTTTTCGATTTCTTCACATTTTCACTCATTTTGCCTTCTCTTTGCTGCACTTCCTAAATATTTTAAGTGACTTGTAATTCTGTATTCCTGAATTTCCTGAACGTTTTTGTACTTCCTTCTTTCGTCGTTCAAACGAAGTACTTCATGTGTTACCCAAGGTTTCTTCACAGTTACTTTCCTTCAACGTTTTTCTCTCCAACTTCTGTATTGCCCTTTTTGCAGGTGTCCATTTCTCTTCAAGTAAACATCCTACTCAGCTCTTCATTATCGCAATATCTATAGCCTCAAAGAATTTCAAGAGTATCTCTTCATACCTTAGTAAGTTTCCAGTTCTTTGCGCCTTGATCCTTTCTGACTAGTCTCTTAAACTTCTGCTTACTCTTCATCACCAAATTGTGATCTGAGTCTATCTGTGTTGCTGGATACGCCTTGTAATCCAGTATCTGAATTCGAACTCCTTGTCTGACCACGATGGAGCCTAACTGAAATGTTCCAGTATTTCCAGGTCTCTCCGAGTCTACCTCCTACGATGAGTTGATTATGATAGCATTTTAAATTTTTAAATTCGGTAATTTGTTACGTGAAATACTGAAAACTGAATTTTTGTTGCCCCTGGAACCCATTAGATAGAGCGTCTGACCATCGGCAACTGGAGCTGCGCGGCTGTGAACCGGGCTAGCGAGGTGGGCGTCGGCTGCCGGACAAGCCGGGAGCGGGCCAGCGGAACACGCGGTGGCGGCGACGTCACTTGGAAGGCGGCCGAGACCCACGACAAGGTAGGCCTCAGCTCTCTCCCTCAACTTAGCAGGCTTCACTCTCTGTGTTCGGCAGAATAGTGGCGTCAGCGCTGTTTATTCTACTGTGTTTGTTTGTAGTGTGAAGGACACTCACTGGTCCAGTGGCTGTTTGCGCAAAAAGAGGCAATCTAGCGATTTATCGTCACAATCGTTTAAAATGACAGAAGAGAGGGATGAAACTCTCAATTCGTATAAGTAGCGGGTACAGCTTATTTACTATCGATTGACATTGTAGTAAAATACAGAAACAATTTAAAGTTTAAGATGCAATGAATGAGTAAAAAATTACAACGGTTGACAAACTGTATTCATCGTTCCGTGCATCAAGAAGCACGTTTTGCCAAATTTACAGGCATGGAGCACTTGAAGGAATAGGTTGTACGACTAGAGAAACTTCTGAAGTCGCACCCAGTACTTGATTTTCAGTGGTGACGGACGAAGGGTACGGAGACTTTATACATTACTGCAAAGTATGTTGGTTAAGTCAAACGCCATGCCTGCAACGATTTTTCGACTTAAATCTCGCTGTTGTTGAATTGTTGAAGGAAAACGGAGCGAAGGAACGGAAATTAGAACATCCGGAATAAATTGCAGATTTCGCATTTTAAGTGGAATCAACTGATTGCACATTGCCAACAGCAAGACACTGCAAGGTAACTTATTCCTGTTTTGATATGGATGTATTTAAAAAGAAAATCGCATTCTAGAAGGAACACATTCTGACGAAAACAATCCAATTCCTATAAATTCCCAGTTTATCTCGATCTACAGCCCTTTCTTCAGGAAAAAAAACATACAGATTCACACTCACGAAATGAATACGGTTGCTCACAGCAAGGCTGAAGAGAAATCAAGACACCTCTTAGAATCTGTCGGTCTGGAGAAAATATACGACAATGTAAAACTGTGCAAGATGTTAGAAATCATGAAAAAAACAAGGGTAAGCTAAAGCGAAAGACGGGTAATATCTAGAATTAACAGAAACTGAAGTGGAAGACCAAGGACGAAGTTTTCGGATTAAAAAGGGTGTAAGACAGGAAGGTAATCTTTCACCACTGTTGTTCAGTTTGTACGTGGAAGAGGCACTGACGGAAGTAAAAGAAAGATTTAAGAGAAGAGTTAAAACTCAAAGTGAAAGAATATCAATAATAAGATTTTATGGTGACATTGGTACCCTGAGTCAAAGTGAAGAAGAATTACAGCGTGAGCCGTGGCTGGCTCATGCTATGCGCTGGATTAAACCTTAGTTACGTCTCTGTGTCTAGTCTTCCGCGGTTATCAAGCTGACGTTCACCTGGTTCCATGGGGTCCCTCTTCGGTGAACAATATTACGAACTAAACTGGGAAAAACGTTAGATTTTTAAAATAATATTATTAGCTATTACTAAAAAATTATTGTGTTATTAAAATATTAATACCATATTGTTAGTGAAAGGCATGAGCTCAATGCACTGTCTACTTTTATATATTTCGTGCTATTTTCGTCGTCACAAATATTTAATCGCAACATTTCACTATTGACAACAGTAACAATAATGACGGCAAATTAGTGACTGTACTAAGTCCTGTTTTGGTTAAATATGTTTGGAATGGAGCGGAAACTTCTTTGCGGCAGCCCATAAATATAGATGTAGTACTAGGATTTGGCTTTCAAGACAAAATTCTTCATACTCATTGTTTTATTTCAGTTGTGGCTCTTGATTTGCTGAGTTTTCTATCAAGTCCTCCTACAGCGACCATGCTAATGCTCGCAGCTTTTGGAAAGGTACCAGAACGGAATCTGGAATGATCATGTTAAATGTACCCTCAAACCTATTTGTAAATTCTGCTTTACGTGCCTATAAGTGCTGGAAATGTAACATAGTGTCATTACCATTTTTTTCCACACGTTTAAGATTCGCGAAATGATTTTCTTTGTACAAGACCATTTTGGCACAGAGATACTCGTAGTTTCTTTTACTTTGATCAAATTAAAATCATACTCTTTCAGCTGTACATCCATTTCTCTCTATATATTACACACATCACTGAAATAATCTATATGATAATGAAATTCCAATATATTCCTCCTTATGGGATTATCTTTGATTTCAAAAGTTTGAGTCAAATACTTCATAAAATTAGTTTAAGCTCGTAACCTTAGGTAGCTAACGAACTTATGTGTGCAACAACAAACCACTGACATCTCCGATGTTTGATACCAGACGGAACTCCCCTCGGTGTCCCCCCCCCCTCCAAAATTTGCCACGGACCAGGAGCGGCCTCTAAAGAGTGGTCAGTACCCAGCGGGGCGAAACACGGCTTTATATGCTTCCCTCCGCACGAGTTAACAGTGAGTGAAGAAGACGAATCATGACTGCTAATGAGACGGAAGTGGAAACCGGCCGTCTGAAAGTGTCAACATGTTTCACAATGCGTCCTCAACGATAGGTAGAAAAATCTTGTGTATTCATCGACAATTTCTGAGCCCTTTTAAAGAAGCTTGTTACCATATATTTATGTCCTTTATAACCACTAAATCTGTTTCTTTCCATTGGGGTCTTTTTCTACTAGTATTATGTATAATTTGAAAGCGTTCAAACAAATAATATCTTTCGCTCCATCAAGCAAAGAATCATATCCGCATCTATGTTTGAATCAAGGAAAGCAGAAATCTGAAATTTGAGTGATCTCCTGCGCTACTGCAAAACTCTCTTTATGTAAGCGAAGCAAGTCTGCTTCCAACACTGAAGCAGATTTTCGGAAAACGTTTTACTTTGTACCTATAGAATTCAAAACCACAGATTTTAGATTCGCACCAGGTTTCGCTACGCAGTTGTTCCGAAACGATAGCAATGAATCTGATGTCACTTAGGGTAATATTCGTCATAACTGAGGCAATTTGAACGAAATATCTATAAATTATATGCACAAACCTTCCTGGTGAATTAGTGTATCTATCAGTGGAACCCAGATCAGTATGATTAAAGCTGTTTCTGAGATTAGCCTGGATGTACGACTTCAGTTCATATGTACAGGGTGGTACTTATTAACGTTTAGAAATCTCCGAAGAGATGTAGACGACGCTGAGACAAGAAATTTAATGTAAGATACACTTGGTCGCAAATGTCGAGAAATAGCCCAAAAGAGGATGACAAATTTTAAACTTGTGACTTGACACCCAAGCCACGGAGCAAGTTTTCGAATGCATGCGTGGACGGACGACTGAATGGTGCAGTAGTTGCGTTGAAGCAAATGGTGCAAATTTCGAACACTTTCTGTAAATGTGACGTTCTTTAGTAAGATAGCGTAGTTCATTTACCAGTAACGTCGTAATCTGTAAGCTTGCAGTCACTCACTTGCGAATAAGTACAGAAAGTTTTTGTTGTATTGTACTTTGCAATAAAGCAGTAGAAACAGAGTACCGGTAAATAAATTAGTACCTCGACGTAACCTCTTAACTGTCACGCGCAACGGAAACCTACTGCCTGCTAGACGCAGTATTCCTGACCCTGAGCACGTAGGCCCGGAGACACAGCGACCTGAGTGCTCGACTTGACTTGACTCGGGGTGGGACGGCACGGTCATTTGCGACAGATTCGACCACTGCACTTGCATCGAACTGACTTTCAAAATTTGTCACGCACTTTTGGGGTATTTCCCGAGTTTGCGGCCGCATGTGCCTGATATCAAATGTCTTGTCTCAGCTTCATGTATGTCGCTTCGAAGGTTTTGGAAAGTTAACAAATAACACCGTGTATACAGAGCAAAGAAAAACTGGTGCATTTTGAGGTCGTCACGCCAATCCTCATCCATATTCGAGACAAACGTTTATGCAGGAAAATCAGATCGGGTGCGGTTTGAAACATGTACGAAAACTAGGATCTGGCACCTGCAAGGCACCGGAATGTAGAGAGGAGCTGGTATCAGCTTGCACAGCCTTACCAGCCGTCGCATCTCGCTCAATACCTTGCTGGGACATCAAACCCTATCCTCTCATAGCTCTGTGCTTCTAATTCTCGTCATAGAATATCACATGACAGTGAGATCCATTAGACTGTGTGCATGTGTCTACTAACCATACAGTGCAACAGCCATAACTGATCCTGTCAAGTTGGTAGGGCGGCTTCTCGATGTAATACACAAACGATGAATACGTCAATTTGTTTCTGGTGACAGGTGCATACGATAACCGAGCTGGCTGGGCTAATAGGGGCAGGGGAAAGCACCGCAATGAGTGCTAGAACACCATTGTTTAGATGTGTTGAAGCAGCACCTTGTTGGGATAAATAGGTCACAAAGAAGTCAATTTCCGAGAGAGGTCAGGCTGAAACGAACCTGTCCAAAAAATTCGAGTTTCCCATTCTCCTTCACTAATATTTATTCTACAAGTAGGACGCACTTCACATCGCTTCTTCGTATACAACAACTGCACGAGCTCGAGACGCCGCTAATCTTGTATTCGAGTACGATCGCGTTCTTTCTCTCTGTTATGGACTTTATGCTCATTTCGCTGACATACAGAACGCGCCGCGCTCCTTACAACTCATTTTACGAAAGCACACTCCATTTTAAGTCGCTCTGTACAGTTACGACTAGTCATTTTACTGTCGTTACTCTATTCATTCATTTGCTGACAACACTGTAGTCGATTAGTAATTTGTGCTCCAGCCCATTTACAAGCCTTACGTTACATTTATTCACGTCGGAAGTCACTGTAGAACTGCCGGTCCTCTGCAGCTCTCCCTGCTCTCTGTCGTACTCGTCTGGCGTTGCGGCTCTTCCTGCTCACAGCAGCATCATCCGCGAGAAGCCTGACGGAGCTTGCCACGTTATCCAGCCGCTCATTTGTACCGCCCGCAAGCCTTCTCGACACTGCCGTTACACGAGACAATTCTCTCCTATTCTCTCTGTTATTTGCATTAAACGTAAACCGTTTCTCCCGTACCTCGTACACGAGTGACACAGTAAAGAGGGAAAATAATTTTTTATTCGAAGCGGCCTCCGCCAAGCACCGTAACGTAGCTCGTCCGATGGAGATGGAGGCATAAATTATGGGCCTGTCGGATTATTTGGTTCTCATGTCTAGTCATGACAGGGAGCGATGGAGGCAGCACATTTATGGTTTCTGAGGGGACTTTCACTGACGTTTGCTGTGAGTTCGGATTTTCTTATTTCTCTTTACAGCTTGCACTCAAGTTTCCGGGCATTCTAATATGTATACAACAAATTCCTTGTATGATGTTTGAAATTTTCCCGGGGTACTGATTGTTCCATAAAAACACGGGAGAACTGCCTAAGTCAGTAACATCTTGCCACGATATTTCGGCACCAAGTCTTTTGGCCATCTTCAGCTGTACTCACCTGAAGATGGCCAAAAGACTTTGTGCCGAAATATCGTGGCAAAATGTTACTGACTTACAGCAGTTCTCCCGTGTTTTTATGGAACAAAATTCCTTACTTTAAAAAAAAACGTGGTTATTGTTCGAAAGTTATTTTGTGTCTCCCATAGCGCTGTATGCGCTTGACGGACAGAAGAGGCGATGCGGACATTTCGTGCTTTTGCGCCACACCCCACTGCACGTAACGCTGCACTCCGCAAGACCCAACAGCCGTACGTGTTGCCTACACGGCAGGCGCTGCTAGCCGTCTCCGCCATCCACCGCAGGCGCCCAGCAGGAGGGGAGGCAGAGGCCTGGAGTGCTGGTGGGGGTGGAGGTGTCTCCTCCAGGCAGACGAGGCTCACTCTGCGCCGTTTTATATCTCAACAGCAACTCTGCTGTGTTCTCCCTCTCGCTAGATTTCCGTAACGTGTTCGACGCTGCACTACATCACCCACGTCTTTACGGAGTATCTTCACAGATATGTCTTTGGTACTGTCACTTTTTAACTATGTAATGGGTCATTTCATGTCAATTCATGTAGGCCTCCCTGCTCGAGCATCTTTGATTCCGTTGAAATTCTGTGTGAAAATTCACACATGTCCCCAGTGAACATTGGTAAATATTAAGGGTCGTCGAAATAATAATGGCCGAGAAATAGTCACTTGTTCGATTTCGTGTGCAACGTTTCGCAGAGCGAACTTGAATTTCTGGTGATTTCAGCTGTTATACCTCGGGCAATATTTTGTTGAAAGAAATGAAATTGGGCGACAATTTACAACTTTATGCATGCTCTCGGGAATGATAATAAAAAAAATTAGGAGAGGTTTTCAGCTACAAAATTTTAGGCAAAACTGACCGACAAAATCAACGCCCGAAAAAATTTTCAGATTTTGCTTCTTATATCTCAGCGACTGACGACATCAAAGAACGTGAAGCTTGGCATGTAGTTATCTAACATACAACGTTCCCAAATATATAGTTTCATTTATGTACCACTTTCTAAATCGAGTAAATTAAGTACAAAATTAAAGATTTTGTAAAAAGGTCAAAAATACGATATTGTCGACATGATTAAATACAAAGCAATTTTCTACAAAATTCGCCAAACTGGGTTCACTGGGAAGCCTACGGTTTGAGCCGCAACACGAATTGTATTTAATTATCGAACGTGGGCTAACAATGCTAGATAAACTGAATCAAAGCTGGGCGTAAAATCGCGGTTCGAAAAAAATGTAAATTTTAGATCCTTATATCTCCTTGCGTAAATGCATGCTAAACATGAAACTTAACATGCAATAGGTTGGTAGCACAAGGATGTGGACTACAAAATTTTATTCGCCTACTGTTGCCCAGTAATCTACAAATTCGTCGAAAACATGATTTTTGTGGAAAGTTCAAAATGGATAAATTCGACATTTCTTTTCCAAATACCGTTTTCCAATGTAACTTCAAAACCAGTTACATTCGAAAAAACGTGTTTTAAGATATTGGTCACGTGTCTCCGACACCGCTTAGCCTAGCGACCGTCTGTACACCTACTGCAAGAACGGACATGCTGTAGCTGTCATCCAGTATAAAAAAAAATGGCTCTGAGCACTATGCGACTTAACTTCTGATGTCATCAGACGCCTAGAATTAAACCTAACTAACCTAAGAACATCACACACATCCATGCCCAGGGGAGGGTTCGAACCTGCGACCGTAGCGGTCGCTCGGTTCCAGATTGCAGCGCCTAGAACCGCACGGCCACTCCGGCCGGCTATCGTCCAGTAAAATCTAATCATTACACACTTTCTCCAGCCCAGGTAAATTGACGAAATCGGTTGGTTCTCGTCTATTAGCGTTGGTGTAGATGAACGTTAGGCGGCTTATAACATCAGTAGTTGTTCCTAGACGGTTTTCGATAAAATAACGAAAAACCATGATTTTTTGTGCCAAAAGTAGCAATTGTGCCCATCGCCTATGGTTCATGCTCATGGCAGATCGTCAACATTTTTGTCATATACTCTAAACATAATGATCTCGGAGATCCTTTCACCTTTACTCGATATCATTGTTCATCTCCGAAATCAAGAGCTTCAAAGTTACTGTATTTACACATGTAAAATACGCACGAAATAGCCTGTCTCAGGCGTAAATGCAGTTATGACTGACTTCTCGAACAGATGACAAGGGTTCTAGGGTCATCTAAAGGTTTCTGAGGTCACCATAATACGTTTTTAGTCAGAATATTTTCACCAGTAAAGTTTATAACGCATTGTTTCTTTGTAGTGAGTACTTTACGACTATCAATGTGGTATTCCAGTGACAATAAAGCACTGAAAAGAGTCTGAACACACCTGAAAATAACTTAAAATACCTATCAAAAATGTTGTGAAGCTGGAAGACTGTAATTCAGTTTAAATATAAATGATCTAAGATAAATTTTTCGCAAATCGATATTAAAATTCAGACAGGTATCGACAGAAAATGCAAAATTGTCAACTCGGACGATCTGTGGATGAATGTGTGGCCCTGCTGCGCTATTTCACGGCGCGGCTGGCAAGGATAGTAAACGGGGGATGTGTCGATAACAGGTCACAAAGTATTTGCGAATTTCATGCCATTTACTCATTGTCAGTTCGACAGTAAATATGTCTCACAGCCAGGCGCAGAAGTAGTACACACAGATGTCATCATTTGCGAAAGGATGTGTAACTGGGCTGAAAGAAACCAGCTGTGGTGAGCGGTGGGCGGACCGCTCGACCTTTGGTGAGGAGCGATGCCAGAGTTCGACGTCGCTGGCAGGAGTGGGTGACCGGTGGCCGACCGAGCACAGACACGACTCAGCGCGGGAGACACTCACACCCCCGAATTCACCCCTATCGTCGATCCATCGTGAAGGACAGTTCGTAGGAGGAGGGCTGACCGCACGGCCCCGTGTCCGCCGAATACACTCACCTCTGAACCCAACAGGCCCGCTTGCAGTGTTGCCGGGCACATTCGGCCTGCAATCTCACTGGCTCGACTACAATTGTGTCCCGCTTCGACATCATAGCCGGTAACCTGCGAACACGTGGCTGGAGGCGTCCCGGACAGCGGTGGACACCGGCCTGCCCAACAACCACGAATAATGGTCCGAGCTGCCGTTTCATTCCGTAGCAGCACCGCTTTGGTTGTCGGCAGCGGCCCCCTTGCAGCACAGCGGTACGTCGACGATACTCTGCTTTATGAGCAGGGCCCTCCAGTGAGCTCGGGATATCGACAATCTAATGCGTATCCCTCAGGAAGACATCCAAAAACTATCAGTCGATGCGAAGCCCAGTGACCACTTCCATAAAGATCAACGCGTTATTGACTCGCTCAATCTGTGAAAGTCTTTCTCTCGAATAAATCAGCCATTTTTTTTTCTGAAACTGTGATCATTTGTTTGCCGTTACATGTGAAACACATCTACCGACTTCAGTCTCATTCGGTTAATTCTTTTGTGGTGAGTCATTTTCGCCTTAAAGTGCGTTTCTAATAACATTTCGACTCTTAAGATACAAACCATAAGCTGTACATTTTCGGTGAACTGCAATTGATTAGTAAAGTACCCAGAAAAAAATGTAAAGCAAAGTATTTTGGCTCACATGGTTCAAATGGCTCTGAGCACTATGGGACTTAACATCTTAGATCATGAGTCCCCTAGAACTTAGAACTACTTAAACCTAACTAACCTAAGGACATCACACACATCCATGGCCGAGGCAGGATTCGAACCTGCGATCGTAGCAGTCCCATGGTTCCAGACTGCAGCGCCTAGAACCGCACGGCCACCGCAGCCGGCAAAGGATTTTGTGTTGACCTTATATTATCGGTACTTATTTGTTCTTCATGTGCGTCAAAGTATATAAATGTGTAGAACGATATAAATAATCAAATCTTTACTGGCCTATAGAATTCGTTTTATAAAAGCAGCAAATCTTGCTGCAACAAGGAGAAGAATGGAACCAGTGGAAAAAATTCTCCTGTCAGAGCACAAGAAAGGCGAAAATGTACGTCTTTTAAAGACTGCCAAAAGTGGGGAACCAGCTCCCTCTCTCCCCATTTCGCCTTCATCACCAATAATTTTGACGTGCGAATACATTCATTTTTTTCCCTGAAGGAGAGCAGCATAGACACATTGACGGTGCAAGAGAGAGGAGACTATCTAGGTGGGAGAGAAAGTGAGAGGAGAGAAACAGAGGTGGATGAAAACAGTAGCAGTGGGAGCCAACGAGAAAGGAGATGTTGATGGTCAGTGGCAATAAAAGGGAAACAGATAAGGACGGAGAGAGCAGGAGACAGTCTAAATGAAAAATGCGGATGAGTGGAAACCGTATACATGTTTGGGGGGGGGGGGGGGGGGGGGTCCGGACCGTTGAAGACTGACAAACTTCAACATATAGGTAGACGTAACGCCACATTCTGGACCGAAATTTTAATCAGGTGGGTATAGGGTAAAAATAAGCAGGACCACGCAGAATTTTTTAATTACGACGGCATGCTGGAGACTGTGACAGTGGGAAAGAAATACAAAGGTAGACAATGGGAGAGTGACACATAGACGGATGCCGTGAGATGGAGAACTTGCATATGAAGGTTTACAAAGAGAGACTGGGTAGAGAGATTTAGATTGTTCTGTGTTAAAAGTGCCAGAATATGTTCACATGCCAAAGCTTTTTGTAAGAAAGGTGGTCCGAGAACTGAGGTAACTGGTTCCCCACTTTCGTGACAGTATTTTTTAAAGAGGAACACATTCGCCCTTTTTGTGCTCCGACAGTAGAGTTTTTCTGCTGGAAAACAGTTTACTTACATTTTCTCCATGTGCCTCATTTTCAATTAACTGCCTTTTATATTTACGGGTAAACAATGACAAGCGTTATGAAATATGACGTAAGTAAAGTCATTGTTAGTTGCGGCGAATGGAGCTTCCACACAAGAGGCTAGTGCGACCAATTGTAGAGCGTTGTGCAGCATTTGGAGCAGGCGTCACAGCTTGAAGCGAATGAATTTACAGGTCGTAAACAGGTCGTCATGGAAGTGTATAAAAGTTGGTTCAAATGGTTCAAATTGGCTCTGAGCACTTTTGGACTCAACTTCTGAGGTCATCAGTCGCCTAGAACATAGAACTAATTAAACCTAACTAACCTAAGGACATCACACACATCCATGCCCAAGGCAAGATTCGAACCTGCGAGCGTAGCGGTCGCTCGGTTCCAGACTGTAGCGCCTAGAACCGCACGGCCACTCCGGCCGGCTATAAAAGTTTTCCTGGGGAACTTAAATGGGAAACTCTGTTACTCCGAAACTCCGCTCCCAAACTTAGATAATAAACACTCGAGAAATAATGTTCAATAAATATTCTGCCTCAGCGGTCATCGAGCCTAACTGGGACGCTAACGATGAAAGGCAGGTTTGGACGCGATCGGACCCATTTTAGCCGAGAGTGGAGTAGGACAGCGAGGGGCTGAGGCACCGGCTTACAGCGCAGGATGTCTGGGCACAGGTGAGTAGTTAAAAACTGTCGTCACGAACGGAGTTCGAGATTCCCACAATTTTTTTAAAAAATGTAAAATTTTCCACCCAAATTTTCTTAATACGTTAATTTCTTGAAGAGATTTCCACAAAATTTGCATTTTTCTTAACCCGGTGACTGTCTTTGTCAAATGTCCTTACATTTTCTTTCTTTTTACTTCGCGTGAAACTCTTGAAATGTTGCGCGCAGCTTCTAAAATGCAAAAAAGTAGAAACGTGGTGAAAATGGGCGTTATATAGATTTAAAATGGAGGAGCCTGTCACTCCTTGAAGTTGAGTGAAAATTCGATACGTGTAGCCTCAGCCCCAGTCCAGTTGCGAACCAGTGCCGAAGGTGCACGAGTGAGCGAAGAGGCGCACCGATAGTCTCGGCGACAGCTCACGGTGGCGCCGGCGTCCACGGGTTCCGCCGCGACCGACCTTTTCAGATCAGATCGACGCGCCACTGCGTGCACGGTCCCAGGTCAGCCTGTCGCCTCACCTTTGGACGACGGTCGGTGAAACTCAGATCAGTTTCTTTCCTTCGATCGAACAGTCCGGCATTCTCATGCACGAAATGTGAACTGGGAGTAACTGTCACGTTTAATCCGTGAAACAGCGAGTTTGCGGTAACCTGAGATTGAAAATTATAAGCGGGATGTAGCCAGGAATAAATGGACCGAATAATTACTTTTTGGAAACCACAACTAGACGGAAAGTTTGTAACCGTGAAAAACAATTTATTCTGGTGAGAAGGGTGGTGTACTTAATGAAGTAGATCTCTTTTGGGCTGTAGTGGGTGGGCATTACCTGTCTGCAAATTATTATTTCTGCTTATTGGCGTTTTCTGACACTAGGAATGTGATTCTATAATACTAAGTGGTTTTGCAAATGTTGTGTACAAATACGTGTTGCTGCTTTGCAGTGCTGTACACTGATCGGCCAGAACACTGTGACTACCGACCTGCTGTCGATACAGATCCGTCCAGGCGACAGCAGCGTCACCTGGCGAGGCACGGCTGCCAGCCAGACACGCGCGCCGTGCGCGTTTGTCAGCGGGCCCGCTGTCCGTGTGCAGAACGGGCAAGGCGCGCCGCCTACCTGAGTTTGACCTTCGCAGCCGACGACCTACAGTTGTGCCAATGTGACCACCACGACACCGGCAACTACGAGTGAAATGTGCACGTGACCGTCGGCGCTGGAGGTTAGCGCAGTGTCAGAGCGCTGCACGGTCTGATCAATCCCGATAGCTTCTTCATAATGTCGATGGGAGGGCGCGAATCCGTCGTCTTCCAGGAGAACCGCTCCTCGACACCTGCACTGCAGGATGGAGACATTGCGCTGTGGGGAACACTCACGTGGGCATCCGTGGCTCCAGTGACCACCAGCACGTACACTGATTCCTCACCACGTACACCCCTTCGTGACGATCGTGTTTCCTGATGGCAGTGACATCTTTCAACAAGGCAATGCGCCATGTCACAACGCGAGGAGTGTGATGAAGTGATTCGAGGAACTCAGTGGCGTGTCCCAATTGATGTGCTGGCCCGCCCAACTCGCCAGATCTGAACACGATCGAACACATCTGGGATGTGACTGAACGTGACGTCAGGGCTCCCCGGAATCTACGGGAATGAGGTGTCTTGCAAGAGCAGCTTCCTGCAGTGACCTGTCACGCCCTCATTGCTTCCATCCGCTCATCCGTGCCAAAGGTCGACGTAACGGCTGTTAGGTTCATCAGTGTGTGATCGGTGTATTTTATTCTAAACTTATGTTTGTCTATCTTTAATTTATATATGCTTGTTTTTCTGAATTTATCTGAAGTAGTGCAGAGTGTTTGTAAAACTGTTTCTCAGTGGCCAGAAATCATCTCGAGTGTAAAACAAAACGTTTCTCTCTTCCTATCATACAATTGCAAAACTTGTCTGGTTATTCTAGTAACGCATGAAAGACGTTACAGTACTCGCCACGTTCTTTTCGAGAGAGGTATATATATATATATTATACTTTCAGGATTTCAGGAAACATTCCTTACACACAAAGAGAATACCTTATGTGGACACATAAACGCTTACTTTCCGTGTTAGAGCTAATTTTATTATTTTATTACTTCTCTTCAAATCACATTAATCATGGAATGGAAACACACAGCAACAGAACGTACCAGCGTGACATAAAACACTTCGTTACAGGAAATGTTCAAAATGTCCTCCGTTAGCGAGGATACATGCATCCATGCTCCGTCGTATGGAACCCCTGGTGCGCTGATGCAGCACTGTAGAATGGCGTATTGTATCACAGCTGTCCACAATACGAGAACGAAGAGGCTCTACATTTGGTACCGGGGTTGCGTACTCAAGAGCTTTCAAATGCCCCTATAAATGAAAGTCAAGAGGGTTGAGGACAGGAGAGCGTGGAGGTCACGGAATTGGTCTGCCTCTATCAATCGTACTTGTAAGGCACATGTTCTAGCAGCACAGGTAGAGTATCCCGTATGAAATCATGATAACGTGCTCCATTGAGCGTAGGTGCAAGAATATGGGGCCCAATCAAGACATCACCAACAATGCCTGCCCAAACGCTCACAGAAAATCTCTGTTGATGAGTGATTGCACAATTGCGTGCGGATTCTCGTCAGCCCACACATCTTGATTCTGAAAATTTACAATTTGATCTCGTCGGAATGAAGCCTGATCCGTAAAGAGAACATTTGCACTGAAATAAGGATTGACACATTGTTGGATGAACCATTCGCAGAAGTGTACCCGTGGGGGCCAATCAGCTGCTCATAGTGCCTGCACACACTGTACATGGTACGGAAACAACTGGTTCTCCCGTAGCACTCTCCATACAGTGACGTGGTCAACGTTAACTTGTACAGCAGCAACTTCACTGACACTGACATTAGGGTTATCGTCAACTGCACGAAGAATTGCCTAGTCCATTGCAGGTCTCCTCGTCGTTATAGGTCTTCCCCAGTCACGAGTAATAGGCTGGAATGTTCCGTGCTCCCTAAGACGCCGATCAATTGCTTCGAACGTCTTCCTGTCGGGACACTTTCGTTCTGGAAATCTGTCTCGATACAAGCGTACCGCGCCACGGCTATTGCCCCGTGCTAATCCATACATCAAATGGGCATCTGCCAACCCCTCATTTGTAAACATTGCACTGACTGCAAAACCACGTTCGTGATGAACACTAACCTGTTGATGCTACGTACTGATGTGCTTGATGCTAGTACTGTAGAGTGATGAGTCGCATGTCAACACAAGCACCGAAGTCAACATTACCTTCGTTCAATTCGGCAACCTGGTGGTGAACCGAGGAAGTACAGTACATACTGACGAAACTAAAATGAGCTCTAACATGGAAATTAAGCGTTTCCGGACACATGTCCACATAACATCTTTTCTATCATTCGCGTTCGGAGTACTCGCATCCATTCCGCTTAAGGAAGTTAGGATCCTTTACAGAACAGTTTCTAAACAAACCTAACTTCTTGGATCCCGCTGTAAGTTGACTAAAGAGACGGTACGCAAGCTGTCGTCGGTGTCATCTGGGGACCGCTCTGGAAAATCAGCGTTCCGCGCGGTCAGTCGGCGAGGCAGGCGCCTGCCGAAGCAGACGAAGCAACCCGCGCGACAGTCGGCTAAGCGAGCTGCCGGCAACGCAGAGCAGCCAGCGGCATGGGAGGGGTGAGGTGGGGCGGGAGGTGGGTCGCTGGTGACGCTAAAGAGAGGATAGGCGCCTGTCGCCTCCCCCTCCCCACCCCCTTCGCCAGTTCCCTTATTGCACGGCCTTCCTTATCCGGATTCCTCGTCGCGGGCTACAATGAAATTTCATCTGTGGAAGAGAACTACCGGCGCTCGGCCCGTCGTCCATCTTGCCGGGCTTCCTCGCTCGCCATTACGAAACGAACAAAAGGGCGGAGCCGGAATGAAGCGGCAGCCGCTGTCACTGGCACCGCCATCTCTCTTAATTCGTCCTGTCTTTTCACTCGTGGGCACTGTTCGATGTAGGCCACTTTTTATTCATCTGGCCAAGCATTCGACGGGTTTACGTAAAGACTCTAAATCACCTGACGCACACAGTTTATTATGTTTGTTTACCCACTGCACTGAACATCTCCCACTTTACTTTTATCTGTTTATTATTATTATTTTTAATCTGACCACATTAGTGGCTTCACCGAGAATTGCACATCGTGCCATGTTCTTAAGCGTATCACACGTTCAGCACTGGTGGCTTACCTGAATAATCAAAAGGCAATTCATAAAATCAATCTCCACAGACTCAAATGCCGAGAGCTGTATTTCTGTGGTAAGACCTCAACCACTCAACTCAGTACAATGCATTGCTACACTCTCATCATCATCATCATCATCATAATCATCACCATCATCATCATCATTTAAGACTGATTATGCCTTTCAGCGTACAGTCTAGAGCATAGCCCCCTTATAAAATTCCTCCATGATCCCCTATTCAGTGCTATCATTGGTGCCTCTTCTGATGTTAAACCTATTAATTCAAAATCATTCTTACCCGTATCCAGGTACCTTCTCCTTGGTCTGCCCCGACTCCTCCTACCCTCTACTGCTGAACCCATGAGTCTCTTGGGTAACCTTGCTTCTCCCATGGGTGTAACATGACCCCACCATCTAAGCCTGTTCGCCCTGACTGCTACATCTATAGAGTTCATTCCCAGTTTTTCTTTGATTTCCTCATTGTGGACACCCTCCTGCCATTGTTCCCATCTACTGGTACCTGGAATCATCCTAGCTACTTTCATATCTGTAACCTCAACCTTGTTGATAAGGTAACCTGAATCCACCCAGCTTTCGCTCCATACAACAAAGTTGGTCGAAAGATTGAACGGTGCACAGATAACTTAGTCTTGGTACAGACTTCCTTCTTGCAGAAGAGAGTAGATCGTAGCTGAGCGCTCACTGCATTAGCTTTGCTACACCTCGCTTCCAGTTATTTCACTATGTTGCCTTCCTGTGAGAATATGCATCCTAAGTACTTGAAACCGTCCACCTGTTCTAACTTTGTTCCTCCTATTTGGCACTCAATCCGTTTATATTTCTTTCCCACTGACATTAATTTCGTTTTGGAGATCCTAATCTTCATACCATAGTCCTTACATTTCTGATCTAGCTCTGAAATATTACTTTGCAAACTTTCAATCGAATCTGCCATCACAACTAAGTCATCCGCATATGGAAGACTGCTTATTTTGTGTTCACATATCTTAATATCACCCAGCCAGTCTATTGTTTTCAACATATGATCCCTAAATAATATGAACAACAGTGGAGACAGGTTGCAGCCTTGTCTTACTCCTGAAACTATTCTGAACCATGAACTCAATTTACCGTCAACTCTAACTGCTGCCTGACTATCCATTTAAAGACATTTAATTGCTTACAAAAGTTTGCCTCCTATTCCATAATCTCGTAGAACAGACAATAACTTCCTCCTAGGAACTCGGTCATATGACTTTTCTAGATCTATAAAGCATAGATGCAATTCCCTGTTCCACTCGTCACACTTCTCCATTATTTGCCGTAAGCTAAAGATCTGGTCCTGACAACCTCTAAGAGGCCTAAACCCACACTAATTTTGATCCAATTGGTCCTCAACTAATATTCGCACTTTCCTTTCAACAATACCTGAGAAGATTTTACCCACAACGCTGATTAAAGAGATACCTCTGTAGTTGTACAATCTTTTCTGTTTCCATGTTTAAAGATTGGTGTGATTACTGCTTTTGTCCAGTCTGATGGAACCTGTCCCGACTCCCAGGCCATTTCAATTACCCTGTGTAGCCATTTAAGACCTGACATTCCACTGTATTTGACGAGTTCCGACTTAATTTCATCCACCCCAGCTGCTTTATTGCACTGCAATCTATTGACCATTTTCTCCACTTCCTCAAATGTGATCCTATTTCCTTCATCATTCCTAACCCATTCTACCACCGAATCTGAAACATTACTGATAGTATTTTCACCTACATTGAGCAACTCTTCAAAATATTCCCTCCATCTGCCCAAGGCATCCACAGGATTCACCAACAGTTTTCCTGACCTGTCCAAAATACTTGTCATTTCCTTCTTACCTCCCTTTCGAAGACTGCTAATTACACTCCAGAATGGTTTTCCAGCAGCTTGACCCATAGTCTCCAACCTGTTTCCAAAGTCTTCCCCAGATTTCTTCTTGGATCCTACAATTATCTGTTTGGCTTTGTTTCTTTCTTCAACATAACTTTCTCTGCCTACCTGAGTTCTAGTATGAAGCCATTTTTGATACGCCTTCTTTTTCCTTTTACAGGCACCCTTGACTGTGTCATTCCACCAAGCTGTTTGCTTCAACCTACTTTTACACACTACTGTTCCCAGACTTTCTTTAGCCACTTCTAGTACTGTGTCCCTGTACCTTGTCCATTCCTTTTTCAATGACTGTAATTGACTACATGCAACTAACTGGGTCCTTTCTGAGATCGCTGCTATGTTCTTGTGCCTGATTTCCTTATCCTGAAGTTTCTGCACTCTTATGCTCCTACATATGGACCTGACCTCCTGCACTTTCGGCCTCACAATCCCAATTTCACTGCAGATTAAATAATGATCAGTGTCATCAAAAAATCCCCTGAATACACGTGTGTCCCTCACAGTCTTCCTGAATTCCTGATCTGTTATTATATAGTCAATGACAGATCTGGTTCCCCTGCTTTCCCAAGTATACCGGTGAATGTTCTTATGTTTTAAAAAAAGGAGTTTGTGGTTCATGGTGTGGGTTCCTGTAGTCATGTCCTAGTTTATGAACCACGGGCAACGTATGAGTGGCCAAGTAAGTGGTCCCGACAGTCGGGATACCAGTTACTTTGGAATAAGGCTGGGCATCTCGGACATATTCTGAGTCGTGGTCACCTCTGTGCTCATACGGCAAAGACTACCAAATCCACCAGTTAGTCCCTCAGCCGTTAGGGGTAATACCCAATGGGACTCGGGGAAAGTAAGGCTAGCAACCTGATTCCCTGGTACTTTAAATATGATGCTGGCAACAATAAGAGCAAAATGCCTCGGACCTTTGGAGGTGACGGAGTCCCACCTCTAACTGCTACACTCTAAGGAGGAGAAATGGAGACAGTGCAGGCATAGAAGACAGAAGAAGCTTTCGGAGCAACCTGCGAACGAAAGTAAAAAAATGAGAAATAAATACTAAAGAGCCGCAAAAAAAGGCCACACAGGAAATTCCAGGAATTATCAGAGTCAATTTGAAGTAAAAGCGTCACGTTTTTGGATATATGAAAAGAATGGGGGAAGTAAAGTAACTAAACAAATATTCGAACTCATCAACAACGAAGAAAAACGACGCCTTTCATTGCGATGACATCTGTCCAAGAAAATTCAATCAACAACTTTCTCCACCGAATGCTAAAATATTTTTTGACGTCCAGCTGTATGGGGAGAACTGATCATCGTAATAAAATAAGAGAAATCAGACTTCGCGGTGAAAGTTTTAAGTGTTCGTTTTTCCCGTGCGTCGTTCGAGTGTAATGGTAGAGAAATAGAGTGAAAATGATTCAATGAACCCTCTGCCAGGCACTAAGTCTGAATTGCAGAGTAATCATGTAGATGTAGATGTACACGATGTGCTGAAACGCATCCGGACACCCGGCTGAAAATGACTTACAAGTCCGTGGCGCCCTCCATCGGTAATGCTGGAATTCAATATGGTGTTGGCCCACCCTTAGCCTTAATGACAGCTTCCACTCTCGCAGGCAAACGTTCAATTAGGTGCTGGAAGGTTTCGTTCAATTAGGTGCTGGAAGGTTTCATGGGGAATGGCAGCTCTTTCTTTAGGGTGTCCTGCACTGAGGAGTGGTATCGATGTCGTTCAGTGAGGCCTGGCACGAAGGCGTTCTGTAGGATTCAGGTCAGCACTCTGTGGACGTCAGCCTTACCGCGATGTTATTGCCGTGTAAACACTCCGCCACAGGCCGTGCATAATAAACAGGTGCTCTATCGTGTTGAAAGATGCAATCACCATCCTCGAATTGCTCTTCAACAGTGGCAAGCAAGAAGATGCTTCAAACGTCAATGTAGGCCTGTGTTGTTAGAATGGCACGCAAAACAGCAAGGATTGCAAGCCCCTCCACGAAAAACACGACACCATAACAGCACCATCTGCGAATTTTACTGTCGGCATTTCACAAGCTGGTAGATGACGTTCACCGGGCATACCCACACCCTACCATCGGATCGCCACATTGTGTACCGTTACTCCTCACTCCACACAACGTTTTTCCACTTTTCAATCGTCCAGTGTTTACGCTCCTTACACCAAGCAAGACGCAGTTTGGCATTTACCTTATGAGCAACCGCTCGACCATGAAATCCAAGTTTTCTCACCTCCCACGCAGCTTTTATAGTACTGGCAGTGGATAGTGATGCAGTTTGGAACTCCCGTGTGATGGTCTGGATAGATCTCTGCCTATGACACATTACGACCCTCTTCAATTCGGCGGACTCCGTATGTTTAATAGACGAGGTCGGCCTGTAGGATTTGTGCTGTACGTGTCCATTCACGTTTTCACTTCACCATTACATCGGAAACAGTGGACCTAGGGATGTTTAGGAGTGTGGAAATCTCGCGTACAGACCTATGATACAAGTGACAACCAGTCACCCGACCACGTGAGTTGTGCAGAGCGCTCCATTCTGTTCCCTCACCGTGTCTAATGAGTACTGAGGTCGCTGATAAGGAGCACCTGGCAGTAGGTGGCAGCACAATGCACCCGACATGAAAAACGTATGTTTCTGGAGGTGTCCGTATACATTTGATCACATAGTGTAGATGTAGAATGGGCTATGAAAATTAGCAACAGATATAAAGAGTTAGTAAAATGGAAGGTGCATATGCTGCACTAAAAGTATCTATAACAGGAAACGCGCCTCTAGAATCAGATAAGTAAAACGCTTTACCACAATGGCAACACTAGAATGTTTACAGGAATGTCAACGCTTAACAATAAACTATAGATTTCACAGATTAGAGGCACTTGAAACACAGATTATTAGAGAAAGAGTGGGTGCGATACAAAAAATAGACACAAAAAATAGAGGGATTGGAGAGAGCAGCTAAAACGTCAGAAGTAACGGCAAGGCGAAAGTTAATCATAAACGTACCTGCCTTCCGAATGAATGGGCACAGTTTAATGAAGCAAACAACCCTGTATTTCTAGAAATGTCAATACCATTAATTATAGAAATAGGAAAAGAGAGAGAATGAAACAACACCAAAGAATCGTAAATAATAGAAAAGGTTGTTTAAAATAGGAAAAATAAGTAGGAAACCTTTAACAACATGGACAGCAGAAAAGAAAAGACAAAAGAAAATAATGTAATACTGGAAGAGAGGTCTTTTGGAAACAAAAAAGAGCCAAATATTTTCTTCAAAAGGTAAGGAATAAAGTACATTAGAGAATCATTTGACACGCCGGTTGGGGACACGCATTCCCTTTCCTGATATTTCAAGGCTTCTGTACTAAACCTTTTTTGAGACTGAGAAACTGGAATTTTGTTACGTCTCTGGGCACAGATGACATAGGTCAAGGCCTGCATGGTCTACATAATGGAGCAGGCAAAACTCGTCCAGAACACCTTAAAATACTAAGACGGTAAGTTACAAATTGAACTTTACGTATTTGTCGGTACCTCATTTGTTGTGCGTTATTCGAGGTGCGGCTCAAATGTTTGTCTCGTCTGTTTCATTTCCCACTTTTAGACAGATCATTTCAGAGAACCTTTGACGGCCTTCTTTTCTTCCAAATCCTTTTTCTGTTATTTCTTGTTCAGAAAATGTAATGTCTTTTACACCTTGTTTGCTTTCCTAGCCTGTTCCGTTCTCTAAACGTCCTAAATTTAGTACTTGCTTAGAATGACGCCACTCTGACACAAACAACACAGCGATGCAACTTTTTATGCGTCTAACAGCTAAGCCTTGAAGAAGATAAATTTTATGAGAGCTCGTTTGCTACCCAAGCGTCTTGAGTTCTCGAAACGTCCTAAATTTAGTACTTAATTCCAAGGAAGTCATTTTGACAGTTAAATATCAGAGCAATGCAACTTTGTATGTGTGAAAGAGATAGGCCTTGCAGAGGTGAATTTCGTTACACTTCATTCATCACTTTTTTTTTTTAATTTTCGCGAAACCAGACCTCACGCTGGTCAGACTGATACCCCATTTATCCATTTCCGACTCTTCGTATGGCTACGTAGATTCGGAGGAGAATACATTGTGGCCTTTCCCTCAAATCACAAATTAATTTTTTCTTAATTGTCATTATTTTGAAGCACTTAATTATTTTTGGCTAAACTAGACCTCACACGCGATTTTGATCCGTCATTAGACCACTTTGAAGTCTTCATTTGACTACGAGTTCCGATAGAAAGAACTGATTAATTTTTAGGGAGTCTTGTGTTCTTTCGACTCAGACATTTTACCGACAATAGGAAACAGCAAATGGGAGGAGAAAGTTGTGTTATCGTTTCCGACCAAACGAAGGCATAGGATCAAAGTCGTATCGTCATCCAAAGTGGTCAGTGCCGTGTTGACAGTACACAGAACACCGCGCCAGGCGTGGCGAGGAATGAACCTAATGTCGCGTAGCCAGCGGCGTTCCTAGCTAGGGAAGCTCACACCGCCCCTCTCACGTATCACTGCTGCAGTAACAAAGTGGTGTGTCTGAGAGACTATCTCAATTTCTGATTGCTGCAAAGGTCTCGCAATGAGTAAATGTCGTTTGTGAAGTGGTGAGAGAGCCTTATCCCGCCCCACGCGACATCTGACGGAGGGTGCGGCGCCCGCAGCGCTGCCCCCAGACACGCCGCCCCCGCCCTCCTCCGCCCCCGCCGCCACCACCTCTTCCGATCAATAGGGGGCGCGGGAGCAGCCGAACCCAGAGGCTGTGAATGGGGGCGGGAGCAGCTGCGCGCACACACACACACACACACACACACACACACACACAGTGTGATCGCTGCCCCTGATACGATGCGTTATTTTCCTGTACGCCTCGTATTTTTCTCGCAGTCGTGTTCTGAAACCTCGGAGGGACTTCCGCATACCCCGCAAGTCACAAGCAGTGTGGAAACTTTGGTGACACGCGTATGTCATACCAAGTGCAAATTTTTGCCTGCCGGTCACCGGAGTCAGGACTTCACGCTAACCCTGTGCAGTCATACTAACTTGTTCTCTCTACATCCACATCTACATCTACATCTACATACATACTCCGCTATCCACCATATGGTGCGTGGCGCAGTGTACCTCTTACCACAACTAGCATCTTGTCACCCTGTTCCACTCCCAAACAGAACGAGGGAAAAAGACTACCTATATGCCTGTACGAGCCCTAATATGTCTTATCTTTGTGGTCTTTCCGCGAAATGTAAGTTGGCGGCAGTAAAATTGTACTGCAGTCAGCCTCAAATGCTGGTTCTCTAAATTTCCTCAGTAGCGATTCACGAAAACAACGCCTCCTTTCCTCCAGAGACTCCCACCCGAGTTCCTGAAGCATTTCCGTAACACTCGCGTGATGATCAAACCTACCAGTAACAAATCTAGCAGCCCGCCTCTGAATTGCTTCTATGTCCTCTCTCAATCCGACCTGATAGGGATCCCGAACGCTCGAGCAGTACTCAAGAATACGTCCTATTAGTGTTTTATAAGCGGTCTCCTTTACACATGAACCACATCTTCCCAAAATTCTACCAATGAACCGAAGACGACTATCCGCCTTCCCCACAACTGCCGTTACATGCTTGTCCCACTTCATATCGCTCTGCAATGTTACGCCCAAATATTTAGTCGATGTGACCGTGTCAAGCGCTACACTACTAACAGAGTATTCAAACATTACAGGATTCTTTTTCCTATTCATCTGCATTAATTTACATTTATGTACATTTAGAGTAAGCTGTTATTCTTTACACCAATCACAAATCTTGTCCAAGTCATCTTGTATCCTCCCACAGTCACTCAACGACAACACCTTCCCGTATACCACAGCATCATCAGCAAACAGCCGCACATTGCTATCCACCCTATCCAAAATATCATTTACGTACATAGAAAACAACAGCGGGCCAACCACACTTTCCTGGGGCACTCCAGATGATACGCTCACGTCCGATGAACACTAACCATCGTGGACAACGTACTGGGTTCTATTACTTAAGAAGTCTTCGAGCCATTCACATATTTGGGAACAAACCCCATATGCTCGTACTTTAGTTAGGAGTCTGCAGTGCGGCACCGAGTCAAACGCTTTCCGGAATTCAAGGAATATGGCATCCGTCTGATACCCTCCATCCACGGTTCGCAAGATATCGTGTGGAAAAAGGGCGAGTTGCGTTTCGCAGGAGCGATGCTTTCTAAAGCCGTGCTGATGCATGGACAGTAATTTCTCTGTCTCATGGAAATTCACTATATTCTAACTGAGAATATGTTCGAGAATCCAGCAAGAAACCTATGTTAAGGATATCGGTCTGTAATTTTGAGGATCCGTCCTTCTACCCTTCCTATATACAGGCGTCACCATTGCTTTTTTCCAGTCGCTCTTCACTTTACGTTGGGCAAGAGATCCGCGATAAATGCAAGCTAAGTAAGGAGTCAATGCAGTAGAGTACTCTCTGTAAAACCGAATGGAATCCCATCAGGACCCGGCGATTTATTTATTTTCAACCCACTCAGCTGCTTCACAACCCCTGGGATGTCTATCACTATGTCGTCCATACGGGAATCTGTACGAGACTCAAACGGCGGCATGTTTCTACGATCCTCCCGCGTGAAAGATTTCTCAAATGCTAAATTTACAATTTCATCCTTCGTTTTGCTGTCTTCCGTTGCAAGGCCAAAATGATCAGTAAGTCACTGGATGGAAGCCTTCGACGCGCTTACCGATTTTACGTAAGAGCAGAATTTCCTTGGGTTTTCAGCAAGATCTTTTGCTACGGTATGACGATGGTAGTGGTTCAATGCTTCGCGCATCACTCTTTTTACAGCAGCACGAATCTCTACTAACTTTTGCCTGTCCTCATTCACCCGATCTTTCTCGTACCGCGCGTGCAACTGCCTTTGCTTCCTAAGTATTCTCTGAATTGCGCTGTTAAACCACGGTGGGTCTTTTCCGTCCGTAACCCACTTTTTCGGCACAAACTTGTCCAATGAGTGATTTACAATGTGTTTAAAATTTGCCCATAATTCTTCCACGTCCATCTTACCGGAAGTAAATGAAGTCGATTCATTTACTGATTGGGATGCTAACTGCTTATCTGCTCTTTCTAGTAAGAATACTCTCCTAGCCTTCTTGACCGACTTTTTAACTTTCTTAACCATAGTCGTAATGAGAACATCATGATCACTAATCCCTGCCTCAGCACTGACACCGTCGATGAGGTCTGGTCTATTCGTGGCTACCAGATCTAAAATATTTCCATTACGCGTTGGCTGACGATTTAGCTGATCAAGACAGTTTTCGAATAATGCGTTCAAAAGTAATTCACACGACGGCTTGTCTGTACCACCTGTAATGAATCCATAGACATCCCAGTCTGTACTAGGTAGGCTGAAGTCGCCTCCGACTAATACAGCATGATCCGGGTACTTCTGCGATACAGAATGTAGACTTCCTTTGAATGATTGTAGAACTGTCACGGTGGAACCTGGTGGCCGGTAATCACACCCCACAATAAGCACAACAGGTACACATAAGAGAGACTGAAGGTCATGAATAGTATAACGCCTTCACTATTTACAACACAGTCTGCCAACGCTGGGGTAACTTTTCTATTCCTCGACTGTAGAAATCACTTGGTTCTGAGACGGAAGACTTGTCGAAGCACTTTCGGAGCCCATTTCTATCCGAGAAGGAAGTTCTTTGAAGGTTGTTTGTTAGGGAGCGGAGGAGCTGAAAGCCCCAGGGTGTAAAATTAGGTGACTTAGATGGGTGTTGAACGACTTCCTAACCAAATTCCAATTGTTTTCCGCCCAATCAAGCAGAGCACGAGCGAAGATTCTAGTGGAGCTGCATCACTTCATGCAGTCTTCGTCGTCGTTGTTCTCGTATTCCGTCTGCAAGACGTCTCAACTGTTGAGCCGGCCGTGGTGGCCGAGCGCTTCTAGGTGCTTCAGTCTGGAACCGCGCTACCGCTACGGTCGCAGGTTCGAATCCTGCATCGGGCACGGATGTGTGTGTTGACCTTACGTTAGTTAGGATTAAGTAGTCCTACGTTTAGGGGGCTGATGACCTCAGCTGTTAAGTGCCACAGAGCTCAGAGCCATTTTTTTCAGTTGTCGACGGCAAATGTCGCAGTGATGGCCACACCTCAGGGAAGCAGTTCGTTGTACGCCACACGGTCGCTGCTCCTCCAGACGCGTAACGCCGTCTTCTGGAGGTACCGTGCCTCGCCGTGTGGGGAGTCGCTGCTTTGTTTGGGCTCAGCCATTGCGTCGTCTTCCTCGTGTTAGCACAAAATGCTTCCTCCTCACCATTAACGGTACAGTATCAGAATAGTTGGCGTCGTTCACGAGACAATTGACTACGAGCAAGCAGAGATCCACATTTGACTCCCCGCTGATTTTTGTCATTTTGCCTTGGAGCACGGGGTAGCCAACCACTCGATTTTTTAACCTCGCACGTACACGTCGCACAATGGTGGAATTACCACACTTCATCACAGTTGCTGTTCTCGAGTAAACCGATGTGGATCATTTTGCGTTTAAACGACCTTCGCCAAACCCCGAAGGTCTTCCTGGACTCGGAGGGTCACTAATGTCGAAATGATCCTCCGTAATGTAAGACAACCAATTTCTTGCCGTGCTCTGTCGAGTCATGTTACTCCACACACACGGCGTAAATGTTTATGGCTGCCTCCGATCCTGTAAGCCCGCTGTTGTACTCAAACGGAAGTATAAGTCGGAAAGTTTCCGATTTCTCCACTCGGCACTGCACACTTCAAATCGCAAAATGACAATACGTAAACTCATATAGAAGCAGTAAATTACAAAGAAAAACCTGGCATTCGTTAAGTAAACCCACAGTATCGGAATACCGACACATGAAACAAAAACGCTACGAACTTACGCATCGGCCATAGATATCTTTTTCCATGCATGTTGAAATACACTGAGCCGAAGTTTTCAGAGCTCCCGGTGTCAAAGTGGTGAACCTATTAATCGTTTCGTTTCTCTGGAGCATTCGACGTCAAAGCAGCCCCACACCCAGGGAGTGGGCGTAGAACGGAGAGAGTCGTGCGGCGCTGCTCTGCACGGCCTGCTACTGGCGGCGGCTGTGAGGTGGAGGCGTGCGTGCGTCCACTTGCGGCAGGTGCGTGTGCACAGCCCTGTGGCGTTCCGGGGCAATCGAGAGCGCGTGCGATGCCCAGGCCTCACTCGGCGTTCCTCCCTACGAATTTTCGAACACTGCTATCAGATTTTGCGTCTTTTCCAATAAAACTGTCATCTCGATCGCAAGTATTTGCTGTCGCTCTTAAATCCACACGCGCTTCGGCATTAACCTATTTTAAAAGGAACTATTTGAAAACAAAAAGTACGCATTGAGAAACACTTGAGAAACACGAACTGAATACAATATGAACGCAGCAGAACTTACACCTGCCAAAATCCTATTGCTGTATCGAGTCAAAGATAATCAAACGAAGCACAAGTGCTACATGTAGATGTAGAGGTAGATACGTAATGTATATTGGCATGGACCAGCTAATTTGTATGTTGTTTCAATAATAATTACGTAAAACGTCAATTCCTGATCGAAACCATAACGTCAATCCTGATCGCGCATGTACGCAGGGTTCTCACCTAAGTGCTACTAAAACCGAGTATCCTGCTTTAAATGAACAATTCTGGCATGTATGTATTTAAAAGTGTCTTTTTGTCTAAATTAAAGCGAGTAGTAAAAGTTAAAGCAAGAGTAAAACTTGACTGCTTTGTTTATGGACTACTCCTACTGGTCTTCCGAAGTAGGAGTGATTTCAGGCGTGCCGCAGGGGACTGTCGTAGCACCGTTGCTATTCACAATACACATAAATGACCATGTGGATAACATCGGAAGTTCACTGAGTCTTTTTGAGGATGATGCTGTGGTATATCGAGAGGTTGTAACAATGAAAAATTGTACTGAAATGCAGGAGGATCTGCAGCGAATTGACGCATGGTGCAGGGAATGGCAGTTGAATCTCAATATAGACGAGTGCTGAGAATACATAGAAAGAAAGATCCCTTATCATTTAGCTACAAAATAGCAGGTCAGCAACTGGAAGTAGTTAATTTCATAAATTATCTGGGAGTACGCATTATGAGTGATTTAAAATGGAATGACCATATAAAATTAATCGTCGGTAAAGCAGATGCCAGACTGAGATTTATTGGAAGAATCCTAAGGAAATGCAATCCGAAAACAAAGGAAGTAGGTTACAGTACGCTTGTTCGCCCACTGCTCGAATACTGCTCAGCAGTGTGGGATCCGTACCAGATAGGGTTGACAGAAGAGATAGAGAAGATCCAACGGAGAGCAGCGCGCTTCGTTACAGGACCATTTAGTAATAGCGAAAGCGTTACGGAGATGATAGATAAACTCCAGTGGAAGACTCTGCAGGAGAGACTCTCAGTAGCTCGGTACGGGCTTTTGTTAAAGCTCCGAGAACATACCTTCACCGAAGAGTCAAGTAGTATATTGCTCCCTCCTACGTATATCTAGCGAAGAGGCCATGGGGATAAAATCAGATAGATTAGAGCCCACACAGGGGCATACTGACAATCCTTCTTTCCACGAACAATACGAGACTGGAATAGAAGGTAAGACCGATAGAGGTACTCAAGGTATCCTTCGCCACACACCGTCACGTGGCTTGCGGAGTATGGATGTATATGTAGATGTAGATCACTTGCTTGTCGTCACTGAACGATACCGAAAACAGCGCCAGATGAGTCTCACGTACAAATACTACGTTGTCTTACGACGAATATGTGCTGAGTGGAGTAAATAAAAGTGATCCGAACGAATGGACACAATTAGACGTGAAGGTATGCGTATGAACACACCCGTGACGCGCACAGCTCATGTACGCCCGCCACGTGATCCACATCGGTTCAGAGCGTAGTGCGGTATATGTTCTTTCGGACGTGTCATATAGTTAAGGCTAACTGCCCGTTGACCTTCTTCTTCTGTGCGGATGCACACGCAGTGCCCGAACTCTTACGGGACTCGGTCAGATTGTTTACCGCGAGTGTTGAGTGTAGTGGGCAGGGGCGCTACGAATGTAGTGAGTGGACATTAGAGTCGACAATGTGGGTCTCACGGGGATCGTGCAGGGGATAAATCTCTGCAATCGCACTATCTGTGCCCTCGGTGGCTCAGGTGGATAGAGCGTCTGCCACGTAAACAGGAGATCCCGGGTTGGAGTCCCGGTCGGGGCACACATTTTCGACTGTCCCCGTCGATGTATATCGACGCCTGTCGGCAGCTTAGGGTCTCGATTTAATTATCATTTCATAGTGTGGGCTGTGTCAGTGTGAGCGGCGCAGTGCAAAGGAGAGACGGTACTCGAGTGGAGCAGCGGGTGTCCCTCCTGGAAAGTTACGCGACAACAGAGTCGTGGAAACGGTGTAGTTAGTTGTTTGGCGAGAAGTTTAATGGTGTCAACGCAGCTGCAAAGAGCGCGGTGCAATGCAGAGTCCGAAAATGGCTTTAGACAGGATATTTTTTGAATAAGTCAAAAAACATTCCAAAATGTGCCTGCACACCAGAAAATCTGGCTGCAGTCCATCAGAGAGTGCTTCAGAGTCCTACCAAATCAACTCGACGCCTGTCGCGAGAGCCGGCATACCGAGTCGACCTTGCGGACGAATACTCCACTTGGAGCCACACGTGCAACCTTACCGAGTGTCCATGGTCCGTGCATTAAAATCAGCAGGTGTCCCTCAGTGCCTCCAGTTTATTGAGTGGCTGGTCACTGAGAGGACGATGAATGGCCTCAACACGGCTCTGTTACTTATGTCAAATACGCCTGGTTTCACGTGAGTGCTTGTGTGTTTTCTCTAATGACCTCTTCCAGTGGTTATTCACAGAATCACAAGTTGTGGGCAGCGGTGACTCCGCATAACTCCCACGAGACTTCATCGCACGATCATAAGTTTGGGGCTCGGTATACAGTGTCTTCAGGCCATGTTACTAGTCCAATCTTCTTTCATCACTATCCAACATGGGCGTGTTACAATGCTAACATTCCGAAAGAATTAGTGAGAGCTATAACGGTAGGGAGAAAGACCTACAATTACTTCCAACAGGATGGAGCATCTGCCCATACAGCCCTCCTGGTTTTGGAGCATATTTACACGTTCTTCACTCCTGACAGGCTTGTTAACAGAGGTCAGCTCGGTCGCGGTCCAATCTGGCCACCCAGGTCACCGGATCTTCAGTGTGTGATTGCTCTGTGTGGGGAGCCTTCCGGTCCAAAGTGTATCGCAACAATCCTCGTAGTCATCAAGAACAGCAGCAGAATATTTCGTACGAGACTGCAGCAATTCCAGCAGTCCTGCTACGATCTGCCTTCAGTAACTTGGTGACCAGGGCCAACAATGCCTGATGGCCACTTTCAACATCTCATACAGTCAGGTTAGTAATTACTTTCTTACCTCCGCTGTGTTTCTTTCTGCCCTGGAACTCCGTTCCCCAAGCCACTTTTATTTGCCCCACGCTGCATTTTTACATTTACATAAATGACAAGTGTACATTTTATAATAACATAATTCGATTAGTACATGTGACTCATATATTTTTGAAGAATAAGACACATTGCATGAAGTAGACATCTTGTTATCCGACTTCTTTCTGTCAATATCACGAAAAAAAATCGATATACTACGAAAAATACAAGAGTTATAAACAAATCCGATGCTAACCTTATAAAATATTAGATGGGACGCACTGGGGGTATTTTTACTCAGTATGTAGTGTCTCGCACCACCAGAGATGGGACAGGACGACAGAAACGGCCAAAACCAAAGTCTGGCTGTCAGTGTTTAAGGTCGCGCCGCCGTTGGACTTCCCCGTCTCAGCCTCACTGACGAAGCGGGCCCCCAGTTTCGTCAGTTTAGCTACCTGCCTGTAACAACTTGTACACACATTTGTGTATATGCACTCATTTAACGTCTGTTGTGTATGTTACTCCTTTTGAAGAACTAAAAACATCGTACAAAAACATAAAAAGTAAAACATACATGAAGTATTTAACAAGTATATTCTGTATATACACAGATGTTCTGAAGGAGAGGGTCAGCAGTCTGCGACGGTTTGCCGACGACGCTGTGGTGTTCGGAAAAGTGTGGAGGCTGAGTGACTGTAGGACACTACAAGAAACGTGCACGGAATTTCTGTTTAATTTAGTGAGTGCCAGCTTGCTGTAAATTTGGAAAAAAAATGTTGGCGAATGCAGCTGAGTACGAGGAACAATCACAATAATTGTAGGCTGCTGCTTGACAAAGTCAGTCGAGTTAAATATCTGGGTGTAGCGCTGCAAAGCGATTTTAAATGAAGGACGCCCTTACGTATGGTAGTAAAGATGGAGAATGGTGGGCTTCGGCTTACAAAGGAGAGTGCTTGCAGACCACTAGTGCGAGCCATCCTCGAGTGCTACTCGAGTGTTTGCGATCCCCACCAGGTCGGAGAAAAGCAATTCAGGGCGCAGAGCTAACTTTGTTGCCGGTAAGTTCGGTGAAGATGTGAGTGTTACGGAGATGCTTTGTAAACTCAAACGAGAATCCCTGATGGTAAGGCGACGTTCTTTTCGAGGAACATCACTGAGAAAATTTAGAAGAGAGGTATTTGAAGCTGACTACAGAACACTTCTACTGCCGCCAATGTCCATTTCGCGTAAGGACCACGAAGATAAGAGAAATTAGGGCTCGTTCGCAGGAATATAGACAGTCGCTCTTTCTGTGAGCGGAAGAGGAAGGCCAGTGAGTGGATGTGTACCCTTCGCAGGGCCACGGTGGCTTCCGGAGTCTGTACGATGTAGATAAAAAAAGGGCTGTAAACGAAACCGAAGCGAAGTGTTACTTGGGGAACACTAGGGGAAGAAGCGATACCGGAAATAAAAGAAAGGTTCGAGAGCGCGATTGAAATTCAACGTGAATGGATATCAGTGACAAGATTCGCTCGTGACATTGCTATCGTCAGTGAAAGTGAAGAAGATTTACAGGTCCTGTTCAACAGGAAGGACAGTCTAATGAACACAGAATATGGATTGTGAGAGTAAAGACGAAAGTAATGGGGAGTACCAGAAGTGACAATAGTTCTCAATCGTAGCTGTCAAAATTACAGCAGTAAGAGACCTGACCTGACGTTTACCAACAATAGCAATCACGATTAAAGTAAATGATTAATAAAAGTAGGCTGCAACTGAAGATCTTTATGCGGCCATAAGATAATAAAACAGCGACAGGACTACAATACCAACAGAATATAGCCAGAAGATGGTTTAAAGCTGAAACTGGTACTGTATATTCTACAGCAATAAAACAATGTGGATTATAACAGCATTCTGCTTCTTCAATACTATTTCACAATGTCACTACAAAAAAGAATCAGAATTGGTTATGAGAATGTAGACAGCGTTCATAAATTCTGCTGCCTTCGCAGCAAGATCACCCTTGACGAACGAAGCAAGGAGGACATAAAAAGCAGACCAGCACTGGAAAGAGGACACTCCCGGCCGAGAGCAGTCTACTGGTATCAAAGATAGGCCTTTATTTGAGGAATAAATTTCTGAAAATGTACGTTTGAACAACAACATTGTACCACGGACTGTAGGGAAAACCGAAAAAGAAGAGAATCGAAGCATTTGAGATGTGGTGCTACAGAAAAATTTTGAAAACGAGGTCGATTGATTAGGTAAGGAATGAGGAGGTTCTGCGCGGAATCGGAGAGAAAGGAATATGTGGAAAACACTGACGAGAAGAAGGGACACGATGTAGGACTCCTGTTAAGACATCGCGGAATATTTTCCGTGATATTAGAGGGAACTGTGGAGGATAAAAACTGTAGAGGAAGACAGTAGATTGGGATACGTCCTGCAGATAACTGAAGGCTTGAGGTGTGAGTACTGAAGAGGTTGGCGCAGGGGAGGTGTCAAAGCGCTCAGACGACTGATGAGGCTGGGTGGGTGTCGGCCACGCCCCCACTGCCCTAACTGGGGGCGCGCCTTATCTGGAGACGAGTGCCGCAGCACGTCGGCCAGAGGCGCGGGACCCACGAGCTGTTAATCTGCCGGAGTGCGGCGCGCTGCGCTGTTCGGAGTCACCGCTGGGCTGCCTGGGAGGCGCCTTACGTAGGCAACCCGCCCCACGCCGTACCAGGTGGCTGTGGGCGGTGACGGCTGCCTCGGTAAAAAGTTTCAATCTCGCACATCTTACAGCTGCATTCATCACCTTCATAATGAACTACCTGTCATTTCGTTAGTAGTCACATTTATTGTCATATTTTAGGATTACTAAACTGTTGTTGTTGTTGTGGTCTTTAGTCCTGAGGCTGGTTTGAAGCAGCTATCCACGCTTCTTCATTTCCCGGTACCTACTGCAGCCTACATCCTTCTGAAACTGTTTGGTGTATTCATCTCTTGGTCTCACTCTAAAATTTTTACCCTCCACGCTACCCTCCAATGCTAAATTGGTGATCCCTTGATGTCTCAGAACATGTCCTACCAACCGATCCCTTCTTCTAGTCAAGTTGTGCCACAAACCCCTATTCTCCCCAATTCTATTCAATACCTTCTCATTAGTTATGTGATCTACCCATCTAATCTTCAGCATTCTTCTGTAGCACCACATTTCGAAAGCTTCTATTATCTTCTTGTCTAAACTATTTATCGTCCACGTTTCACTTCCATACATGGCTACACTCCACACAAATACTTTCAAAAACGACTTCCTGACATTTAAATCTATACTCGATGTTAACAAATTTTTCTTCTTCAGAAACGCTTTTCTTGCCATTGCCAGTCTACATTTTATATCCTCTCTACTTTGACCATCATCAGTTAATTTGCTCCATAAATAGCAAAACTCCTTTACTACTTTGAGTGCCTCATTTCCTAACCTAATTCCCTCAGCATCGCCCGACTTAATTCGACTACATTCCATTATCCTCGTTTTGCTTTTGTTGATGTTCATCTTATATCCTCCCTTCAAGACACTGTCCATTCCGTTCAACTGCTCTTCCAAGTCCTTTGCTGTCTCTGACAAAATTACAATGTCATCGGCGAACCCCAAAGTTTTTATTTCTTCTCCATGGGTTTTAATACCTACCCCGAACTTCTCTTTTGTTTCCTTTATTCCTTGCTCAATATACAGATTGAATAACATCGGTGAGAGGCTACAAGCCTGTCTCACTCCCTCCCCAACCACTGCTTCCCTTTCATGTCCCTCGACTCTTATAACTGCCATCTGGTTTCTGTACAAATTGTAAATAGCCTTTCCCTCCCTGTATTTTACCCCTGCCACCTTCAGAATTTGAAACAGAATATTCCAGTCAACATTGTCAAAAGCTTTCTCTAAGTCTACAAATGCTAGAAACGTAGGTTTGCCTTTCCTTAATCTAGCTTCTAAGATAAGTCGTAGGGTCAGTATTGCCTCACGTGTTCCAACATTTCTACGAAATCCAAAGTGATCTTCCCCGAGATCGGCTTCTACTAGTTTTTCCATTCGTCTGGAAAGAATACGCGTTAGTATTTTGCAGCTGTGACTTATTAAACTGATAGTTCGGTAATTTTCACATCTGTCAACACCTGCTTTCTTTGGGATTGGAATTGTTATATTCTTCTTGAAGTCTGAGGGTAATTCGCCTGACTCATACATCTTGCTCACCTGACGGTAGAGTTTTGTAAGGACTGGCTCTCCCAAGGCTGTCAGTAGTTCTAATGGAATGTTGTCTACTCCGGGGGCCTTGTTTCCACTCAGGTCTTTCAGTGGTCTGTCAAACTCTTCACGCAGTATCATATCTCTCATTTCATCTTCATCTACATCCTCTTCCATTTCCATAATATTGTCCTCAAAAACATCGCCCTTGTATAGACTCCTTCCACATTTCTGCTTCCCTTCTTTGCTTAGAACTGGGTTTCCATCTGAGTTCTTGATATTGATACAAGTGCTTCTCTTTTCTCCAAAGGTGTCTTTAATTTTCCTGTAGGCAGTATCTATCTAACCCCTAGTGAGATAAGCCTCTACATCCTTACATTTGTCCTCTAACCATCCCTGCTTAGCCATTTTGCACTTCCTGTCGATCTCATTTTTGAGACGATTGTATTCCTTTTTGCCTGCTTCACTTATTGCATTTTTATATTTTCTCCTTTCATCAATTAAATTCATTATTTTTTCTTTTACCCAAGTGTTTCTACTAGCCCTCTTACGTTAACTATTGAAACAATTTCACAAAGTTTACAGTGAAAAATAGAGGTTGCTACGAGTTCGCGTTTGGTGCATCTTAGGTCACATGTGGATGCTGATGAAATGTAGCTGAACATACTCAATTTTCAATATATTTTCGATAAATGGCAGCACCGGTTGTAAAGATTGAAATCCTTTATTCTACACATCTATTTCGGTCACTGTGTGATCATCTTCAGAGCAAACCTTGTACGCCTATATCGTAATAACACTATATTTTCCGTGAGCTGTAACATGTACTGTGATGATTACTTTCAACAGATATCTTCACTTTTATTCCCAATAATAATGTTGAATTACAAAAGAATCTATCTTGTGATCTCAACTTTTGCCAATCCGACCTCAAGAAAAAGGATCGTATATAAGGTGCTTCGTGCCGAACGCGCTCGCCAGCGATAAATCCAGAATAAAATGTTCTCGAAATTTCATCTTGTAAACGGTTTAAGATATCGAAATACGATTTTGGCAAATTATAGTATACAGAGAGGAGAGTATTTTGGCAGACGACTAACATTCTAACCTTCCATATTTACTGCGATATTCGAGCGACTACAGATTATTTCAATGAAATGACGCAATATTTAAGTGCTATTAATACCTTCTGAAACAAGAATTACTGTGGTTTGGAACAACATATGTTGGCAAGTTGTACTTTATTTTTATACCAATAATGGGTATTTTCATTAGCTATTGGTGTGATAACTGCGTTAGAATTATAGTGGCACGAATGTTTAAAAAAACTCTATGTTTTGGACAAAGAAGCAGATTTGAACGTGATAACAGGGGACTTAGTGTATTACTCAAAACTCGGCATTCCGAATGTCTCCCTGAAGAAAATTAAAGCTAATAAGAAGCCTGGGGAAAATAAATCGGTCATTCTGTTGAAATTTTAATAGAATCCTACACCAAAGTGTGTTTTTAATAATGAATCATGTGGATTCACACTGGCTAAAGGATTTCATTTCTGTATCTAAATGTTCTGAGAAATATGAAAATATTTAAATTTGTAAATTACAGTCTCCTACCTATCCATATGTTAACAGATTACCAATATCTTTGATAAATTAAAAGATATTTGTGGTGAAAAGTACAATCCCTCATTCTCTATAGGGACAGGATAGAAAAAATGGCATACTAAGTAGTGTTAATTGTTTTCATATTTCTTAAATGATTAATATAGAGAAATAAAATTAATTACCAGCATCAGTCCATATCATTAGTTATTTAAAATATACTGGGGTATATTTCATCAGAAGTAGGGATTTATTTTCCTCAGACTTACAGTCACCTGTATTTTTCTTCAGAGAAACGTTATCAGTGCCGAGTTTTCAGTAATACGTAAAAATACTTCTTGTCACACCGGTTTCTTTCCCCAAAACACGGCAGAGTTTGTCAACATTCGTGTCACTATCATTCTAATTCAGTTGAAACTGAGACAGGCTCATAAAATAGTAACTTACTGAAAGACATGTCAGTGGTTTATGAAAATGCCCAACAGGGGTTTAAAAATAAGGTAAAGCTTCCTTACATATGTTGTTCCAAACCACAGTAATTCTCGTATCAACAGCAATGGATGGCACTTAATTATTGGATCATTAAATTGAAAAAATCTGTAGTCGCTCGAATATCGCGGCAAATATGGAAGTTTAGAATATTAGTCATATGCCAAATTCTCCCCCCTTTTGCATACTATCGTTTGCCAGAATCTTGTTTCCATATCTTAAACCGCTTAAGAGATACGAGGAATTTTGTGAACATTTCATCCTGGATTTTTCACTGGTGCGCGTGTTCGGGACGAAGCGCCTTATATAGGATCCTCGTGGTTGGTAATAGATAGCAATATCCTTCAAAGTTTAAAAGAAAAAATTCAATACGTTAGCTACATTTCATGTGCAGCCACATGTGACCTAACATGTGCCAAACGTACATTCATAGCAACCTCTATTTTTCACCGTAAACTTTCCGAACTTGTTGCAGTAGCTACCTCAATCCGAAAATATCACAATAATTATGTCCATTAACGAAATAATAGGCACTATGGCATTATCAGTTCTGACTGCGAAGACCCTGGGACAGACTGGATTGGACTGCGGAAACATGTCCCCTTATCCGACGAACCACGTTTCAATTCACACGAGGTCGATAGTCGTGTCTGGGTGCGCCCAAATCGAAGACGACGGCAGCTCCAAACGTGCACCGCGATATGGGCACCAGCGAGTGCAAACAGTTTTATGCTAGGACAGACATTCACTTGGAATCCCACAGTTCTTGTGGTGGTAATTTAAGGCACCTCGACAGCTGTGTACCACGCCAATACTACTGCATGCTTTCGCGAACCTGAGACTGCGTTTCGTTGAGAGAACACTTAGAAGATGCGAGAGATTTACCCACACTACGTTTGACCGTCCTTTTCTGGAGTATTGGCGTGCAGTATGGGATGCTTACCACACAGGACTGACGTAAGGTATTTTCAAAAAGTCCAGAGAATGGCAGCTCATTATGTTACAACGCGAAATGAGGAACAGAATTTGCCGGATGTAATAAGCGAGTGCGGGTGACAAATATTAAAACGAAGGGGTTTTCGTTACGGCGACATCTTTTCACTAAATTTCAATGACCAGCTTACTTCTCCGGAATCCGAAATATTTCTTCGGCGCTCACCTGCACAGCGAGACATGACCGTCGCCCAGATAGATTTAGACGTTCATTTATGCCACGTGCTACTCGAGAGTGTAACGGCAGAGAAATAGCCCGAAAGTCATTTTGTGTACTCTTTACCGTGCACTTAACTGTGAACTGCCGAGCAGTCGCCTAGATGTAGAGCTAGCGTTGTGACTCAGCTCATTTACGTAGGACGAGAATAGCAGAGGGCCTTCCGCAATGTTTCGGGTAACGGTAGTTGAGACTCTGTGTTGCCTCGATGACGTTTCGTAAGCTGCTACGTGCTGTGACCTTTCCTACAGGCTGTAACCTGACTAGGCGCGTAGCGGAGACGGTCTTCCGCCTCCTCTCGCCATCTGGCCGACGTATCTGGCGCTATCGACGCTCGCAGAAGGGCCGTACCCCGTCAACTACTGAGACGCAGTGCACGAAGTGACGTCTGCCTCTGACCGCGCCTGCCTCCGGCGTCATCCTTACCGCCGTCTCGTCGATTGCAGAGGAGCGCATCTGCATTTAGAGCGAACCGTCTTCGGCAAACGCGGCAAATCCGATACGACCCCCGAAAGGAGTCGCAATTGCTCGCGAAACTGAAGCCGGCAGCGGCGGCGCCGTGGCAGAAAATGAAACAGGCGACAGGGGGAGATTTTCTCGCGGCAGCCGCGCCTCGCTTTTATTCGGCAAAAGGGTCGTTATCGTATTCTGCGATATCGGTATGCGGCACCCTCCAACTCGTTATTTACTTCTGCTTTATCTGTTGCCTCCAGGATTCCGTATTTATTCAGAGATTTAAAACTTCTGAAAAGTTCACACACGTGTACAGCCTTGCTTCAGTTCGACTGTATATTAGATTACAGCTTGTGGTAGCCTTTCAGCTGCTTTATGTACTTACATTACAACACCGATTTGTTTTGATACTACACGTTAACTGTAATCTTACGTGACTGTTTACACAGGGACGACCACCTAAGCTCTTGCCATCAGATACTTTCTGAATAATTTAAGAGGGTGGGAATATTAACCTCAGACTCGCAGTATACTTATTCACCCACGAAATTTGTCATTAACAATCCACCTCAGTTTATGAGTAACAGAGATACAGATTAGAGCAACACTAGAAGGAAAAGTGAGATGCACTACCATTTAATGAATCTAACTCTGGCATAGAAACGGCTGGCGTATGGAGTTAGAAAACAAAAGTACCGTCAGATTTGAATCGCAAGTAACTACGCGAATAATAATGCTTAAAGAATGGCTGCACCCACAACGGGGAGATCACGTCTGTACAAGTCTGTCGCACAGTGTTTTCCCTCTGACGTCATCACACCAATGTAGGAGCATCCACGTAACTGCCGCCAATTATTTTTGTGCAAAGTTATAAATTGGTGTTGTGCGGGAACGGAAACAGTTAGGACGTCGATTCGTGTCTCATTGTGAGAGCTTGACGATCACTGCTACGACCAAAAGTGAGACAATAAAAATATTCCTCAAAATATAAATGAAAACTGCTATTAAACTGAAAAGTACAAAGCTGTGAAAGGCGTAAATGTGCTCGAAATTATAGAAAACGCAAATCAGAGGAAAGCTGGCGTCGAAGGGAATCCAAAAATATTAAAAGGTCCAGTGCCGAGCGAATGCGAGAGCTACCGCAGCGTCGAAAAGACAATGAAAAACCGGCGTAAAGCGACGTCGCACAGCTGCCCCGTCACTGGAAGGCAGCAGAGAAGAGAAAGCAGTGCAGGAGACCGCAGTAGCGCCGTCAGACAGAGCTGGCTGGTCGGTCGACAGTGCGCAACATGGCAGAGGTCCACAGGTGGCCGACCGTTGCGGAGCGGCACGGACTCACTTCGCCGGCGCCGTCAGTGCAAACGAGTTGGGCTTCGCGTCCAGTGTGTGCGAGCGCTCGTGCTCGACGAGGGTTGAGGCTGGACACGGCGCTGCACTGACAGAAGCATTCCCGAGGATACAGTCTCGGGACTTATGGTGTTACGCGGTGCGTAAAACGGAACAGTAAAAAATTTCCTACGTTAACAAAGTCCAGCATTGCTAGGGCACAAACATTTCGAGACATATAGTCCGTCATCGAGAGAACAACATCGAGACTTCTGTGTGAGAGTGCGAGCAAGATCAGTTGTAAAGTATCAGCGAAGCCCACACCGAATGTTTTCCTTGGCCTCGCTACACTGAGTAACGTGCACTAGATAAACACTAGATAGAACGCTACAACGCCAATCAGGGACGTGATGGAACAGTTACGACACTGAAATTTAGCATATATATATAATGTCTATGGTGCGAATATTGGCAATTCACCCTAAATAACCAAACGTGTGAGGTCATTCACATGAGTGCTAAATGTAATTCGTTAAACTTCGGTTACGCGATAAATCAGTCAAATTTCATGGCCGTAAATTCAACTCAGCACCTAGCAATTACAATTACTAACAACTTAAAACGCAGAAAATGTTGTGGCGAAGACTAACCAAAGACTGCCTTCTATTGGCAGGACGCTTAGGAAATGTAACAGATCTGCTAAGGAGACTGCCTACACTAAACTTGTTCGTCCTCTTTTAGAATACTGCAGTGCGGTGTGGGATACATACCACATAGAACTGACGGAGTACATCGAAAAAGTTCAAAGAAGGAAAACACGTTTTGTATTATCACGAAACAGGGAAGAGAGTATCACTGAAATGATACACAATTTGGAATGGACATCATTAAAAACCAAGGCGTTTTTCGTTGCGACGGAATCTTCTCACGAAATTCCAATCACCAACTTTCTCCTCCGAATGTGAAAATATTTTGTTGACTCCGAGTTACATAGGGAGAAACGATCACCACGATAAAATAAGGGAAATCAGAGCTCGTACGTAAAGATATAGGTGTTTGTTGTTTCCACACGCTATACTATATTGGAATAATAGAGAATTGAACCCTCTGCCAGGTACCTAAATGTGATTTGCAGAGTACCCATGTAGACATAGAACCCGTTAAGCAAATATAACAGAGCCAGAGATCACTGACCCCTCTTAAATAACTAGACCGATTCAGTCATTACGAATGACATGTCACGGCAGACTCTCTCCTGAGTTGAATAGAAACACCTGGAGCAGACAGCCGAGAGGCAGTTGATGAGTAGGATTGATGGAGTCCCTGCCGTTTTTTCCCACTCGATTTTCTGATTACTGTATTGAACTGGTACAGTCACACGAGAGCTGCCTGGCGTAATGACAGTAGTTCCGTAACCGTGCATAACCGACACTGGAGCCAAGGACGGAAGCTGCCACTGATGCGTAGTCCGTGGGTCCACAGACAGCGTTCCAGATCGGGGCTGATACATCGTAGGGGTTGGAGGGCCTACCTAACCGGTAGGGGGGATCACTGTACATGGCGCATCAGACAGCACAGCAGCTGATACCGCGGGCCGTGTGTCGGGACCAGACAGGGACAGAGGAGCGCCGTGTCGACCAATCCCCTTCGCAGCTGTGGATCTGCCACTCAGGAAGCGCCTACGGATCGGCGTGCAGGCAACCCGCCAGGCTGCGTGTCGCCGGCCTGCGCCGCCGGTGACAGCGGATTCCACTGCAGCCTCAGCGGCTGTCACTGAGGCCACGGCTATACAAGATGTATCCGGAGCAATAAATTAATGAGTCGTGTCATCCAGCAGGTGCTCAGGCCACATATCCTGGCGAAATAGCTGGAACTGCCAGCTCGAGAGTGGCCAACTCGCGGAGTAGCACGTAGTGAACTACCGGGAGTCGCGAAGATTATCGGTTGCCCATAATAAGTAGATAGTTGGCTCCTACATATTAAGACGAAGCAGTTGTTACGATTATATGTGGACATTTTTACGAAAAATCGACGGGTTGGATCTGAAATGTGAGCATACGATTTTTTGTGTGTCATATATAGTTTTCAAATGCCCCCCCCCCCCATATCATAAAATCGATATCGAATGTGAATCACTGCAGGAACAGATGTAAAGAATGGGCCTGCCTCATCAGAAATTCTGCTTCCGCTGACATTTACTCAAATGCCTCTGAGCACTATGCGACTTAACTTCTGAGGTCATCAGTCGCCTAGAACTTAGAACTAATTAAACGTAACTAACCTAAGGACATCACACACATCCATGCCCGAGGCAGGATTCGAACCTGCGACCGCAGCAGCAGTGCAGTTTCGGACAGAAGCGCCTAGAACCGCTTTGCCACATCGGCTGGCCACTGCTTTCAGCTCTGCTCTTCCTCCACAAACGTGCAGAGTTCCCAGCAGAGTGCAGGCGACGAAGCCCACAGGGACGCCGCGACGCCTGAGACGCCTTCCAGCGCTGCTGCTGGGCGCGAATCGCGCGCGTCGCCCGCTTCACAGGCGACACGCTTGGAGCACCACCGCTGAGTGCAGCGGGCGACGACGGCGCAACTACCGGAACCAGAACTCGACTACTAGCTTATTTGCTTGTGATCACTTTTAATATACATTTTCTGTGGACATATGTACGAGTACACGTATAATAGATAACACGCAAATTACTGAAAGTCATAAAGCCCTGTAGAAAGGCTCAAAGTTCGCTGTGGATACAGGAATAACACAGACAGACCAAATTTTAATACACGAAAGAGTACAACATGTATATGGTATCACCTACATTACAAACATATATTACACATAAATGATGTCATTTACAACTGCAGTAAGTAGGTACTGCAGTATCGCAAGGGGTGTTTTTACCGTGTTTTTACGAATTTTATTACATACAGACCATGCTGTAACAGAGGATGGATTATAGCATGTACTCTTATCATTCGAATAACTTATCTAAAACAAAGGTCTAGATATTCTCTGATAAAAGATACAGTCCGAAATCAAATTGTCTCAATGATGTGCTTTTAAAAAGGGTATGCTCAGTCTCGTGTTTAGATTGTCAAACTTGGGAACGCAGTAGAAAAGATCTCGAAAAAGAGTTGGTCGGTTCTGAGCTTATTGGTGGTGGTAATCGTAACGCTATCAAATGGTTCAAATGGCTGTGAGCACTATGGGACTTAACATCTTTGGTCATCAGTCCCCTAGAACTTAGAACTACTTAAACCTAACTAACCTAAGAACATCACACACATCCATGCCCAAGGCAGGATTCGAATCTGCGACCGTAGCAGTCAAGCGGATCCGGACTGCGCGCCTAGAACCGCTAGACCACCGCGGCCGGCGTAACGCTTTCAAAAACAAAACCGATCATGATGGAGAATATAGTTCTGCAAAAGTATGGCTGTTCCACTAGTTTTCTGTTGTTGGGAAACTCGGCTTCAGAATAAAGTGATGTGCAAAACTTAAAGACAAAAGGAACTTGTGCACGATGTATCACTGGCAAGTAACATAGTTCGATGAAACTTGCATGGTACAGATGTATAACTGCTGCAGTATAGCACAGAAGGTAACCGAAACAAATACTCAACGCCATGGAGACAATAATTCATTCAAAGACAATAACTACTCTGAACTCGGCACGATGCAGCGTAGGCCCCTGGTGGCTACGAAACGCGGAACGTGGGTCTCAGTACGGTGTGTGGCGTCGCACGCTCTGCTCGCACCCTGCCCACAGGGCTGATGACGAGTTGTGGCGCCCCTCTCCTCCACCAGCGTGGCTGACGAACTGCTGGACGGCCGCTGGTGCAGCAGCACGACGTGCCAGACAAGTACTGGGTGGAAAGCGCAGGCCAGTCCATTCGCGCAGTATCCTCCCATTCCAGGAGCTCCCCCACCTGAGCGACGCAGCCGCGCATTGCGAACCGTAATACTGTTGTCAGGGCGGAGTGCACCCGTAAAAAGTGCGAATAACGTCTACAGCAGAGTGTACCGTGTTCAAAGATGTGTAACTCAGTAAGCCCGTTACAACATTACCCCTCGCCACACCGTAGTGCCTGGACCACGAAAGCAACCGTAGTCGGCGATGCCGGACGCACCGCCAGATGGCGAGAGGCCGGAACGCGTTCTGCGCTGAGGAACATCGTGGAACACGATCCTCACGGTGGTGCAGGTTTCATGGTGTGTGGAGACACGCTGTTGCGTGGGCGAACTGACCTCCTTATCTCTGACACTTTTCCTCTTCTCCGTGTGCGTCTTTTCGCGGAAGCATTCGGCCGCGACATCACTTTGGTGGATGATAATGCGTGCCCCCTTCGGAGGTGGAGGGGCTCTCGGAACGAGAAGGTATTCGGCGAATGGCATGGCGTGCCCCTCCTCCCTGCTCAGATTCTACTGACCTCGTGTCGGGTGCGTCGGGGACAAGGCCTCGAGCACCGCCGACCATCCGATAGTGGTCGACCCCGCCGGTGGAGGACTGCAGCGCCCTGCCATCAGGAACAGCCTTCTGGCACTGTTCTGCTGTGCGTGGTCTACTCGCACCACAGTAAAAGACGTGTCGCCCCTACTGTAGTGTCCACGGGGAATCTAAGTGACACCAGCGTCACTTTGGTGGATGATAATGCGTGCCCCCTTCGGAGGTGGAGGGGCTCTCGGAACGAGAAGGTATTCGGCGAATGGCATGGCGTGCCCCTCCTCCCTGCTCAGATTCTACTGACCTCGTGTCGGGTGCGTCGGGGACAAGGCCTCGAGCACCGCCGACCATCCGATAGTGGTCGACCCCGCCGGTGGAGGACTGCAGCGCCCTGCCATCAGGAACAGCCTTCTGGCACTGTTCTGCTGTGCGTGGTCTACTCGCACCACAGTAAAAGACGTGTCGCCCCTACTGTAGTGTCCACGGGGAATCTAAGTGACACCAGCGTCATTATTGTCGTATTCATTAAAAATGTAGTTTCTAGTGAAACCTGACACTGTCGCGGAGAAGACGGTGATCTTAATCTAATTTACTCAACAAAATTTTTTAATGTAAAAAGCTTTTAGCGCCTGGAAGTTATTTTTACCATAAATTAAAGCACAATGACTACTTCCTGTTGTTTTCAACAATCATCTTCAGATCTGTAAGTAAATAAGGAAAAGTAGCCTAACAAAATTTTGTACAATAAAGTAGGATTTTGAATATTAAAACAAAATATAAAGATGACTATTACACGCCATACTGAATCACTCCTTAGTAAGCCAAGCTGACAGTTCCATATACTGACCTTACTGTAACACCTTGTAGTCTGCGTACTGTAAGACCTTCGGTACACAAACCATCAGATTATTTGACTTGTCGCTCGAACGAAGTAGGCCAGTGTCAGCAATATGTTTCGTGGTCTTATAGTGGCATGTTTATCTTCTGCCGTTAGGTCAGACGATAGAAATGCCACTTGCACGCCTAGAGTAGCAGATTGACGGTGACCAGCTTTAAACAGAAGTTGATTAATTTTCACACACATTTATTAAAATAATAAAAATCATAGATATTACGTAACTTGATTCTGGATGCTGTTTACAATTGACAATCTGAAGATCCTTGGGTCTTGGTACGTTAATCTTATTCTCACATATCTCTGATACTTGACAAAGTGTCTATACATTTCTCTCCATGGCTATGTACAGGAATATGGTAATCTTATTAGGCGCAGACTGAAACTTGACTACAGACTGGTGCAGACAAATGCAGACTGACTAATCGGAGGTCCGTACACTCGTAATAACTCGTGCGTTCAGGTATCACTGCGAGAGTGTGATCCGCAAGGAGAAAAGGTTCTACATTAGCAGCAATCTCATTGGCTGCGGTACATATTAATACGCGGATCGGCGGAAGCAGAATTTGGTCCGTCTCTAAGGCAGCGCCATCTCGTAGTGCGGAGACGGACGAGCGCTGCGCCTGCGCTGTTGTGCTTAGCGGGGCGCGCTCTAGTGGGAAAGTTGTGTATGTGCTGACAACGCGGAACTATGTACACAACACACCTGCAGTACAATTGGAAGTCATGAAACAGGCCGGTTTCCTTCTATATTACCGTCATCTTTCGAGATTATCGTTTACAACCTGGATCATTCACTATGAATTTTGTAAATACACACTTTCATAGTCTTTTTGGCCCATTATAAAAATGAATGACTACAGTTACTGGTGGTGTTTTTCAATGGTTGTTCACTGCCTTTTTACGATCTGAACATGTCACTTCCTGGCAGATTAAAACTGTGTGCCCGACCGAGACTCGAACTCGGGACCTTTACCTTCGCAGGAGAGCTTCTGTAAAGTTTGGAAGTTTGGAGACGAGATACAGCAGAAGTAGAGCTGTGAGTAGGCGCCGTGAGTTGTGCTTCGGTAGCTCAGTTGATAGAGCGCTTGCCCGCGAAAGCAAAGGTCCCGAGTTCGAGTCTCGGTCGGGTACACAGTTTTAATCTGCCAGGAAGTTTCATATCAGCGCACACTTCACTGCAGAGTGAAAATTTCATTCTGAACGTAAGTCGTCTAAAAAGCAGTAACACATTACTTATACGATACTGTTATGTGGAATTGTTCAAATGGCTCTGAGCACTGTGGGACTTAACATCTAAGGCCATCAGTCCCCTAGAACTTAGAACTACTTAAACCTAACTAACCTAAGGACATCGCACACATGCATGCTCGAGGAAGGATTCGAACTTGCGACCGTGACAGTCGCGCGGTTCCGGACTGAAGTGCCTAGAACCACTTGGCCACCGCTGCCGGCTAAGTGGAAATGTCGCATGTTCAGTTTTACTATAGAAGTTGCTTCTCCTTACCTAATTTATTTGGATATTTTGCATTGTTTTACATCCTACTTGACTGTAAAAAATTTTCTTAGGCTGCTTTTCCTTCATTTGTTTACAGATTTCAAGAGGGTTGTAGAAAATAACCGAAACTAGTCATCGTGTTTTAATTGTATATTAAAAATTCCGGTTTAGGCATTGAAACAGTTTTACATTAAAATTATTATTTATTAAATGTAATGTATCGTTGCGTATTTATTTCTGTCATCTTCTGTACTATACTGTAGCAACTCTTTCCATGTACAGTCCAAGTTAATGTGAATTTACTTTAGTCCACAACTATCGCGCAGCGGTGTACATAACTCAATAAAAAGAAAAAATATATAAGCAGAATACACAGCGCCGAAATGAATTCTATAAGAAGGACGAGAAGCTATTCTACAACAGGTTAAGGAAATGAAGCAGGAAAGCAGGAACTTGAGATGGAGGAGGACCAGAACGAAAGAAAGGAAGAAAGCTCAAGTCCCGCTACAACTGGTACGGACAGACACAAATGGTGGACAATAAAAAACTTCCCAAATCAACTTTATAACGCCATGCGAGACGAAGGAATTTCTGGAGACGGAATGGGCTGGGAAGGCTAGTCCATACACAATAAAATAAGGGAACTTGTATATGTGTTACGGACAGCAGATCTTCCCCCTCGTTTACGCTTGTGGTGTAACGACGCACAGCTTTCAGCTAATCTTCTCTATACCGAACTGGGAACTAACCCGTGGTTTAGGGGAAGCGTCCTTGATTCATAATCAAAACGTCTTCGATCCCGGGTTCGATCCCCGCCCCTGCCTAAATTATGATAAATAATCAACATTGGCGGCCGAAGACTTCCGGCATAAGAAATCAGCCTCATTTTGCCAACGGCCTTGTCAGAGAGGGCGGAGGAGCGGATAGAGGTTCAGGGCCTGTAGTTGAAGAAGTATCATGATGATCTCTCCACTGGCAAAAGATTCCGGAATAGTCCCCCATTCAGACCTCCGGGAGGGGACAGCCAAGGGGGAGGTTACCATGAGAAAAAGATTGAATAATCAACGAAAGCATAATGTTCTACGAGTCTGGGCGTGGAATGTGACGTGGTAGGGAAACTAGAAAATATGAAAAGGGAAATGCAAAGGCTCAATCTAGATATAGTAGGGGTCAGTGAAGTGAAGTGGAAGGAAGACAAGGATTTCTGGTCAGATGAGCATCGGGTAATATCAACAGCAGCAGAAAATGGTATAACAGGTGTAGGATTCGTTATGAATAGGAAGGTAGGGCAGAGGGTGTGTTACAGTGAACAGTTCAGTGACCGGGTTGTTCTAATCAGAATCGACAGCAGACCAACACCGACAACGATAGTTCAGGTATACATGCCGACGTCGCAAGCTGAAGATGAACAGATAGAGAAAGTGTATGAGGATATTGAAAGGGTAATACAGTATGTAAAGGGGGACGAAAATCTAATAGTCATGGGCGACTGGAATGCAGTTGTAGGGGAAGGAGTAGAAGAAAAGGTTACGGGAGAATATGGGCCTGCGACAAGGAATGAAAGAGGAGAAAGACTAATTGAGTTCTGTAACAAGTTTCAGCTAGAAATAGCGAATACCCTGTTCAAGAATCACAAGAGGAGGAGGTATACTTGCAAAAGGCCGGGAGATACGGGAAGATTTCAATTAGATTACATCACGGTCAGACAGAGATTCCGAAATCAGATACTGGATTGTAAGGCCTACCCAGGAGCAGATATAGACTCAGATCACAATATAGTAGTGATGAAGAGTAGGCTGAAGTTCAAGACATTAGTCAGGAAGAATCAATACGCTAAGAAGTGGGATACGGAAGTTGTAAGGAATGACGAGATACGTTTGAAGTTCTCTAACGCTATAGATACAGCAATAAGGAATAGCGCAGTAGGCAACACAGTTGAAGAGGAATGGACGTCTCTAAAAAGGGCCATCACAAAAGTTGGAAAGGATAACATAGGTACAAAGAAGCTAGCTGCGAAGAAACCATGGGTAACAGAAGAAATACTTCAGTTGATTGATGAAAGGAGGAAGTACAAACATGTTCCGGGAAAATCAGGAATACAGAAGTACAAGTCGCTGAGGAATGATATAAATAGGAAGTGCAGGAAAGCTAAGACGAAATGGCTGCAGGAAAAATGTGAAGACATCGAAAAAGATATGATTGTCGGAAGGACAGACTCAGCATACAGGAAAGTCAAAACTACCTTTGGTGACATTAAAAGCAACGGTGGTAACATTAAGAGTGCAACGGGAATTCCACTGTTAAATGCAGAGGAGAGAGCAGATAGGTGGAAAGAATACATTGAAAGCCTCTATGAGGGTGACGATTTGTCTGATGTGATAGAAGAAGAAACAGGAGTCGATTTAGAAGAGATTGGGGATCCAGTATTAGAATCGGAATCTAAAAGAGCTTTGGAGGACTTACGGTCAAATAAGGCAGAAGGGATAGATAACATTCCATCAGAATTTCTAAAATCATTAGAGGAAGTGGCAACAAAACGACTATTCACATTGGTGTGTAGAATATATTAGTCTGGCGACATACCATCTGACTTTCGGAAAAGCATCATCCACACAATTCCGAAGACGGAAAGAGCTGACAAGTGCGAGAATTATCGCACAATCAGCTTAACAGCTCATGCATCGAAGCTGCTTACAAGAATAATATACAGAAGAATGGAAAAGAAAATTAAGAATGCGCTAGGTGACGATCAGTTTGGCTTTAGGAAAAGCAAAGGCACGAGAAAGGTAATTCTGACGTTACGGCTAACAATGGAAGCAAAGCTAAAGAAAAATCAAGACACGATCATAGGATTTGTCGACCAGGAAAAAGTGTTCGACAATATAAAATGGTGCAAGATGTTCAAGATACTGAAAAAAGTAGGGGTAAGCTATAGGGAGAGACGGGTCATATACAATATGTACAACAACCAAGAGGGAATAATAAGAGTGGACGATCAAGAACAAAGTGCTCGTATTAAGAAGGGTGTAAGACAAGGCTGTAGCCTTTCTCCCCTACTCTTCAATCTGTACATCGAGGAAGCAATGATGGAAATAAAAGAAAGGTTCAGGAGTGGAATTAAAATACAAGGTGAAAGGATATTAATGATACGATTCCCTGATGACATTGCTATCATGGGTGAAAGTGAAGAAGAATTAAATGCTCTGCTGAACGGAATGAACAGTCTAATGAGTACACAGTATGGTTTGAGAGTAAATCGGAGAAAGACGAAGGTAATGAGAAGTAGTAGAAATGAGAACAGCGAGAAACTTAACATCAGGATTGATGGTCACGAAGTCAATGAAGTTAAGGAATTCTGCTACCTAGGCAGTAAAATAACCAATGACGGACAGAGCAAGGAGGTCATCAAAAGCAGACTCGCTATGGTAAAAAAGGCATTTCTGGCCAAGAGAAGTCTACTAATATCAAATACCGGCCTTAATTTGAAGAAGAAATTTCTGGGGGCGTACGTCTGGAGTTCAGTATTGTATGGTAGTGAAACATGGACTGTGGGAAAACCGGAACAGAAGAGAATCGAAGCATTTGAGATGTGGTGCTATAGACGAATGTTGAAAGTTAGGTGGACTGTTAAGGTAAGGAATGAGGAGGTTCTACGCAGAATCGGAGAGGAAAGGAATATGTGGAAAACACTGATAAGGAGAAGGGACAGGATGATAGGACATCTGCTAAGACACGAGGGAATGACTTCCATGGTACTAGAGGGAGCTGTAGAGGAAGACAGAGATTGGAATACGTCAAGCAAATAATTGAGGACGTAGGTTGTAAGTGCTACTCTGAGATGAAGAGGTTAGCACAGGAAAAGAATTCGTGGCGGGCCGCACCAAACCAGTCAGAAGACTGATGACCAAAAGAGAAATCGAACTAATGGCCAGCCTCCCCTTTAACCACGGCGACCCGCGTGGAAGCAACGGGTTTGCCGTGGAACTGAGAATCCGTTCACGTCTCCAGATCGCATTTAGTGGCTTCTGTAATCCATCCTGTTTCCTGTCCTTTATTGCCAACCGGGAGGGGAAATTTTACGTCCGTACCTCATATAATGAAACGAATTTCCGCTGCTTTGTGATTGGCTGCCCGGAGAAAACTACGGAGTGTAGGAACTGGTATTTTTATTCCTCCACGATCGAACATTATTTTGTCGATCCGCAGTAGTCTGCGAATGCTGTATACGATACGGCATCCCGCTACAGAGCAACTTCCACATCCGTTTTCAACTTCTCGTCTGCCTCCTTAGTGCTTTGCTTCAGTGTATCTTGTGGCACACGAGCAATGTCGACACACCAATTGCAGACAACATTCTTCATCTACATTTACATCATACTGCGCAACCCGCCTGATGATGTGTGGTGGAGGGTACTTTCGGTACCATTATCTTATCTCTCCAACCATGTTCCACTCGCAAATAGTGCGTGGGAAGGGTGATTGTCGGTAGGCCTCTGTATTGCCTCTAATTTCTTGTATTTTCTCCTCCTGATCAATACGAAAGATGTAGTGGGGGGAAGAATATGTTGTCTGACTCCTTCTGAAAAATGCTGTCCAGAAATTTCAGTAGCCAATCTCTGCGTGATGCACAACGCCTCTCTTATAACGTCTGCCAGTGGAGTTTTTTTAGCATCTCCGTAACGCTCTCTCGCCAGCTAAACGATCCCGTGACAAAACGCGACGCTCTTCGTTGGATCTTCTCTATCTCTTCGGGTTCCCCGATAGATGACAGTACTCACGAATCGGTTGAACAAGCGTCTTATAAGCAACCTCCTTCGTGGATGAGTTAAATTTCCTTAGGATTCTTCTGATGAATCTGAGTCTGGTGTCAGCTTTTCCGACTATCTGTTTTATACGATCATTCCAATTAAGGTCACTCTGGATAGTTACGCCTAGATATTTTACCCAGACGCTCTCTCCAGCTGTATGTCATCAGTAGTGTAGCTGTACATAGTGGATTTCTTATCCTATGTATGCGCAATATGTTACGCTTATTAACCTTCAGAGTCAACTGCCAGAGTCTTCACCATTCATAAATGATCTGCAGGTCGTTCTGCACATTCTTACTATCTTCTGGCGTTGCTAATTTGGTGTAGACAGCTGCATCATCTTCGAATAGCCTGAAACAGTATCCGAAGCTTTCTACTAGGTCATTTACATATATTGCAAACAGCAACGGTCCTATCCACTTCCCGGTGGATCTCCGGATCTGTCAATATCTTTCCGTTAAGAGCGACGTGTTGAGTTATGTCAGCAAGAAAGTCTTGAATCCCATCGCAGATCCGCTCCGATATTCCATAAGCTTCCATAAGCTCGAACGACAATGCAGGGCGGTGTCAAATGCCCTGCTGAAGTCAAGAAACACGGCACCAGCCTGATCGCTGTTGTTCGCTTGGCTGTGGACCTCGTGGAGGAACAGAGTGAGCTGAGTTTCGCAGGATCTCTGTTTGCGGAATCCATACTGATTTTTATAGAGGAAATGTTCATTTTCCAAATACATCATAATTCTTGAGCATAAAACATGTTCTATAATTCTACAACAAGTTGACGTCAACGGTATAGGTCAATAATTGTGTGGATCTATCTCACGACCTTTCTTTTTGTTCACCTTTTGTTTGTCAGCAAGGTTTTTACTCCTTTTGAATCTAAAATGAAACGCTCTTTGTTTACGTAGCGCTTTTCTAACACGGCCATTAAACCATGGTGGACCTTTCCCATCCCTTAAAACCTCACTCGGAACATACTTGTCTAAGGCATATTAAACGATACCTTTGAATGTATTCTATTTGTTCTTCACATCTCCGTCTTTATCACCGAATATTTGATGCTGACTGCTGAGGTATTCTGAAATTTGTATTCTATCACCATTGTTGAGCAAATATATCTTCCTACCTATCCTAACATACCTTGTAGGACCCATCGTCATTCTTCTTCGGTTTCGAAGCATTTGCCGACATTCGTGCGTCTGTGTACGTAGGTGACCCTCTACAACCAGACATGTATCCCATCATTTTGCCTGTCGCTACTGCTGACAACCGACAACAATTTACTTTCATGTTGCATGGGTTAAGTGCAGTATTTCGGAGGTGACTGAAAGTTGTACGTAGGCTGTCTATGTTTTTATGTTGGTAACGCTCGGTATGAAAATCGCTGACTGCGCTGTGTGAAGTCTGTGGCTGGTTGGACTCATTTTTGGAATATTCGCTTGTGTAGTGTAGGGCGGTGGAATGCGAACAGCGCGTAGCGTTGGGCAGTTGAAGGTGAGTCGCCAGCAGTGGTGAATGGGTGAATGTGGGAAGAGAGATGGCAGAGTTTTGAGAGGTTACTATGACCGGAAGATCTGGACGTGTGTCCGTCAGAAAAAGGAAATTTTTAAGATTGGATATCATGAACTGATATATATATATATATATATATATATATATATATATATATATATATATATATATATATATATATATATATATATCATTTGCTAACTATGCCTATCAGTAGTTAGTGCCTTCAGTAGTTAGAACCTTTTATTTAGCTGGCAGCATTGGCGCTCGCTGAACTACAGTAGTTTAAGTAACGAAGATATTTGTGAGGTAAGCGATTCATGAGAGGTATAGGTTATTCTTAGTCAGGGCCATTCTTTTGTAGGGATTGCGTTGCACTAAAAATATTGTGTGTCAGTTTAGTGATGATCGGAATAAATAAAGAGAGACCTGTCTGAGTACGTTCAGTTTTGCTCAGCTGTATGAAAAGCAAACAGTGTAAGAGTTTTTCGAGCACTATCATTCTTTACATGCAAAGGGGAAGTTTCATAAAGTCTTATTAAGATCCAACGCGTATCACTTTATTCTAAAGCATCTTCAGTGGTCGCTGCAACAATATGGTTTTTTTCTCTTAAATTTTGTTGTGTAGGCTCATGGACAGTTCGCTTGCTTTAACGTTATACGGTAACCACATTAATCCTGCGACTGCAGGTTTCCTCGGCGTCCTCCAGTGCTGGAGTCATCTCGGGTGACCAGCCGAGTGGTGGCCTCGTCTTGGCTTTCGTGTCTGTCATCTTCCTGTTCTGCCACATGAATATGTTAGATTTTCGCACACAGTACTTTCACTTTTTTTTCTGTGAGGAACCACTGTCGTCTCCCCATTCGGTGTGCTATCTTTTGCTTTGACGACATGCGTTGGCCTTCTGTTTGCTTTGATAGTGGTGCCAGAGTCTGCTATTGCTCATTGCGTGCGTACCTTCGTGCGTGTGTGCGTGTGTGTGTGTGTGTGTGTGTGTGTGTGTGTGTGTGTGTGTGTAAAGGGAGCTGACATGTCCTAACTACTGTGTGTGTAAATCATTGCTTCACTATGATACAATGGTAGCTGATCTATGTGGAGGATATTCTCTACTTTGTGATATTATTTTTTTGGTGTCTAGGGATTGTTCTTTCTCTACAGTATCTCTCATTAGTTTTAATAATGTCTGGTTGCTCATGTTTGTATGGTCATTTATTACGTGTTTATTCTCCATCATTGTGTTTTGAGTTGGAAGTTCTCCTGTCGGCTTATAAAGTGTTTCTTGTTACTGAGTCTATTTCCATATCATTTTCTATTGTAGTAGGGTGGTGATTTTCCTGCCGGAGATGTTCTCCAAATGTTGAATGGCTAGCGTCATAATTCCAAGCTCTTTTGCGTTCCTTATCTTTATTTCATAATTTCTGTCTATCTGCCCTAAGTATACAGCACCACAATGGAGTTAGTTACATCCAGATTTTTGCTACACGTCAGTGCCATCTTCCTTTTTTAGACATTTCTGTGTAGAGTTCCTGCTTTAGTATGCTATTCTTATTCCTCATTTCTTGAGGATGTTCCCAGTTCTGCGTGTCCGTTTGTTTTCATGTGTAACTGTATACCAGTTTGTTGAGTTTTTATTTTGAGCCCTTGCTATGTATGGGTGGCCATGTTGGTGTGTATGTTTGTGGTGGGAATTGGGCGTTTCTCGATTTGTGTGGTGTTCTGTTTCTTTCTTATTTTATATTTTTTCTGGATTTCATTGTTCAATATTGCTGCTAGGGATTCTCGATATCCGCTATTTTTTGCTATCCGAATAATTATGTCCAGCTACTTATTATAGTTATGTTTGTCAGGTGGTACTGTCTTTAGTCTGTGCAGCATGTTGGTACTTCTTTGGGCAGATTCATTTTTGTGGACTGTGGATGGTTAGATGATTGATGTAATAATATGCCTGTAAATAGTGAGTGAGTGTTTGTTATTTTTCTTTGTGATGGGCATATCCGGGAAGATTATTTGGCCTGCTTGTTCTGCCTCCTAGGTGAACTTCATGTTTTGTATGATGTGTTTACCACTGCGTTGTCCTGTCTTCCTTTCTGGTTCGTCTACCGTGCAGAGGATGTCGTACATTTATCTCCAAAAATACAGTAAATTGTAATTACCTAGTATTGTTTTCTGGAAAATTCTTTTTTCTATTTCCTTATATATTTGCTCAGTTTCCTAAAATTGGGCTCCTAGTGTCAATCCTTTCTGTTGTAGAGAGAAGTCTTAATTTAATTCAAAGCAATTGATTGGTAATTAAGTGTAGGAGTGTGTTAACTGTTATTATAGAAAGTGAGTGTGAGTATCTCGATATTCTTCTCTTATCTTTATTGTTTCTTTGACTGGGATTGTGGAGTATATACTTTCTACATAGTCTTATCTAGAACATAAAATCCTTTCATGTAGTTCACTATTTTTTCTGTGTTCTTCGCTGTTCTGGGTTTTAAACTACTGTGTCAGTAGTTTAACATCTATCTGGCGAGGGTTGTGAAGCTCCGGTTGGCTGCAGAGTTTTGTTGCATTATATTTCATACGAGTCACACCAGCTTTTTTCGGCGCTACTACATTTTTTCCATTTTCTGTGGAAATTGTCTGTTCGGTCTGAATATAGTATTGAGGTTTTATTCTGTGAAATGATTCCTTGTGTCTCGATATTCTGTTATTTATGCTAAGGACAACTGTGTTCCCCTCGACCGGCTCCCTTGTGATTGCGTTGTGTCTGTGTAGTTTCTCTCTTTGACTGGAGTAGGATTGGCTCGAGTGTTGAGCTCCAATGACCAGCAAAAACGCGTCTGGGGACGCCTCGGACGGCGGTGGGGCATATGACCCAAAGGTCAGGGGCGCCGCTTCACTCGACAGCAGGAGGACCCCTTTGGGTGCCATCCGTGGCACCGCCACAGGACAGCGTTACGTCGGCACTCGTGGCGAGCCAGCCTGGGCTTTCACTTGGGCCAGATAATGCCCGCCCGCACTCGGCCAGAGTTTCTACTGCTCGTCTTCGTGCTTAGCCAACCCTACCTCGGCAAGCGGGGACTCCGAATCTCTCCCCAATTGAGAATCTTTAGAGCATTATGGGCAGAGCGCTCCATCCAGCTCGGAGTTTTGACGATCTGACGCGCCAGTAGGACAGAATTTGGTACTACATTCCTCTGGAGTACATTCGACGGGTCTATCAATTGATGCCAGACAGAATAAATGCTCGCATAAGGGCCAGAGGTTGACCAATGCGTTATTGACTTTCTCAATTTGGGACAATATTTCTCTTCAATAAAGCATCCACTGTTTCTGAAATTGTAATCATTTGTTTGTTGTATAGATACACGGCGAAAGACACCCGGATACGGTAAAGTTAAAATTTATTAAAAAATGAACACTGATAACGGAATAACCAAAGACCGACTATAAGCATCGACAGAGACATTACTTATGAATGCGCAGGAAAGCGCAGACAAATGACCGTGTGACATCATTCACTTTTTGTACACGATTTTGTTTCACTCTCTCGTATGTACAAGTTTTGTTACGCTCCACTGTTCGGAGTATGACGTGCTACGAGTCTTTTGCATTATTTGTGTCTCTGAATAAGAGAAGACTTAATAATATTAAGTATTTTATTAAAGTGAAAGAGAACCGAGTTAAGAATAATTCCTTCGTACTTTATATCATCTTGAGAGGCACTGGTGCTCCCTGGAATCCGCTGCATGCATCTGCGATTGAAGTTGAGGAAAACTAGTCCACGGCCATATTTTCGTAAAATTAACAGAATTAGAAGCTTTCAGAAGACGATAAATGTAATTAAAATATATACAGGGTGTTACAAAAAGTTATGGCCGAACTTTCAGGAAACATTACTCACACACAAATTAAGAAAATATGTTATGTGGACATGTGTTCGGAAACGCTTAATTTCCGTGTTAGAGCTCATTTTAGTTTCGTCAGTATGTACTGTACTGTACTTCCTCGATTCACCGCCATGATTTCATACGGGATACTCTACCTGTTCTGCTAGAACATGTGCCTTTACAAGTACGACACAACATGTGGTTCATGCACGATGGAGCTCCTGCACATTTCAGTCGAAGTGTTCGTACGCTTCTCAACAACAGATTCGGTGACCGATGGATTGGTAGAGGCGGACTAATTCCATGGCCTCCACACTCTCCTGACCTCAACCCTTTTGAGTTTCATTTATGGGGGCATTTGAAAGCTCTTGTCTACGCTACCCCGGTACTAAATGTAGAGACTCTTCGTGCTCGTATTGTCGACGGCTGTGATATAATACGCCATTCTCCAGGGCTGCATCAGCGCATCAGGGATTCCATGCGACAGAGGGTGGATGCATGTATCCTCGCTAACGGAGGAAATTTGGAACATTTCCTGTAACAAAGTGTTTGAAGTCACGCTGGTACGTTCTGTTGCTGTGTGTTTCTATTCCATGATTAATGTGATTTGAAGAGAAGTAATAAAATGAGCTCTAACATGGAAAGTAAGCGTTTCCGGACACATGTCCACATAACATATTTTCTTTCTTTGTGAGTGAGGAATGTTTCCTGAAAGTTTGGCCGTAACTTTTTCTAACACCCTGTATAGTGATGGACATAGAAAAAGAAACGACGCAAGGTAAAGTCATGAACAATAACACAATTTCGTACACGCAGAACATTTCATAATAATGCAATTGGACTAATATTCTCTTTTCATTGCAAGCGAAAGACAATTACCAATGAATTTCCTTCATTCTTTCCGTTAATTTTTTTAGTTATTTTTTATTATAACACATTGCGTGTACACGTTCTTCACATCTACGTATTTCCATCCCATTCGGAATGTTGGTCCGTAATGGTGTGTATCAAAGGTTTTGGAGACATTGAGGGAAGCCCTCAGACTCTTTGCAGATGATGGTATTATTTACCATCTAGCAAAGAGTCATTCAGAAGCTGTTGCAAAACGATTTAGACAAGATATCTGTATCGTGCTACAGGGGCAGTCGGCATTTGACACCCTCCCGCATTGCCGTCTAATGAAAAAAAATACGAGCCTACAGAGTATCGGAGCGGACCTCCAGCTTTATTCAAGACTTTCTTGCAGACAGTACCCAACACGTCACTCTTTACGGAACAAAATCGACAGATGTAAAGATATTGTCCGGACAACCACAGGGAAGTGTGAATGGCCGTCTATGTTTATAATATATATATATATAAATGATCTAGTGGAAAGCGTCGGATGCTCTTTAATTGCTATTCGCAGATGATGCAGTTGTCTACACCAAAGTAGAAACGCCAGAAGATAGTAAGAATTTGCAGAGCCAACTGCAGAGAATTGATGAATGTTGCCGACTGAACGTAAATAAATGTAAGACATTGAGCATACATAGGAAAAGAAATCCACTACTGTACAGCTACACTAGTGATGTCAAACAGCTGGAGACAGCGTCTGCCGTAAAACATCAAGGCGTAACTATCCACAGCGACCTTAAGTGGAATGATCGTATAAAACAGATAGTGAGAAAAGGAGACAGCAGACTCAGATTCATCAGAAGAAACCTAAGGAAATTTAACTCATCCACGAAATAAGTGACTTATAAGGCACTTGTTCGCTCGATTCGTATTGTCATCTATCGGTGATGCTTATCAGGTAAGACTGATAGGAGAGATAAGATCCAACGAAGAGTGGCACGTTTCGTCACAAGATCGTTTAGCTGGCGAGAGATCGTTACGGACATGCTAAACAAATTCCACTGGCAGACGTTACAAGAGAGGCGTTGTGCATCACGCAGAGATTTGCTAATGAAATTTCGGGACAGCACTTTTCAGAAGTCGGGCAACATATTATTTCCCCAACATAAATCTCGCGTGTTGACCACGAGGAGAAAATTCCAGAAATTAGAGCCAATGCAGAGACTTACCGACAATCATTCTCCCCACGCACTATTCTCGAGTGGAACAGGGTTGGAGAGATCCCTTACGGAGGCACTCGGTGGCTTTCGGAGTATGATGTAGATGTGGAACGTTACGCGACACAAAGGTCTTTCAGTGTAAATAAAACATGGTCAATATGATACTCACATATCTATAAATAACTCATTACTAAAGTTTTAGTAAATCTGAAAGTTAACTGTTATTTCACTGAAGTGACAAAAGTCAGGGGATAGCGATTGCACGTCTACATATGGCGGCAGTATTGCGTACGCAAGAAGTAAAAGTACAGTGCATTGGCAGAGACGTCGATTGTACTGAGGTCACTCATACGAAAAGGTTTCCGACACGATTATGGCCTCAAGATGGCCATTAACAGACTTTGAGTACGGAATTGTAGTTGCAGCTAGATGCATGGGTCATTCCATTTCGTAAATCGTTAGTAAATGCAATATTCCGAGATTCGCAGTGTCAATAATATGCCGAGAACACGAAATCTCAGGTAGTACTTCTCACCACGGGACAACACAGTGGCCGATGGCCTTCACTTAAAGACCGAGAGCACTGGCCTCTGATTACAGTTAACAGTGCTACACTGCGCGAAATAATGGTAGAAATCAATATAGGACTTACGATGGACATATCCACTAGCGCAGTGCGGAGAAATTTAGCGTTCAGGGGGTGTGGCAGTAGACGACGTTCGCGACTACCTTTTCCCAAAGCACGACACCGCCTGCTGCGCCTCTTGCGGGCTCGTGACCATTTGGGCTGGACCCAGACGACAGGAGATCCACGGCTCTGTCAGACTGGTTTCAGTTGGTAAGAGCTGATGGCTGAGCTGGAGTGTGGCGCAGACCCCGTGGACCCGAGTTGTTAACCGGGCAGCACTGTGCGAGCTGCTGGTGGCTCCACTGCGGTGTGGGCCAACTGGACCGGTCGCTGGCTGGAAACGGCTGTATTCGTCTACCGTGAGAGCATTTGCAGTCGTCCGTGGACACCAGGGTCCCAAACAACGATGGAATATTTGTGTATGGCAATGCGCCGTGTTCGTGACTAGTTTCAGGAAAATTGTGCACAATTCGAGAGAATGATTCAACCACACAGACATCCATAGAACATTTATGGGACATAAATGTCATGGACTGCTGTAGGCACAGCATTGCTCAGTACTTCTACAGGGTATTTCCACAGACTTGAGTCCAGGCCACACCAGGTACAGGCCGGTCCGGTTCGATATCAGGGGGTGCGCCACAGCTTCCTTCATCCCAGGGTACAGCTCAGATGTAACATCGAACCAAAAGTGAAGTAGAGCAACCGACAGGAACTGTGTCCGCTTCCCCTACAGTCCGTGACTCACTGCCACACAATGATCTACTCCATACGGACATTCTCAGAAATTTTCTCCTCAAATGAAAGCCTGCGTTTGATACTAATAGACTTCTCTTGGCCAGAAATGCCCTTTTTGGCAGTGCCAGTCTGCTTTTGATGTCCTCCTACCTCTGTGCGTCTTTGGCTATTTTGCTGCCCAGGTAGCAGAATTCCTTAATTTTATCTGCTTCGTAACCATCAATCCTTCTCGCTGTTCTCATTTCTGCTACTTCTCATTACTTTCGTCTTTCTTCGATTTAGTTTCAATCCATATTCTGTACTCATTAGATTGATCATTCTATTAAGCAGATCATGTAATTATTCTTGATTTTCAGTCAGGATAGCAATGTCATCAGCGAATCGTATCGTTGATATCCTTTCACCTCGAATTGTAATTCCACTCCTCAACATTATTTTTCCATCATTCTTTCCTTGATGAATAAATTGAACAGTAAGGACAAAGGACTACATCCCTGCCTTACACCCTTTTTAATCCGTGCGCTTCGTTCTTGGTCGTCCACTCTTATTATTCCCTCTCGGCTCTTGTACATATTGTTTATTATCAACCCTTACTATTCTCAGAATTTCCAACATCTTGCACCATTTTACATTGTCGAAAGCTTTTTCCAGGTCGACAAATCCTACGAACGTGTCTCGACTTCTGGTGCCTTTATCTTTCCTAAAGCCAAACTGATTGCCATGTAACACATCCTCAATCTCCTTTCCAAATCTTCTGAATATTACACTTGTCGGCAACTTGGATGCACGGGCTGTTAAGCTGATTGTGCGATGACTCTCGCATTTACCAGCTCTCGCAGTCTTCGGAACTGTGTAGATGACATTTTTCCAAAAGTCACATGGTACGTCGCCAGTCTCTTACATTCTAGACACCTACGTCCAACGTGAATAGTCGTTTTGTAGCCTCTTTCCCCAATGATTGCAGAAATTCTGATGGAACATAATGCATGCCTTCTGCCTCATTTGATCTTAATTCTAGCAAAGCTCCCTCAAATTCTGGTTCTAATGCTGGATACCCCATCTCTTCTAAGTCGACTCCTGTCTCTGCTCCTGTCAGGTCAGACTAACCTTCCCCCTGACAGAAGCCGCCGCCATAAGACTCAGACTGCAGGTTGTAGCACGGCGGTGCGTAACGCAGCTGTGTCGGTGCGTGAGAAACAGTCGTGCTGTGGTCTAAGAGGTCGTCCACGCGTGGAACGGCCTCTCCTTCGGGACGACTGCGCAGGACCACACAGGAGAGCTGAGACACTCCGTCATCCTCCGTACGTGCTCGATCTCGATCTGTTTCCGAGACTCGGTCAGCGGCGGAGCCTCGCAGCCAGACGTCAGACGGCGGCTCCGACAAAGAGGTCTCGCATTCTACAGTGACAGCGTCAACACACTGTCTCTCGTTGGGAAAATGTATTCGTCGCCAGGGTGATTATGTTGAAAAATAAATATGTAGACATTAAGAATAAAGATGTAGAATGTTAATAGAGTTTGTTTCATTCAGAAAGCCTTAAGAGTTTCGACACGAAAACTTTGGTGGCATCACTTTTCCGCACAACCTCGTGGGCGCCTACCTGCTTCTCGCGGCACATGAGCACGATGACGGCCAGGTTGCAGAAGAATCCGAGGAAGCCGATGACGAGCAGGCAGGCGGCGGCCGCCACGTACGCCTCGGGCGCCATCAGCAGCTCCTCGCCGCCACCGACGCCGCCGCCGCCGCCCCCGCCGCCGCCCCCGGCGCCCACCGCCGGCGCCTTGTCCGCCGCCGCCGCCGCCACGGCCGCCGCGGGGGCGGCGCCCACGCCCACCGCCGCGCCCGCCCCGGCCGCCGCCGCCGCCGCCGCCGCCACCGCCCCCGACGCGTCCGCCCCCGGCAGCGCCGACATGCCGCCGCCTCACCAGCGGCAGCAGCGATCAGGTGCGCCGCCGCGGCTGCAGACACGCGGAGAAAGGCGTCAGGGGGCGGGCCCCATAAGCACTGAGCGCAACGCTCGCGTGTTGCTCGCCTCCGCGATACTGTTTCGTATTATTTACGTTTTTAAAATTTTATTCCGACGTGTTTTATTTCACTGTGTTTGTGTTAGATTTATGTACAAATAATCGCACACCTCTGTCTGGTGCGACTCGCTGCCGGCGCACAAGGGCTCTCCCCTGACGTACAGGCTGCCTCTCCTGAGAGTCGCCAGAAGCATTCTCTCTCCTGGTTTTGAAATTTCGTTTTTCCAAACAAATCCAGCTCGTCACATCTTTCGTGCGACGCACGTTGTCGACGGGAATCGTCGGTTTGTCCCCGTAACAAACAAAATTACTGATAAAATGGAATTTTACGCGCCCATTCGATGTACCGGTTCCAAATTAGTCTAAAGCGATACTCGTTTTGTCAATAAATGTTAACGAGGATAATAAAACCCTAGGAATATCCAGCGACAGCCTGTCCTGGGCCGCGCTGACGGCTGCCACCACACACCTCGGGACCGCTCTGTCCGACAGGCACGTAGAATTCCGCTTTAACAGTCGGATACAAAACGACGCTTTACGTCACACGAAAGACGTGATGGGCAGCATCGGTTTAGGCTGACGCCAGCTACAAGTTGCAAAAACGAAATTACAAATATCTGCCGACACACGAAAGAAAATGCGATCCGTAGGGGAGGCAACCGGTATATATATATCAACAAAAGTATCTATAGGCAAATGGAAATGCCCAAATCTGGCAACTAATTCGCAGCACACGGAGTCACGCGGTGTAGACTCGGTAGAAAAATTATGAATCCGAGATCGCATAAATATTTGTTTATTTACAAACAACCGGTTTCGACAAACTTCGCTGTACCTTCAAGTCTTCCAAATTTATGTTATAAAATGTGTTTATTTTGGGTTCGATCTCAGGTCATGTTGTAATGTAGACAGAATAGAGTACATGATATAAAAGTTCGTCGTGAATGAAACATTTAAAATCAAGAAGCAACTTGCCCATGACCGTGTACGTATACCTGGGGCTCACAGATGATTGTCACGTCGTAAAAAGCGTGAGAAAATTCAATCAAACAGTGCAGAGTCATCAGATCATTGTCATACTCTTGGAGTGGGCACTGCTTAACACTGTGTTGTGTTCTTTTCTGTTAAATAGTTATGGTAACTCTTATATCGTATTTATCTCTACTAGTTTTGAATTAAAATTTAGTAGCTGCATTCTTGGTGGTTGACTCTCGAGAGATGGTCAGTGCCAGTTTGGAAAGTGTCGATTCCACCGATTTCACCACGAGCTCAGTAGCTGGCAACAAAACGTGTACAAAGCAGGGACACAGGATCAGCTTAAAATGTCCGCTTCAGTGGCCCAGTGCGACTGCGACTGCTGTGTTCGGCTGCAGGCTGAGTTGGCATCCCTTCGCTCCCAGCTTCAGGCAATGTTGACTTCGGTCACACAGCTTGAGGCTGTTGCCAATGGGCATCACTGTGGGGGTCTGTATGGGGGTTTGTCGGGGACGGCCACCTCGTCCCACGCATCCCCCGATCGGTTTACGACTGTGGTTGCCCGGGATACTGCCCGCATTGAGGCTGGTCCCTCACCTGTGGTAGAGCGGGAGGTCGACTCGAGGTGTGGCAGGGGGCGAAAGACATTTCGGGAGGCCTCTCCAGTTTGACGAACCGGTTTCAGGCTCTGTCTCCGGCTGATACTGATGTTCGGCCGGACATGGCTGCTTGTCCTGTTCCAGAGGTTGCCCCTCAGTCTGCAAAATCCGGGCAGTCGCAGAGGTTGGGCTTACTGGTAGTTGGGAGCTCCAACGTCAGGCGCGTAATGGGGCCCCTTAGGGATATGGCAGCAAGAGAGAGGATGAAAACCATTGTGCACTCCGTGTGCATACCGGAGGGAGGTATTCCAGATCTGGAAAGGGTCCTTCCGGATGCTACGAAGGGTACAGGGTGCACCCATCTGCAGGTGGTCGCTCATGTCGTTACCAATGATGTGTGTAGCTATGGATGCGAGGAAATCGTCTCTGGCTTCCGGCGGCTATCTGATTTGATGAATACTGCCAGTCTCGCTAGCGGAATGAAAACAGAGCTCACCATCTGCAGAATCGTCGACAGGACTGACTGCAGACCTTTGGTACAGAGCCGAGTAGAGGGTCCGAATCAGAGGCTGAGACGGTTCTGCGACCGTGTCGGCTGCAGATTCCTCGCCTTGCGGCATAGGGTGGTGGGGTTTCGGGTTCGGCAGGATAGGTCAGGAGTCCACTACACGCAGCAGTCGGCTACAAGGGTAGCAGGGGCTGTGTGGAGTGGGCTGGGCGGTTTTTTAGGTTAGACGGCCCTCAACTCGGAGAGACGGCACTTGTCGGCAGTTCGTGCTTTCCAGGCACGGCACGGCTCCAAACGCAGCCGCCTGTGTCGTGGTTGTACGGCAGTCCGACTGCTGTGGTGCCAGGCCACTGGTGTGGGACGGCACAGAATCGAGCAGGCGCAGATGTGGAGGTATTGGGACGCGCCTGAAGCGCGGTACGGTGGTCCTCGTGACGTTGCGGTCAGACGTGGTCGACAGGCGTCTCGACGGTGAGGGCGTCTGCGCCTGCCTTCAGCTTTTCGTCCGGCGTCTGTCACACCTGTTAACTAGCCGGGAACGTGGAGGCCCACATAGGGGCTCCTTTCAAACTGTGCAGCGTGCTGATTACGCCTCACAGTTATCGCTCGACGTCTAATGCTGTTAACGGTCCTCGTACCTGGTAACAACGCTAATGTACACAAGTGGCCTTTCTACTTGCCACAACCAGTTGCTACTCCAGTGATTTGATGCCCGCGCGTGGTGTGGGTATGTACCAAGTTACCCTGACAGCCGACCAGGTCTCCTGGGTGCTCGACAGTCGCGTAAGACGTAACACCCCTTTTATTTCATGACCGGTTACACATATCGAAATGAGGTTTTCGACAAATGTTAGAACGTTTGGTTGATGTTTTTATCGCTGGTAACAAATGAGATATTAACGTAAGCACATTTTTAATGGAATCTTATACTTCTGAAAACTCCATTCAGTAGCTCCTGAGAAAGCAATTACAGTCACATACTGATTTTGGCGTTGAAACCTGTCGCAAAGGAATTCGGAAAAGTCCTAGAATGTGAGAGCACGGGGGCCGGAATCTGCATTCGCAGTGTAAACACTGCCAAACCGACTGCGTAGTTGTATTCCGTAAGGTCGGCCTGTGCTATAAGGATAAAGCTGCAGGTTCCCCTACGCTTACTGCATATGGAAATACGACGCAGACTAGAATCTAGCGTATCATAAGGGGCTTAGGATTTTTTTTTCACATTTGTGTATTCCCTAATATTAAGGCAGTTAGAACGGGAACTATTTTTTTTCACATTTTCGAATTTTAATCTCATTATAAAATCTGCAAGTATGTTATTTTATTTTCTTAAATATAATCTACACCGGTTGAAAATATTAAAATTTTTACGTGAATTACTTCAAGATCTAATAAAATCTCTGATTTTTTTATATAGAAGGCTGTGGATTACTGTGAGGGTTAAATTACGCGTTTGTATTGGTAACACTGTCTAAAATACTATAGAAGTGCTAACGGTTTTCTGAGGCAGGCTGACATACTGTCAACTGATGAAAAACCAGTGCACCACCTTTCTCCTTCTGGACCCGATTCGTGGTGCAATTACTGCAATGCCCGGTACTCATACAGTTCATACAGCCATAAACATTTCATCCTAGCAGCAGTCATGGATATCAGAAAACCTATTTACAGAGGCCTGGCAAATCCTGAATTGCTGAAGAAGTGTCTGCATGGTCAGACTAAAAATCCCAGTGAGTCGTTCAATAATCTTGTACGGACTCGCTTACCAAAAAATATTTTTGTTGGAATGAAGACATTAAAGTGGGGGGGATCAGTGATGCTGTTATTTGCTTTTAATGATAGCAACATTGGTGGGGTGAAAGTGCTACAGCATATGGAAATTAATCCTGGAGCAAACTGCTTCAGAGAACTTGAACGGACGGACAGGGTTCGCATTGATAAAGCAGAGTATCAGCACAGTTGGCCATTAAGGACTCCAGACAGGAGAAAAGAAGGAACAACTTGGAAAAAGGTCAAGAGGATGATGTACAGTATGGTGCAGGGTGCTTCTGAGTGACTAAAAATAAAAAATTAAGCAGATATTAAGTGAGTTACAGCCTTTTGAAACTTTAGAAGCCGTTCCTGAAAATATACATTTTCTGTTGCATTTTTCCCTAAATCTCAGAAGCCACCTAGAGTAGAGTATTAAAATTTTCAGGGAGTAATAACATACATATCCTGAGTCTACTGAACTAAAAGAGGAACGTAATGTTATGTATAATTAAAATTATTTGGGTTAACGTACAAAAAAGTACACAAAATTTTAACTGTGTAATTAAAAAATTATATTTCCGAAAGCAGTGGCTGAAATCTAATTATTCTAGTTCAGTAGACTCAGAACATACATTTTAATGTCCTGTAGAAGATTCATGTCAATGGCTACAGTGGTTCTAGAAATACAGGGAAGTCAAGTCACTAATTCCAGCTCCCCTTAACATGAGCTGAAACAGAGAAAGTAAAGAGGTCTTATACGCTGTGAAAGGCACTACAGTATTAAATGATAGAAGGAAGATTTGACCTGTTTTTTCCTGTACGTGGCTGTGTGCTCGTTAGACGTAAAACAGGCGGTGCAGGACAACTCTCTCTACCGGCACTGCTCTAAATTGTATCATGTGGGATACGTTTGTTGAACTACACATTTTATTAAAAATATTTTACTGGTCACTAGTACACCACGAAATAAATATTCCTCTCGACGAAATGGCGTCTCATGTGAACATAAGCGTGTAATGACAGTGTTAGCAACTACGTGCAATGCACGCTGCCGACATATTTGACACTGCACAACAATTTGGTGTACACGTAAATTAAATAAACAGTTTACTAACAATGATTTGGTAGCCACTCGAATCATGTATCATAAACTTTGTCTTCCAAAAAAATAACTGTATCTCTTATTTAAGCATGTGTTCAAACTCGTGGTGTCGCGGTAGCGTTCTCGCTTCCCGAGCACGGGGTCCCGGGTTCGATTCCAGGCGGGGTCAGGGATTTTCACCTGCCTCGAGATGACGGTGTGGCCATCATCATCATTGATCCCCTGTCGGAGGAAGGCAACGGCAGACCACCTCCGCCAGGACCTCGCCTAGTACAGCGGTGCGGGTCTCCCGCATCGTCCCCTACGCTCTGTCAAGGACTATGGGACTTCATCATCATCAAACTATTGACCATGGACTGACACGCACATTTGCAGTCGCCATTCGAAAGAAAGACGAACAGATGTAATAACAGTGAATGATATGGAAGAGCATGCACTGGCGATTCGACGCTACAAATCACATAGCGTAGTTGGGCCTTCGTCATAGACTGAAACTTTGAGCGCTCCGCAAAAAAAGAAATCAAGAAGAGCCAAATCGGGGGACCTCGCAGCTCATTTGACAACAGAGTTTCGTCCTGTCCAAGGTCGAGGAAAGTTCTCATTCAGTATTTGCCTTGCAACACGGGACGAGTGAACTGGACAACCGTCGTGTTGCAGCCACGTACACTGTCGAATATCCAGTGATGCATCTTCTAGAAGAACCGGGAGAATGTTCTTCAGAAAGTGGACTTACGAATATTCATTTGGAACGTCTGAGATGAAGTAAGACGGCTCAAATGGTTCAAATGGCATCGAGCACTATGGGACTTAACATCTATGGTCATCAGTATCCTAGAACTTAGAACTACTTAAACCTAACTAACCTAAGGATATCACACAACACCCAGTCATCACGAGGCAGAGAAAATCCCTGACCCCGCCGGGAATCGAACCCGGGAAGCGAGAACGCTACCGCACGACCACGAGCTGCGGACTGAAGTAAGATCGCAGAATGTAATTTCCTGTGGTGCCGCGCCATACGTTTACGCTCCGCGGTCGGTGATATTGCACATGACGAAGCCGGTGTGGATTTTAGACTGACCAATAGGTATGTTATGTAAATTTACATTAGCGTGGTTAGTAAACGTTTCTTCAACGGAAAAGAGCAGACGCTACAAAAATGTAAGGTTCTGTCTCGGTTGCTATAGGGCAAACCGACAGAATACTGTACAACGTTCGAAGTCGTGCTCGTCGGGCGCCTGATGCAGTGAAGATGACAGGAATGGAGATTCTGTCGACGCAGGATGCGAGTCACACTCGTCCGGCTGGCGGAACATTCCCTGGCGGTGTGCCTCGTATCAGTGTCCGGTTTCATTAGCATCGTGGCCAGAGCAGCTTCTTCGTGTTGACTGTCACTTGTAATCTTCTTTCTTGTCCTCTTTTTGACGTTCAAGCATCCTATGCGCATTAGCATCTAAATAATTCGTGCAAATTGCCTGCCACGTCCGACTTTGGCGATCCATATAGACAGCCGTGTGCCGCTGTACTCTTTTTACGGTGCTTCTTTTATATTCATCTTATAAGAGTAGTATTTCCGACTTCTTCTCACTGGTGTGAGCGTCTGCACGCAGAGATGAGCGGCCTGCAGTGCACACAGCAGGCAAACAGGCAACTGTGTCGACATTCTGACACGGAGTAACGCGAGGGCTCTGCTTGGTGGTGCTTTCACCGCTAATGTCGTTTCCGAACCACCGTGCTCTCACGTTCTAGAACATATTTCGATTTCTTTCACAACATTTTTCAACATCAAAATTAACAAACGCTGTATCCTGTAATTGTTTTCTCAAGAGCTATCGAATGCAGTTATAAAAAGTATATGGTTCCACTTACAAAAAAAGTACTTGCTTCAATATCTCCGTTGGTAGAAGCGCTAAAAACAGCAACCAAACAAAAGAAAATACTTGTGTGTCGACACTCTAACATCTGCCGAAAACCGCGTGCCGATATTTGTTACCGTCTCTACGAAACCATGGACACAACTATCAACAGGAGACTGTGAAAAATGGTGGTGGCTCCATAATGTTCAAATGGCACTGAGCACTATGGGGATTAACTTCTGAGGTCATCTGTCCCCCAGAACTTAGAGCTACTTAAACCTAACTAAGCTAAGAACATCACACATATCCATGCCCGAGGCAGGATTCGAACCTGCGACCGTAGCGGTCGCGCGGTTCTAGGCTGTAGCGCCTAGAACCGCTCGGCCACCCCATAATGGTGTGGGCTGTGTTTACATGGAATGGACTGGGTCCTCTGGTCCATCTGAATCGGTAATTTACTGGAAACAGCTACATCGGGCCCATTTGCAGCCATTCATGACTTCATGTTCCCAAACTACGATGGAATTTTTGTGGATGGCAGTACACTGCGCTGTGCCACAAATACTCGCGATTTTTTTGAAGAACACTTGAACAATTCGAGAAACTACGAAGTTTGTAAAGAACAATCTGGCATCGACATAGTTTCGCCTCAGAAACTCTGCCGGTACTTTGGAGTCTTGCGTTGCAGGCTTACTGATTATGAAAAGGGTTTTGATAGAGTAGAACGTTATGGGTTACACGCGATGCGGAAACAGAGAGGGAGATGAAAATGATCATCAACAATCTATGCTGGAATCAATATGTTGATGTAAGAGTAGAAAATAAGAAATATGACAGGAGAGTGTTAGAGGGCAGTATATTGTCACCACTGATATTCACTTTTGCTTGGAATGTGTGTATAAAGAAGCTCTGAAAATGTTGAAGGAGGAATGGTCTTTACTTCAGAGAATCTGCACAATATTCGCAATGCGGATGATCCTGTAATATTTTTGACTGTTTAAATAGTCTTTAGCACCTGGAATCCCGAATAAACGGAAGTAGTGAGCATTAGCCCAGAAATGAACACAAGTGAAACAAAATTAAATGTCAAATCAAAAACCTTTCAGCTGTTCAAATGGCTCTGAGCACTATGGGACTTAACAGCTGTGGTCATCAGTCCCCTAGAACTTAGAACTACTTAAACCTAACTAACCTAAGGCCATCACACACATCCATGCCCGAGGCAGGATTCGAACCTGCGACCGTAGCAGTCGCGCGGTTCCGGACTGCGCGCCTAGAACCGCGAGACCACCGCGGCCGGCTTTCAGCTGTCTAGTTTCCAAACTTCTCTTATTTGGAATCGGCAATATCACGAGAGAGGATTCACCAGACGCGGCGAGCACTGGCGGAAACCAACAGTAAGCTATTTCAGCTCCATATTCTCATTAGTAATACCATGCAGTATGACGATTGGAATAAGACTAACAACCTTACATTTAGAACTATGGAGGTAAGTGCAGAAATATCAGTGATTAGACAAAAGAGAAAGTTCGACAGCTTACAGAAGAACACGTCAGGAGGCACAAGAGAGGATAATTCTCTGCCAGTTATTAACCTGTCAGACAAAGTCTTGACCGTAGATGAAGTTTCAGTACTTTCTAAGGGTGGAAGTTTTTTAGTAACGCCCCGAATGATTCCCACGGAACATGCGGCTAATGTTGAGGCAGGTATCCGTCAGCTGTCACAGAAGTCCGCTGATGTTAGAAGAATGGAAACAGCTAGAATTCTAAATCTATCACAGGCACAAAGGATGGGACTGAGGGACATCGACGCAGATGAAAACATCATCGTGCTTTCTGCAGATAAGGGCAACGCTAGTGTCGTAATGAAGAGTAAAGAATATCGGGAAAAAATCATGGACATTTTGGATCCCTACAATTACAAACAACTTCAGAAGGATCCGACATCGAAGATTTTAAAAATGACCGATCAATTGGTGAAAGCGTCTTCCCTCTCTTCAGTCGACAAGAGGCAACTCTTTAAATCAGAAGCTTACCCTCCCAGACTCTATGGGTTACCCAAGGTCGATAAACCGCTGGTACCTTTGAGACCTATAGTCAGCGCAGTAGGATCTCCCAGCCATGAATTAGCTGGACACCTTGCCTCGCTGCTGAAACCTCGTGTTGGTGGAAGTGACAGTCACGTTAAAAATTCGTGTCACTTCATCGATATTATTAAGGAAATTAGTGTGGGGCCTAATGATATCCTGGTCAGTTTTGATGTGGTGTCGTTGCTTACCATGATCCCGGTGAACGAAGCGATCACATGTACAGCGGACATTGTTCCTAGTGATATTTTGGCATTATTCAGACATTGCCTTACAACAACTTATTTTCTTTATATTATAATAATGTTTTTTATGAACAGATTGACGGGGTGGCTATGGGAAGTCCTCTTAGTCAAGTTGTGGCTAACTTGTTCATGGAGAACTTTGAACAACGGACGCTGCAAACAGTTAAAAAAAGACGTTATGTAGACGATACATTCGTTATATGGAACCATGGGGAAGAGGTACTGGATGCCTTCCTGTTACATCTGAATAGTATTAATCCAAGAATTAATTTCACAGTGGAAAAAGAAATCGACAGTCGCCTGAACATCTTATATGTGACTGTAATAAAACGAGAGGACGGATTATTGGGTCATGAGGTTTTCAGAAAAGACACACACAGTCCTCGGTATCTGCAGAAAGATTCTAGCCACCACCCAAGACATGAAAGAGGCGTGATCAGGACATTAGTAGACAGGGCGCACAAAATATGTGAACCAGCTCACTTAGATGATGAAATTGAACACTTTAGAGCGACCTTCAAGAAGAATGCGTATTGCAGCAGAGAGACAGATCGTGCACTACGCCCTAGACTGACAACCAGGACGGACGAGGATCGACTCCAACCCAAGGGTTCAAATGGCTGTGAGCACTATGGGACTTGACATCTGAGGGCATCAGTCGCCTAGAACTTAGAACTACCTAAACCTAACTAACCTAAGGACATTACACACATCCATACCCGAGGCAGGATTCGAACCTGCGACCGTTGAACCACCTAAGGGGCAAGTGTTCTTACCATTTATCAGTAAGGTCACTGATCGCATTGGAAAAATTTTAAGCAAGTACGATGTGGAAACTGTTTTCAGACCCACCGCGAAAATAAAAGAATGTTGAAGACCAGTAAAAGATAAACGATATCCTCGAGCTACACCACGAATCTATAAATTTCCGTGCATTTGTGGAAAGTTCTATACAGGTACAACAAAAAGAAGCGTCAACACCCGTCTGGGTGAACATAAAAGGAACTGCCTCTTCGGACATATTGCTAAATCGGCTGCAGCGGATCATGTGTTTCAGGAAAGTGATCATGAAATGAAGTTTAGTGAGACGACCGTCATAGCAAAGACGTCGCATTATTAAGAGCGAATGTACAGAGAGGCTATTGAGATTGCCAAACACTGCAATAATTTTAATATAAAAGATGAAGACATTAAGCTGGATGAAATATGGATGTCAACATTGCAGCAACAGCGTGACAGTCGATTAATTTCAGTTGAGAAAGTTGGCAATATCAGAGATTGTAGCACAGCCCACGTCACGTGATTGACAGCTCTGGATGGCTTGTATATACGGCGCTGACTCGCGCTCTCGTTGCAGTCACGGGGGGTGAAAGCTATATGGGCGAAGAGGCAAAAAGCCACGTAGTTACATTCCAGACCACTAGAGGCGCTAGTGTCAAACTAAACTGGTATTGACCAATGAGAGCTGTCGAAACTCTAATAGTGGTTGTTTTGAAATATTCTATCGTCTTGCTCTGCACTGAAGTCTGTGGTCCTCGGTTACAGTCGTCTTTGTATTTGTTTCATATTTACATACTACTCATCTTCATTATAAACAGATTTTTTACTTTATATCCATAAAGTTCATCGTGGAATTGATTTCCTGCTGAAAAATGTCCATAATTAATTGTAAGGTAAGACATTTAAGTTTTCATTAAATAATCTCGTAGCCTATAAATGAAATGTATTCTCTTCTACCGTGCATTAAGCAGTGTGGTTTCCGTTTGTTTATTTAAATAACTTTGATATGTCTGTAGTAGTTTTATTTAATGAGGGCTTTTATGTTCATTTCAGAATATTCAACACAACAGATTGACGTTGAAATACTCCTGCATATTCCCCGGCTGTTCGTCTGTCTATTTCGTGGGTTCAACGGAGAAAATTTGCAACAAGCATTTCTACAGGTTTCCAAAACAACCTCAAGAGTTTCTTCTAAAGTGGAAGAGTGTAAACTGTCACCAGATGTAAACTGTGCTTTAGTGATGCTATGGCAACTGTCCATTTTTTTTTAATTTTTTTTTTTTGTCATCAGTCTACTGACTGGTTTGATGCGGCCCGCCAAGAACTCCTTTCCTGTGCTAACCTCTTCATCTCACAGTAGCACTTGCAACCTACGTCCTAAATTATTTGCTTGACGTATTCCAATCTCTGTCTCCCTCTACAGTTTTTGCCCTCTACAGCTCCCTCTAGTACCATGGAAGTCATTCCCTCATGTCTTAGCAGATGTCCTATCGTCCTGTCCCTTCTCCTTATCAGTGTTTTCCACATATTCCTTTCCTCTCCGATTCTGCGTAGAACCTCCTCATTCCTTACCTTATCAGTCCACCTAATTTTCAACATACGTCTATAGCACCACATCTCAAATGCTTCGATTCTCTTCTGTTCCGGTTTTCCCACAGTCCATGTTTCACTGCCATACAATGCTGTACTCCACACGTACATCCTCAGAAAATTCTTCCTCAAATTAAGGCCGGTATTTGATATTAGTAGACTTCTCTTGGCCAGAAATGCCTTTTTTACCATAGCGAGTCTGCTTTTGATGTCTTCCTTGCTCGGTCCGTCATTGGTTATTTTACTGCCTAGGTAGCAGAATTCCTTAACTTCATTGACTTCGTGACCATCAATCCTGATGTTAAGTTTCTCGCTGTTCTCATTTCTACTACTTCTCATTACCTTCGTCTTTGTCTGATTTACTCTCAAACCATACTGTGTACTCATTAGACTGTTCATTCCGTCCAGCAGATCATTTAATTCTTCTTCACTTTCACTTAGGATAGCAATATCATCAGCGAATCGTACCATTGATATCCTTTCAACTTGTGTTTTAATTCCACTCCTGAACCTTTCTTTTATTTCCATCATTGCTACCTCTATGTACAGATTGAAGAGTAGGGGCGAAAGGCTACAGCCTTGTCTTACACCCTTCTTAATACGAGCACTTCGTTCTTGATCGTCCACTCTTATTATTCCCTCTTGGTTGTTGTACATATTGTATATGACCCGTCTCTCCCTATAGCTTACCCCTACTTTTTTCAGAATCTCGAACAGCTTGCACCATTTTATATTGTCGAACGCTTTTTCCAGGTCGACAAATCCTATGAACGTGTCTTGATTTTTCTTTAGCCTTGCTTCCATTATTAGCCGTAACGTCAGAATTGCCTCTCTCGTGCCTTTACTTTTCCTAAAGCCAAACTGATCGTCACATAGCGCATTATCAATCTTCTTTTCCATTCTTCCGTATATTATTCTTGTAAGCAGCTTCGATGCATGAGCTGTTAAGCTGATTGTGCGATAATTCTCGCACTTATCAGCTCTTTCCGTCTTCGGAATTGTGTGGATGATGCTTTTCCGAAAGTCAGATGGTATGTCGCCAGACTCATATATTCTACACACCGACGTGAATAGTCGTTTTGTTGCCACTTCCCCTAATGATTTTAGAAATTCTGATGGAATGTTGTCAATCCCTTCTGCCTTATTTGACCGTATGTCCTCCAAAGCTCTTTTAAATTCCGATTCTAATACTGGATCCCCAATCTCTTCTAAATCGACTCCTGTTTCTTCTTCTATCACATCAGACAAATCTTCACCCTCATAGAGGCTTTCAATATATTCTTTCCACCTATCTGCTCTCTCCTCTGCATTTAACAGTGGAATTCCCGTTGCACTCTTAATGTTACCACCGTTGCTTTTAATGTCACCAAAGGTAGTTTTGACTTTCCTGTATGCTGAGTCTGTCCTTCCGACAATCATATCTTTTTCGATGTCTTCACATTTTTCCTGCAGCCATTTCGTCTTAGCTTCCCTGCACTTCCTATTTATATCATTCCTCAGCGACTTGTATTTCTGTATTCCTGATTTTCCCGGAACATGTTTGTACTTCCTCCTTTCATCAATCAACAGAAGTATTTCTTCTGTTACCCATGGTTTCTTCGCAGCTAGCTTCTTTGTACCTATGTTTTCCTTTCCAACTTCTGTGATGGCCCTTTTTAGAGACGTCCATTCCTCTTCAACTGTGTTGCCTACTGCGCTATTCCTTATTGCTGTACCTATAGCGTTAGAGAACTTCAAACGTATCTCGTCATTCCTTCCAACTTCCGTATCCCACTTCTTAGCGTATTGATTCTTCCTGACTAATCTCTTGAACTTCAGCCTACTCTTCATCACTACTATATTGTGATCTGAGTCTATATCTGCTCCTGGGTACGCCTTACAATCCAGTATCTGATTTCGGAATCTCTGACCGTGATGTAATCTAATTGAAATCTTCCCGTATCTCCCGGCCTTTTCCAAGTATACCTCCTCCTCTTGTGATTCTTGAACAGGGTATTCGCTATTACTAGCTGAAACTTGTTACAGAACTCAATTAGTCTTTCTCCTCTTTCATTCCTTGTCGCAGGCCCATATTCTCCCGTAACCTTTTCTTCTACTCCTTCCCCTACAACTGCATTCCAGTCGCCCATGACTATTACATTTTCGTCCCCCTTTACATACTGCATTACCCTTTCAATATCCTCATACACTTTCTCTATCTGTTCATCTTCAGCTTGCGACGTCGGCATGTATACCTGAACTATCGTTGTCGGTGTTGGTCTGCTGTCGATTCTGATTAGAACAACCCGGTCACTGAACTGTTCACAGTAACACACCCTCTGCCCTACCTTCCTATTCATAACAAATCCTACACCTGTTATACCATTTTCCGCTGCTGTTGATATTACCCGATGCTCATCTGACCAGAAATCCTTGTCTTCCTTCCACTTCACTTCACTGAACCCTACTATATCTATATTGAGCCTTTGCATTTCCCTTTTCAGATTTTCTAGTTTCCCTACCACGTCACATTCCACGCCTCGACTCGTAGAACGTTATTTCTTTCGTTGATTATTCAATATTTTTCTCATCGTAACCTCCCCCTTGGCAGTCGCCTCCCGGAGATCCGAATGGGGGACTATTCCGGAATCTTTTGCCAGTGGAGAGATCATTATGACACTTCTTCAACTACAGGCCCTGAACCTCTATCCGCTCCTCCGCCCTCTCTGACAAGGCCGTTGGCAAAGTGAGGCTGACTTCTTATGCCGGAAGTCTTCGGCCGCCAATTCTGATTATTTATCAAAATTTAAGCAGTGGGGGGGATCGAACACGGGTCTGTAGACGTTTTGATTATGAATCAAAGACGCTACCCCTAATATCAGAAGTGAAATTGGTGTTAATGAACTACAAAGCTTTAGTTGTGCTGTGGCAAGTAGTTCTCATGTAATTTTTTGTACCAGAAGTGGATCAGGTGAAACTGGTGTTAATAGTGAATTAGACTTATCAAGCACTATTGGTACCATGATAAATCTTTATTATACAGGTGCCAATACCAGAGGTGAAACTGGTGTTAGAGAATTACCTAGCACTAGTTGTGCTGAGCAGAGTTATTCATTGAATGATGCACCTCTTAAATGTTTTATATTCCCTCAAAATGAATCTGCAGATAGTTAGTACACACTCTTACCGGAAACATTCTGTAATGAGGAAAGTGGGGTTTTAGGTACAGGGGTTTCAAAACCAGACTTAACTCCAACAAAATCAAAAATGTACAAGATTCATAGGGATACTCTCACAAGGCTATCAAAACTGAAAGCAAAGCTACATCATGAGAAACTCTGAAATGAAAGCACTTAAAGATTTATATGACAGCAATACTTTCTCCTTCATAGAATCTAATTTAAACTCTGTTGCCAAAGATTTCATAAACAGCCAATTACGAAATGCTCATCGATCAGCAAATAGAAGGCGATGGACACCCGAGGACCAAGTATTTCCTTTATCCTTATACAAACGAAGTCCCCGCCTATACAAATATTTGTAAGTTCATTTTTATCTTCCTTCTGTGAGGTATCTGAAATGTCTGTTGTCTTCTGTACCTTTTGAACCAGGGTTGAATACTTTGGTCACGAATGTAATGAAAGCAGAAGTTGAAGCAATGAACAACAGTGACAAATATTGTGCTTTGTTGTCTGATGAAATGCCTTTACAAAGAGAGTTGTATTATAATGCAAGCAAACAAGAAATTTCAGGGTTTCAAGATTTAGGGCATTTAGGGAGGTCAAATGTCCATGCAAATCATACATTAGTTTTAATGGTTAGAGGTATACATAAAAGCTGGAAGCAGGTTGTCGCTTATTATTTCACTCACAACTCAGTTTCAAGTATCACTTTAAAAAGTCTTATTACCTATTTCATAAGGCAACTGCAAGAAACAGGGTTAAAGGCAGTTTGTACAGTTTGTGACCAGGCTGAAACCAACCTGAGAGCACTGAAGGAACTCTGCTGTGAGAAATCTACTGAGTCCACTCCATTTCATTTTTTAGTCAGAGATGAACCTATTGCAGTCATTTATGATGTCCCACATCTATTAAAAAATACTAGAAATGCTCTGCTAGGAAATAAAATAAAGTTTGAGTTTAAAAAAGAGGCCAGTTTTTAATATATCCATAGGGCTTTTCTTCTGGATCAGCAGAAGATGTTTAAAACATTGCCAAAACTACGTAGGAATCATTTTGCATTAAAGGATTCTTTCACTAAAATGAAATTCAAGGTTGCTGCAGCCTCGCTGAGTCATACAGCTGCTGCAGTTATTGAAAATTATGTGGCATTTAATATCTTACCTGCTGAGGCAATATACACAGCAGAATTTGTTGAAAAGATGGATTGTTTATTTGATTCACTGAACAGTTCCTATAGTTATCCACAAGATGGCAAGTCTTATAAGTGCGAAATGTGGTACAGTATGTTAAAGTAAATGGAAAATGGGAAAGTGTTGGAGTTAGCCACAGGGAGAGATAAGACAAATATGTTCAGTTTCAAAAGTGGGTGGCAAACTACAATAAGATCACTGATGTTCATTTGGAGCAGATTTTAAAAAGTGGCTTTAATTTTTTAAGCATGAGGACTTTCAGTCAAGACCCAGTGGAGAAAGTATATTGTTGTGTGAGGCAGCATGGCGTTGCAAAACACCAACCAAACTTGCTTTCAGTTCAATGCAGCATTGAAAACAGTTATAGTCAGTAATACGTCCTTACCTACAATTTCACTAGGTAATTGTGAGGATGATAGATGCATGCCATTAAGCAATTTGGCAATTTTTGGGAGCTAGTGATGACAACTTTATTGACTCCACAACAGACCATTCCATTAGGGACCAAAGTGCTTTATATTGTGCTCTTGCTGTAAATGAAGCTGCTGCTG